>NC_090922.1:1420285133-1420594488 GCF_040938575.1 Ambystoma mexicanum | reverse complement strand
ATGTTGTCAACTGGCGCAAATCGATGTGAGGTTATCAACCAGTCACAATCCCCAGATCGATGGTCAGATGGAGAGGACCAACCAGACCCTTGAACAGTACCTACGTTTCATGCTACACCAGACCGAAAGTAATTGGAAAGATATTTTATGGATTTCCAAGTATGCATACAATAACTCTGTACATTCAGGAACCGGACAAAGCCCCTTTTATACCATATATGGACATCACCCTCGAACCTCAGAACTAGATTCGCCTCAGCATTTAGAAATGCCTGCAGTTAGTCATTTGCATTCTATTATTACACAAGCCTTTAAAGAGGCAACAGAACATTTGAAACAAGCAAAAGAGAAATATAAGAAAAATGCTGATCAACATAGAAGTGAAACTCCACAATACCAGATTGGGGATCAAGTTTGGCTGGCTACAAAACACATACCTCTGAAGGGAACGCTGACTTTTAACCCTAGATATTTGGGACCTTAAACTATTAAGGCCATTATCAACCCGGTAGCCGTCAAATTAGAATTACCCTCTAATATGCACATTCATCCTGTCTTTCATGTCTCACTTTTAAAACCAGTTCAACCAGGAACAAGATTAACCAAACCACCCGACCCCATCTTGATAGATGGAGAACCTGAATTTGAGGTAAGAAATATCCTGGACTTCAAGATGGTTAAATCAAAACTTTTTTATTTAATCGATTGGAAGGGCTACTGACCTCAAGAAAGGTCATGGGAACCTAGTGACCACGTCCATGCACCTCGGTTGGTGAAAAGATTCCATCGGAACCTCCCAGACAAACCAGGGCCCAAGGGAAGAACAACTTTAGGAGGGGCCTTGGGGGGAGTGCTGTCATGATGCCTACCCCCAGGCATCCGGACCATGCCCATCAGCCCCAGGAGCAGGCATCTAGACATTTAGTAAAACCTCAGCAGCCCCAGCTAGGGGCTATCTGGGTTCAGTCCTGGCACCTTAGGCGCCAGGCTCATAGTAGGAATCAGTCCTGGCGCCTAAGGCGCCAGGCTCATAGTCATTACTTACCTCAGGCAGACCATGCTGCAAATTACTCCAATCCAACATGAAGCCTGAAAGGGATTCTTTTTCTACAGGAACTATTTTTTACTCGGGTGTGGTTCTTGGGACTTCTTACCTGGGACTACTTTTGAGGCTATTTAAACCACGCCCGACCAGCAACACAAGCTTCGCGTTATTCTGCATTCAGCAGCGTAACACTCACCGTGCCTGCAGCCTGCATCCAGTCTTCTGCCACGCCCGCCTCGAATCCGGAGCTCCAAAAACAAAGAGGAAAGAAAGGGACAAGGTTAGAAAAAGAACTTATTTCTATTCCACACCTGATTCTGGATCCATCTTGTTTCCGGACCGGTAAAGAACATAGTCTCTGCACGTGCCGCACCTCCAGCTGCAGCGCCGCGCCATACTCACCAGTCTTCACAGCATCCTTTGGGTCGGCGCTGCCTCCATCATTTCTTCGCCGAACTTCGGCAACTAGGAGACAGAAGAAAACCACAAAGTGAGCCAAGGGAACCAACAAATATAATTCTTACCACCATAGATTTATCTGATTTTCCACCGGAGGCATCCTTTTGTGACTCTCCATATTTTCACGTGCCGCATCTGCAAAGACAGACAAAACAACACGTTTTCCTTGTGCAACATTTACCGGAGAGCACCGGGTAATACAAACTCTTACCTGAGCACCACCAGCTGCCACAAGAGCATCTTTTCACGAGCCAGCTGCAAGACAAGAAAGGAAGGGGGGAACAAGAGTGAACATCGGACATATTGAACTCTATGGACTTAATACTTACTGGTCCTCACCAGGAACCTCAGAGTCAATACTCTCCGGAACTCTCCTGAGCCTTCAAACCAGTGAAGTAACTGGAATTGACGCGCCTCTGCAAATCCACGCAGGATGGAGAGCTCATCTTTCAAGAATATAAGGTGAGATTGCTGTGAGGGTATTTCGGAGGTGATTAGTTGGGGAGGACTGTGGGGTGCCATCACTTGAATCCACAAGTGGCTAAATCCATCTCTCCACTTGCAGGAGAATATTTCTACGGGTTAAGCAGACAAGATTAGGAGGGCAGATCCAGTCAGTCATCGCTGCACTACGCATCACGTGGGTGGAGACCGCAGCTGTCTAGGTCTGATCGACGCCCGTGTGGGAGCCAGGTGAGCGTAACAGGTATCACGACTGGGAGCATGTGAATCAGCTCCGTGCCATTACTTAGAGCTGGGAAAGCACTAGGGTATCAGTAATTTGCTAAACAAAGAGAGTTAGTATGTCCTGAGAGGACCGCATAAACAGAGGATCAGCTTAACAAGATGAAACAAACTGACAACAGAGGTATTCTTGGAAGGCACAGTCAATATCATGAGCAAGGCTGTGTATGGCCTATTCCTAGCATAGGCAGAATTGGTGGATATCCCATCAGACTAATCTTCCACTGTGGTGAGGAGGGGTCAGCCACGGAAATGCTCATCGATGAACTTTGAGGCCTCCTCCTGGATCGTGAAAAAAACATTTTGTTGGAGTGTTCGATCCGTAATTTTGCAGGGAACAGCATGGGGTATTTGACTCCTAAGTCTCGGAGTTTCTTTTTCACAGCTAAAAAGGTTTTGCGTTCCTGCTGTACCGACACAGAGAAGTCTGGGTAAAGGTGGATCCTTGCCGACCCAAGAAGAAGTTCTCCCTTAATCCTGGCCGCTTGTAGGAGGGCATCACGTTCCCGGAAGTTTAAGATTCTGGCTATGATGGGCTGTGGGGGGGGGGCACCATGTCTGGGTTTCACGGTTAAGGATCGGTGAGCTCATTCGACTGCAAGCTGCGGGGAGAGTTTTGGTGTATCCAGGAGTGTCATGAGGATGCATTCCACGTAGTCCTCCATGGGCTCCGTGATGTTGTCTTCAGGTATTCCGACAATGCGCAGGTTATTTCGTCTCGAGCAGGATTCGAGATTGTAATTTTTCTTCTCAACTGCCGACACCCGATTGGAGAGTGCGGAGACCGCAGCGCAGATAGAGCCCAGGTCATCCTCTGTGGCTCCCACCCTAGTTTCAATTTCAGCGACTCGCCCGTCTGTTCTTTCGATATGGGCTTTTATGGAAGAGATGGTGCCATTCATGTCATCAAGTTTAGTATGTAATTTGGTGAAGCCCTCCCGGATATACTCCAGCATCTTCTGTGAGTCTTCTGGGACTGATGGGGCCAACGTGGTGGGCATCTCCTCCGGAGTTTCGGCTGCCGATCTGGACGGCGTTTTGGTAAACATGGTTAGTGAACTTTGCTTTTTCCCTGCACCCACGCTTTTAGTCATGGTGAGGATGAGGATAGGGTTCCAGAAGCAATGTTAGGCGAGTGGGAATAGAGGTGTTAGAGTGGCATGGTAGTGATTGTCAGACCCGGGAGTGTCTGGGCAGGCGATGAATGGGCTATTCTTTCCGCTGAGTTTATGTAGATGCCCCTGGTTGGGCTGTGTTCTCCGACTTCCTTTTCAGGATGTGATTGCTCGCTGCCGTAGTAGCCCCTGAGTACTGGCCCTCTGTGCTTTCAGTGCAGGTGGTGCCTTCACCAGTAGAATCAGGTCGAGACCATATATGCAGGTGTAGGGGACCCCCTAGGAGAGATCTGGTAGGTGTGCTGGCGGTATATTTCGGCAGGGCCAGCCACCCGTGGGTCAAATTAAGTAAGCGCACTAGTCCGTGTCGGCCGTCAGGGCCACAAGGAGTAACCAAAGGGTTCCGGTGTTGCGTAGAATTTATCACTCTGACCCAGCTGTGCCTATTTACCCTCCTAGTAAGACCATGACGGAACCACTAGATTATATATTTGCCCCTATGGTATTGTTTATAGAGTTGTATGTGGTAATGGGGGGCCCCTATGGAGGGCCCCTATTGTGGTACATCAATGGTGGCAGCCAGGAGGTCAGTAGCTTGTAGCAAGGGTGTTTGCTGTATCCTGAGGTCATGTGCATGGGTCAAATCCGTAGTGTGAAGATCCAAAAGCCCATCACCCGGCTTGAGGCCACTGGAGAAGAGTGAACCCACACCTCCAGGGGGTCGCCGCACGCATTGATTGGGGTTGGGTGGCGAAGGGTCCCCGAAGTTCAGGCGATCCCAGGGCCAGGGGTGGCAGGGCCACCTCGCTCCGGGTGCCAGGGCCGCCAGCGCCCCAGAGCCGTGCGGGCCGATCTGCGGCCGCCAGCAGCCACCTTCCATGGCTGGGGGGGAGCAGAATGGAGGAGATCGCGGGGCCGCCAGAGACAGGACCGCGGCACCACAGTAGCAGCCCACCCTCTCCCCCCGAGCCATCCTACCTTGTTGGGTGCCGGTCCGGGCTGTCCTCCAGGAGCAGAGCAGGAGGAGGGAAGGCGGCGTGTCGCATACCAGCACGGGAGCAGTGGCGGGGATGGTGTCGGCTCCCCGCCGCCTGGGTCCACCACCCGTGGGCACCAATGGGGGCAGCCCAAAGCGGCCCCAGACAGGGGGGCACCTCAGAGGTCCAGGCGTATGGGGGAAAATCTCCGCCCTGGAGATCGGGTCGCCGGTGAAGTGCTGTCTGTGGCTCGCCACAATTCTCGGGGCTGGGCATCCCTCCCCAAACAGGGGCCGTCTGTCGCCAAGGCCCTTCCGGCGGCCATAGAGATCCTCCCAGGTGGGCTGGAGGGCTGAGCCTCGGCAGAGATGTGTGGAATATGTTACCGCAGAGGCCGCTGCAGGGGGTGTGTAAAGCAGCTGTATTAGAGAGGTGAATTTAGAGGATATGCTCCCTCTCAGTCCGGAGCTCGGCACTCAGACTGCCATCTTGCTCCAGCGCAACAGCGCCCCCCCCCCCGGGTAATACATTTCTGCAATGGATTCGACTATTATATACGGCCCTCAGGGCAATGGTATACACTAACCAAATGCAATCGGCTACAATATTCCCTATCCGAGGTGCCAGGTAGGGATGCCCCTTCTCTCCCATCCTATTTGCCCTGGCCATCGAGCCCATGGCTTGTGTGCTGCGCAAATTCCACTTTCATAGAGGGGTAAGTCTGCACTCATGCACATCCATTGTATCATTATACGTGGACGATATGTTGTTGTATGTAAAACACCCACAGACCAATCTAACCCTGATAATGGAGGACATTGCAGAGTTTTGGGCACTATCTGGCCCGCAGATCAACTGGTCGAAGTCAGAGATCCTCCCTCTCTCTGCATTCGTATTGCAACACGACATTGTGGAGGCCGTTGCGTTTCTGCCCACAGGCGATCTGGTCTCTAGGCATTTGGGTTTCCCCGTCCCCTGTCAAGCTATATGAAGAAAATTACTTGGCTGTTATGGAAAGTATGGAACACAAGGTGGACACATCGATACGCCTCCCAATCTCCGAGGCGGTTAGAATCTCACTGTCCAAAATGGTGATTCTGCCTAAATTCCTATACATCTTTAATAATGTGCCGATATGGCCGCCGGCGAGATTCTGGATCCGTCTCAGGGTCCTGATGAATAGGTTGATATGGGCACGGGGCATTCCAGAGTTTCCTTGGACACATTGTGCCGACCATACTCACAAGGGGGGCTGGATGTACCAGACTTACATCTATACTACCTGGTAGCGCAAGCTCAATATGCCGTTTGGTGGTTGTCCCCCACCTCGGACCATCCACACACACGACTAGAAAAGGCAATAATATATCCAGACAACATAAAGGGGATACTATGGGGAGCCCAAGAGCGGTGCGACAAGACTGAGACACAGCCATTAGCAATCACTCTTAAGGCATGGGACTACTTGGCAGACAGGGCCGGCCTGGATGGGAGGTACTCCCCGGACGTGGCCATCTATCACGTACGAGGTATCCCCCTTACAAATGAAGAAGTGTTCCGTAGCCATTTTTTGAAGATGCATATACACACTTTGGGCGCCTTGGTGGTGGGGGGTAGATTTTTATCCTGGGAAGCACTCAAAGAGAGAGGGGAATGGTCAGCCATAACAATGCTCTTGTATTACAGCTGTGCGCAGTGATGCATACCAAGTGGTCAACCTTCCCGATGGTCCCTTCCCCTTCCCCGTTTATGGAGTACGCTGTCACTCCAACTCATAAGGGTAAACTGGTATCTACATTATAAAAAACAATTTGCAATACCACGCCCCCTCCGGGAAGCCAATATAGAAATAAATGGGAGGAAATTATGGGTATTACTTTGAGAGAAGCCCAGTGGACCATGGTGTGTACTCAAACCAGACATCTATCCATGAACAATAGGCTGAGCCTGATGCACTTTAAATATATACACCAAGTATATTACTCTCCAGCCCGTCTAAACAAGATCTACCCTGATAGGTCTCCTAACTGTAAGCGATGTGGTCAGACTCCGGCAGACTTTCACCATGTCGTCTGGCTGTGCCCCCCGATACAGACGCTCTGCAACAGGATCGCTCAGACAATGTCCACTATAACAGATGCCCAAATTCCTCTCTCCCCGGTAGTTTGGTTGCTAGCCCTGATAGAATCCGGCTCCAGAGGCGAGAAGCGCCTTATGGGCATGGCTTCGATAGTGACAAGATGGTTAATCGCCAAGAGCTGGGGGGCGAAAAGAATTCCAACTTTCCAAGTATGGATCTCCGCCATGTCCAGGTGCGAGTAGCAGGAAACGCAATATAATCAAACGCTCCCGCCGGGCGGTAGACCTATAGACTACTGGGATCTGTTCAGGCGCTATGTGGCAGAGCTGGAAATCCTTAAGGAACAACCAACTTTTGAGAACCTGAGGCAAGAGGACTCCTAATGACTCACAATCTCGATGGTGACTTTGGTCTATACTATTTCGGAACTGGTCACGCAGCAGGGCGGGGATGGGGCGGAGAGGTATCCCTGAAACCATGTCGTGTGTTGCTGACCCAGACAGAGTGTAACTTGGTTTAAACTAAGAAACTTCCTAGCCTGAAATGTATACACCCTTCACTGTATGTATTTACATGTGGTACAAACTGTGCAACTTGGATAACGGGTTGGGGGAGGAGGGCAATGTGCAGGGTTCATGTTGTAGTTGGGTGTTATTGTTTGATAATAATGTTATGAATGCTAGTTAAAAACAGTTTAAAAAAACATACATAATCTTTGGAGTAGAAATATCATAGGATATACAATGTTCTCTTTGGACAGGCTATTGAGGAAACAGTCTCTGAAAAGGGGTAGCCAGCACTCTTCTGCTGAGAAAGCTGACAATAGTTGTCAGTGAAATGCAGCCCCTGGAAAGGATGTAGGCAATGTTGTGTAAAGAATTAAATGATGCCCTTTACCAATATTCAGGCCAGGTTTTATATATATGACAAAGAACGTGCAGGGGGGCCTAATTTGCTCCTGTATTGACATCAGCGTCAAATGACAGACAATTAATTTACAAGAAGTTTCATGAGGCTTTGACACTTAATGGTTTTCATCGTAAGGGGAGGGAGTGTTAGTGAAGCTTGTGCAGTGTAGGAGCGATACAGTCGAATTTGCTGGTACATGTAATGAGGCCAGCTGTGACGTGTTGGACTGCCGAGGGCTGGGGGGCAGTTGTGGGGCTGAAAGCCCAGTAAGGAAGGCATTTTCCCTGTCAATGTGTGAGATCAGGAGGGTTTGGACCACCTTGCGTAAATCACGTTGGGGAATGAAGGGTTTAGTTTTGCAGAATGTGGAGGTCTGTAGCCATGCGGTTGTGCCTTTTGTGATTTTGGAAGAGAAGGCAACTGTCAATGAAGCCCAGGGATTTGGCTTAGTTTGGCAGCTGAGGAGTGAATCCTTCCAGGCACATGTCACCCAGCCATTGTTGCACGAGTTGTTGTTTGGTGGGCGGATTGATGAGTGTGAATTCAGTCTTGGTAGGGTTCAGTTTCAGATAGGCGCCAATGGTTGTGAAGTATGCCTCCTTATCTTTCAATATGTCTTCTTTCGGTCAGCAAGCCAGAAGGTCAAGGTTGCTTCTGCGAGGTGAAATGCCTTTGGCTATATGCATAGCCAAAGGCCACGCCATGCATTCGTAATTCCACATATGTTCTGGAACAGACTAGGGGATGTCTGCCACCTGTAACATGCTCACCACCGTTCCCGGTGTGCTACTGGGGGAGTGATGACATCAGCATGCATACAGTGCTTGACATCAGGGGGAAGGCTTCCACTGACTAGATGGCCCCAATGAAACCAATGGATGCCCCAATGAATGCCTTCAGTGCAAAAGATTGACAAAAACTGCAACCTGATGGGCATTGAGAAACATTTCAGAAACTATATATGGTTTTTAAAATGGGGCAGAAACTTACAGTTGGGGGTGTTTTGAAAATCCCCAAAGGCAACCATTAAAATCAGACAGCTCTCTGGGCTCAACCAACATACTCCAGTGGTTATCAATTCTGCACATGCCGCAGTAAAAAGGGAAGCTATGAAATGTGTAACAATGAGGCTACATTTCTAGAAGTGCCACTATGCACAAACAAAACCACAAGAAAGAAAGTGTGTGCCCAGTGAAAGAAACACATGATTATCTCCACCCCCAATGCCGTCCGAACTCAATTGCAGAAGAGAACCAGCTACCACAATTGAAGCAGTGATAGATGCTACTCCTCAAAGCAGGAACCTAAGTGCTGTCTTTTATGAAGTAATGGCCAACTAGTGAGTCACTGATGTGAATTGCCTTAAACATCAGTAGACCGACAAATCTAAGCAACAGTCTTAGGGTGTAATAATTACACATTTTGCAGTATTTCCTCCAATTGGGGATACTGTTATCGCATGTGGTCTGCATGTGGTTGTTTTATGGGTCTGGATCAGTTGTGTGGACTCTTAAGGTATTCTCCATTTTGGTGTCCCCAAAGAGCTCCATTGGGATTAGTAATTTCCATAAATCGTAATGACGTCACGCTGTAATAAATGTGTGTAGTGATAATTTCCTGCACACAAAAGAAGGCAGAGTCAACGAGGTTCAAGCTTCAAATTCCCATTTTGGCATAATGGTTAACATGTGTGTAATGTCGTCTGTGCACTGTTGCAAAGCCAATTGTCATTGTTAGACAAGGGTGTGGCCACCGTCGGGCCAGAGTCTGGGGTGGAAGTGATGTGGGGTTTGAAGGGAAGGATTCCGGGGCACTGGTCAGCTACAGTTAGTTTAATAATGGGGCTTCAGTTGATGTGAGAAGAGAATGAAATATCTTGGTGTTTGGTTGACTGCGTTGATAGGGAATATGGTTGATGAGAATATGTGTGAGGCTCGCAGAGATCTTAAAATGTGTTTAGAGAGATGGGCTTTACTAAAATTGTCAATTTGGGTCAAAGTAAATGCTCTGAAAATGACATCTGTGCCATGAAAACATTACTTGCTTAGCATGCTTCCATTAGAAATAAAAGTTTCTTATTCGAAAGCGTTGGATAATCTAATCCAATTATTCATCTGGGTCCAGAAACCCCCCAAATGACAACTATGGAAGCTTCAGCTTCCATTAGAAAAGGGTGGCCTAGGCATCGCAAACTTTCGAGCATACCATATAGCTTTTACTTGTCAATACTTTGTACCATTTCTGGAAGATCAACCAGAAGAGTGGGCGATTGCAGAGGCTAGTCTTGCAGGTCCACTTTCCCCTAGGGAAATTCTTACTACGATGGTTACAGTTAGTAAAAGAAATCCAATGACTGAGTTTTTGAGAAGTGCCTGGAAAACTCTTTATGTCTTTTTAGGATCTAATGCTTTAAAATCACCTAATGCTTTAGTCTGGTTGCATACGGCTATTAAAGAAAATGGGAAGGTGTTCTTTTGGGTTGAGTGGTTTTTTGGTGGAATACATTGGATTGGTGACTTGTGGCAGAATGGAAATTGGATCTCTCCGACGGAAGTGCGCCTGAGGTGGGACATCATTAATTTTAAAGATTCTGACTATAGACGTCTGAAAAAGAGTATTGGAGAGGTGTCGTGGAAGGATGCTATAAGTCTTGACCTGTTGACAGCTAAAAGAAGCACAGGATAAGGGCCATTGCAAGTAGAGTCTATAAGTGCATTGTGTCAAAATACAAAGAAAATGTGAAGTTGAGAGAAGAATGGAGTTTAAGGATAGGATGTGACATTTCTCAAGAGTCATGGTTTGGTATGTGTGAAAATGTGAAACTTTGTTCTTTGAATTTATGTGAAAGATCAAGGCAAATAAAGATTATGAACAGAATATACTGGAGCCCTGAAAGAATAATGAAACGGGGAATGCCAGACTCAAATAATTGTTGGAACTGATTGTGTAAGGTTGGGACTCTGGAACATATGTTGTGGCATTGTTCACGTGTCCGTAGTTTGTGTACAGATATTTGTGGTATGTGCTTATTGGTTCTTGAGACTGATATTGAATTGGACTTTAAGACAATGTTTCTGGGTAGTGATAATTTGTTAGATGAACTTTCTGTATCTCAAAAAACATTCTTGTTCCGAGGAGCTGCTATTGGCAAAAAGATGAAATCTCAAATTATGCCATTATCAACTGATTGGCTTTCATTGATGCATTCTCTTGTGGGGAGTATTGAAACCGAAATCTTCAGTAGACAAAGAAAATGAGAAATGTTTGAAAAGATTTGGGGCAAATTTCAAGATATGTATTAGTTCTGCCATTTACAGTTTTATGATTTGGGTTAGGGTGATGGGAGGTGGGATACTGTAAATTGTACTCATTGGTTGTATTTTTGTTCCCTGTGTTGTAGCATCAAAATTGATTTAATTATAATTAATATGGATTACATTATTGTTTTTTTCACTGAATAAATAAATAATTATTAATAATGATAATAATAATATAGTTACATGCAACACGCCAGCGTCCATGTATTTTTGTGGTGCCAATGACGGATGTTGTAGTCAAACATTCTGGATATTTCACCACTAATATTTTGAAGGCTCTGCATCAGAAATTTTAGCTTTTAGTGAAGCAGTAATTTCTTTCCTCTGTGCCACCGGGCTTCAAGCTCATCCTCTAAGAAAAATGAAAAAAACAGAAGAGAAACCAACTTTGTGTATGCAAAATTGAATTCTTTAAGATTAGCATAGCCCCAAGGGACATAACACAAATATTCCGAGACCCGAGGTGTCAAAGCTAGAAGTGGGAAGGAACTAAGGAAGAACACAATGCAGCAGCCTAGCCAGCATGCAAGAATCGCCGCTGCCCGGCCAACACCTTTCCCAGGAAAAGAAACAGAATCCTCACTAGTTGTTGGACTGTCCAACTGAAATGGATGACCCACACACTAACCAGGCTAGAGAGGAGGCCTTGTGACAAACGCTGTGAAGGAACCTCTCATCCACTGAAAACTAAAACTGCAGCAACACTAGGAATCTTGATCTGATGAATGGGGTAAAACTGCCCCAAACTACTTCTTTCAGGTTCCACTCCTGACACTTTCAAGAAAAAAGACACATTCTCTCAGGAACTTGGTTCAGACCTTAATGACTGAAGCAAGGAGCAGTAACTAACACAATAGAAACTGCAAGCTCTAAGGGGCATGTACTTCCACTAAATACATGTATGAGGCAAATAATTACACGCAAACAAGGGATATTGGAACCTAGGAATTCGGAGGGGCTCCTTTGAACAAGAAAGGCTAATGGAAGACTTCAAGACCTCAATGAGTGTATTTCGCCAATGTTGATGAATAGAGACTTTTCCTGGAGACCTTTGAGAAAAGAAGAACTTCATTGGAAATTCCAAAGTCCAGCCAAATCTGGGAAAGAGCCCACCAGGTGTTTATATACCCAGCATCCAGAAACCTTGCAGGACAAAGGCAGACAGTCCTCGGAAAATCATAAACTGGTGGAAGAGTGGAACCACAAATGATGACCTTGCCAGAACCCAGTGAGATCATGCTATACACTCTAATGAATGAGGGAAAACTCATTTAAAGGACACAATTACAAGGGGAAGTTTTCCATTATGGAAGGCTGTATCACCAGCCTGGTAGCTCCAAAATCACCGGCCATCCAAACCTAATATTCAACTACCATTCAACATCTGTCTTCTGAGAACACTAACATGCTCTTCCCACGGCACTTGGGAACGCCTTCATTGAAAATCTGTGGAAGGCCCAACAAGGAATTCCAGAGAAAGCTTCTTGTCTCATCAGGAAGTGCTACAATTGTGCAACCACACCTACAGCAGAAAAGTGAAATAATACAAAAAACGATAAAAAGAATCATTTTGTGCATAAACCATGCTTACAAAGTACACCTCGATCTACAATTGTATGTCAGCTCAACGCCCGTTATTTGTGCGTGTGCCCAATCTATTCAGAACTTGGGTAGATGACACAAGCTAATGTGTTTCTATCCCCTGAGATGGATTCAAAAAGAGGTAAGCAGACTTGGTGCAAGGTTGCCTACTCGAGTTTCGGCTGGAGGAAGCCCTTTGATTCTTATGACGCAGCCTTCTTCAGGGCATCAAAGTCTCATAACAGATGGCTAAATACATCTACAAATACGATCTGTCAAGTGCAATAACAAGGCAATTACTCCAATGGACAAGGGCAGTTACAGCACACATCCATCTTCACAATTGGATTAAGTGCAAAGATAAAGGTAGACAAAGAATCCTACTCATCTATTACACAGGCAATACTGCATTTATCATTTCAATAGAAGGCATGGATTTTTGCAATTAAATGAAAGGGAATTACTCATCACCTGTTATATAACTTCTCTTTATACTAATATTCCCCAGGAGGTTGCCATTCGGGTTATTGAGGAGAAACTGGACCAGCGTATGATTCCACACAAGGTTCCGCCGACATTTTTGATAGAGTTGCTTCGTATTGTGCTGTGTGAGAAGTTCTTCGCATTTGGGAATGTTCTGTGTGTGCTGAAGATAGGAACTGTGATGGGTGGAGCCTCTGATCCATTTTTATTTACATGTATTCAATGATGTACGTTGTTAGTATGTGATGCAGGTTGCTGTCTTATGCTTTAGTCTTATGACACTTGTAACAATTTTCATTATACTAAATTCCTTTTGTTAATGCTTGCTTAACTATTGCCTAGGAGCATCAGAAGTAGCTTCGTTAAATTGTACAGGGACCCTTGTTTATTGAACTATTTACTTATTGTAAGTCAGTTGTGATGTCACAACTAGTCTGCAACATGAACATTATTTCCAGGGTTTTATATGAACATTGCAGGCTGCCATATTTTATAAGAACTTTTATGGCACCAAAATGCTTATTGAAATATTATTTATATGAAGCTTATACGATTCTGAGAAGATTCTTATAAGGAAATCAATAAGAAATTCCTCTAAGGGGAGGTTTCTGTTTTCAAATTAGTGACTTAGTAAAAACATGACTGGGTTGGAAGCACGCACAAGAAGGTTGAAGTATTATTGCAAAATGTTTAGCAGATTAGCAGATTAGCTGGTATTCGGCAGCAGCTTTCCCCTAATGAGGAGTAAGGAACAGAGCATACTAGATCCAGAGAATTAGATTGGCTAAAGCTGGGTGGAAAGAAAGGCAGGACTTGTGCATCGTAGGCCCCCTGAGTGGGCAGGCTGGACTAGGGGATTGTTTAGGTCCATGAAAGCAAGGAGTGTGATGTCAGAGACATTGAGGAATTACTGAGGTTCGACAGTGCCCCATGGTGTTTGACACAGGTACTTTGAGGTCCAGGGAAGTCTGTAGAGGCAGGGAGAGAAAGTCCAGTGACCATTGAGGGTGCAACCATTTGTTTAGGAGGGCAGTTTAGAAGTAATTATTCATTTAATCTATTCAGTAGGATATTATTTTATGTGCAAGGCCATAGATCCCAGGATGTGCATTTGATGGTGTGGACATGCCACTGAATAAATAATTTCTTTAAACAAAACAAATGTAGGGATCACAGCCCCAATGGCATGTCTAAATAATTATCTAAGCTTGTCAAGCAACATGCTAATATGGTAACACACAGAAGACTATCAGCCTTGTTAGCAGTTGGGTGGTGCTACATGTGCAAACACTGCTAAACTGATTTACCTATAACGTTCATGCTAAAGGTAATAATACACTGCAATGTTTGTGCCCAGTATGGAGTCCCAAAGGACTCCTTCGGGGAGAGCAGAATTCCAGAATGCAGCAATTCTGCTTGATCTATCACCTCTGCATTTCAGAGTGATATTACCTGCATGGTGAGCAGGCGTGTTTATTTGATGGGTTACTAGATGCATAATTATGAAGAACGGTAAAACAGGCCATGACTAGTTGTCTGGTAGGATTTTAAAATGGACAGTGTGCACGGCCGAAGGCCATGGCTAGTGGACTGGTAGTGATTTAAAATGGACAGCGGGCACGGCCGAATGCCACTGGTGTGGACAAAATCTATGGGATAACAAAACCCTCAGGACTGGCTTAACTCTCGCGTTCCTGTTGCAAAGCCCAAGAGGACATATTTATTAGAAGGGATTCACAATGCCATGGAAAATGGCATTATGGGGAAAATGGTATGATAGGGTAGACCAACAGGAACGTGCAGAGTTAAGCTGGCCCTGAGTTCTGCAATGCGTTGAATTTGTTGCAATATGTTTCTTACCTTAACGCCATTCATAGCTTTTGCCTCTTCCCCACCCCAATATCACCTAGGGGAGAAACGCTATGCACTAAGGCGACCATATCGGCCGTATCCTAGAGAGATACAGGAAGAGATGGACCTGATGTCACTAAAGATGGCGATACTAAGCAAATTTACTTTTAATTGACACACAAGCATACAATAGACCTGAAGCAAATATGCGCTTACCATGAAGAAACGCAGACACTAGGTAAAATATGCATTTATACACAAAGAATATTGCTTGCATCCATTAAGGGACGAAGAACATAACACAAGCAATGCATACGCTGAAATACAACACAAACGATATGTGTACATAGTTTACTAACATAGAAATGCAACAGTAAAAGGCAGCCATCTTTGTCAAAATAGAAGTTGCAGCATGCATTAGAAAGAGTAAAGTCTTCCAGGCTTCATGAAAACTCACATTGCTGGTTTAACTGAAATACAGATCCGTGCAGAGAGCAGACAGTAGCTGCCCTAACCCCACCAAGGTCACAGAGATATTAGGGAGTAAGCTGATAGTTCAGGAAGGAACACGAGATAATAATTCCCAAGGCCCAAGATATATTTCCCTTAGATTAATCAAATAACAACCAGCCTTTGAATGTCACGTGCCAACTAATTGTAAGTTAAAACGTCATCAGGAACCGATCGACCAAGTCCCAGTGCTTATAAGAGTATTTCCCTGCCTTTTCAACTAAGACTAAAGCAAAACCCTCTAAATAAAGAATCTGTCACTCACACGTGCACATACATCAAACTCATAAAGGTACTATATGGCAATTCAGGTTTAACACAACAGTATGCTTAACATAAACCTTATAACCAGGTATCCCTGTAACAAGGGCCGGATTCCCTTCCCCCAGTTAGCCGGTCAAGTGGCACAGCGAGTAGAGTGCTGCTTTGACATCTGTGCAGAGCCTGCTAATGCAGGTTCGAATCCCGGCAGGACCAAACTCAGCCTTTCATCCTTCCGGGTTCATAGCTATATAAATGCAAAATTATTATTATTATTATTAAAACAGTTCAGTTCAAAGTTTTAAATAAGAGAGTTCCTTTTAGAGAGTTCCTTTTAGTAGCTGGGTTCTGCTCTGAATACAATACATATAAAGTTTACACAAAACAGAAAAGTATTTGTCTTTACACGTATAGTTAATATAACAACTTAACGTCTTCTCCTGGAAAATAAAGCACTTTCACTATTCTTCTTGATCAACAACAAGGTTTGTCAGGGTGATTTTTCCTCAATGTCCTCCTTGAGGCACACATACTTGCACAATTCTTCTTAACCGAGAACAAAGTTTTTCAGGATGTTTTTTCCACTGGTCATCTAACATATTAGTGGTCTTGACCAATTCTTTCCTTCACAACCTTCAACCACAAGGCTGTAGTTTGATAACTTCCTGGTCCACTGATCTGCCAGGAATACCTCTAAAAAATCCCTTTCCTGGTTTACTCGCCTGCCGGGATAACAACTCCTAACACTAGTACAAGTACTATGGAGCGAGGCTTGCCTCAGACATTTAGAAAAAGTCTTTGACTTTCAACAACATTAGAATTAACAACTTCTTCGGTAAGGATGTTATACACATTGGTGCTGTTTATTCCACTGATTCATTTCCCAAATGCAACCCAGGTTCCCCTCCTTGATACCTATCACAAGGAAGGCTTCGCTCCTACCATTTCTGACTTCCTACATTCACATTAAGAAACTGTTGACAAGGTTTCTTTATTCTATTCTATTCTATTCTATTCTATTCTATTCTATTCTATTCCATAGAATTTGTATAAAGTGCCAACTCGCCCACAGGCCTCAGAGCGCTGACAGACTATAGAAACATAAAACAAAATGTACTTTATACTTGCCCTTCTTTGGCTTAGGTAATGTCTGTTGAATGTCTGTTGGTGTCTTGATTAACTATTGCCTCTTCTTCACTCTTGAAATAATGGTTACAATCTTTCCTGGTTTACTCGCCTGCCAGGATAACAACTCCTAACACTACTAAAAGCACTATGTGGTGAGTCTAAATTCAAACTTTTAGAAACAGTCTTTGACTTTCAACAACATCACTTTGACTTTCACAACTTCTTCTGTAAGGAAGTTATACACATTGGTGCTGTTTATTCCACTAATACATTTGCCACATGCAATGCAGGTTATGTTCCTCTCCTCCTTGATACCTATCACAAGGAGGGCATCCCTCCTTCCACTTCTGACTTCCTGCTTTCATATTAAGTAACTGATGATAGAGAGTTTTTTTTACATTCCCTTCTTTGCCTTAGGCAATGCTTGTCTGTGTCTTGCTTAACTATTGCCTCTTCTCCTATCTTGGAATAATGGCTATATTATTCTCTCCTTGCTTTGCCAATGTTGGTTATAGTCTTGCTGAAGTATTGCCCCCTCTTTACTTTGGTTGCCTTTTTAACCAACCGAGCGCCACCGTTAGGCGCAAGCCGGCCTTCCACTAAAGCATTGCACCAGGGCATCTGACTGAGCTGATGCCAGTCCAATCATCCAGCTAGCCCAGGAGCAGGAGCTCGATCGCCAGTGAGCCGCTGGAGCAGCTCACAAGACCTACTCATCCCCGAAGCACCATTGAGGTATGGCAGGGTGAGAATCAGCTGTTACTGCAGCTGCCTGACATCGATGATGAGAATCACCCATTTCCACTCTGCGTGTCCTATATTTTATTTGGGTTCCACGATTGTACACTACAAAGGCAACATATTTTGTTTTACCTTTATCACGGCATTTCCTGCTGATTTGCCCTTTGCAAACCACGAGGCTTGCATTTGCTAAGATGGCCGCCACCTCCTGAATCCACTTTCTCCAGTAAAGGGAAGTGGCCCTGGACCTGGATTGGTTGCCTTCTTAACCAACCAAGCGCCACAGTTAGGTGCAAGCCGGCCTTCCACTAAGGCATTGCACCAAGGCATATGACTGAGCTGACCGAGCAGGTAGAGCGATTAGCAGCCCGCCCTCCAGGGGTCACCCTATCAGCCCTATCAGCAGATCACTTGTAGAAACACCGACCAGGACCAGATTTCCAGCAAGGTACATATCAGCCTGCACAATGAACTCCCTACAGCTCCCGTAAGGTGAGACTCTTCAAGTGCCCAGCACGGCCCATGTGCACCCACTAGTCCCAAGAACACCATCTGGCTATTCCGAATAAATTGCAGCAACCGGTTTATTGCCGCCCCTAGTTCACCCATGCTGCACCTCTTTCATTATTGAGCATTGTACCATTCATTTTTTTTTAAAACGTATTGTATTGGCATTTGTATTAGATGCATACAAATACAAGAAAATTAACTAAAACAATAAACATAAACAACAACAGTCTTCATGCGACACAGTTCCTCTTACCTAGGTGGGCATGACTGCAAATAGGGGTTCCGATGTCACGGGAAGTGGGAGGGATCTCGGTCAAGAAGATTACCATATCCAGGCGAGTGCGAGGGATCAGTTATGGCAAAGTGGTGGGGTTTATCAAGGGGGTTTATGGTCTGCACTGAAGTCTATATCTCTCAGAAGGGCCTTCCAACAGTCTAGAGTGCCACTCGCAATGTCTCCGCTGGAGATGATTCCATCTTGCCAGGCTCTGGTTTCGGCTGCAGTCCATCTCTCTAGTTCTTTCATCCAGCGTTCATGTCTAGGGCCCCCTAGTGTCTTCCATGCCATGGCTATAGTTCTTTTTGCAAGGATGCATGCAATGTCCATCAATTTAACAACATGTTTGTATTTGCTTGGTGGGTGTAGACCCCTAATAAGCATTCCCCGGGTGTCCTTTCATTTCTGCTTATCCCGGCATCAGTGCAGGTCTGTTTAACTTTGGACCACAGTGCCATTGTCCTGGTGCAAGTCCAGAACATGTGGATCAGATCAGCTTTGTCGTTCCCACACCATGGGCAAGCCGCAGAGGCTTGTTTGTTGTAGGAGACCACCCTGTGTGGGATCATATACGTCCGATATAGGACGTTTAGTTGTATCTGACCGAATCTGGAGTTTCTCGACACCTTCTTGGGGTATAGTAACATTCTTTCCCATTCCTTGTCTGTAAGCGTAGTTTCGAGGTCCGTTTCCCATTTCGCCTTCAGTGTCGCACATTTGGGGTTGGGTTTGTCGATGAGCCTCTTATAGAGTCGAGAGATCGGTTTCCAGCCATCTGTAAGGTCGTGCATCTCCTGTAACAGTGGGTCTAGGGTGGGTTCCTCCGGCCAGCTGCACCAGATCTTCTTGGCGGTTTGTTTGAGCCGGTGATACCAGAGAAGATAGCCGCTTGATAGCCCTTCGTAAGCCTGCAGTGACTCAAAATCCCTGAATTCGCCCTCTTCAAACATATCCCCCCATGTGTAAATTCCGGAGCCCTCCCACCTCCTAGCTGTGGAGAGATCCGATTCTGCACACGTCAACCAGAATGTGGTTGTCTGGAGAGTAAGGGTGTTTCACCTGCCTGATGTAGCAGGTTCTGGTCCAAATCTGCCTACCAAGTTCGACGATCAGGGGGGCATCGGGGGATTGACGTAGAGCGTTCCAAAGAGTTTCTTTGGGGAATATTCTGGAGGGAGATTGTCGCAATAGTCCCAGCTCGGCTGATGGATCGTCTGAGAGCCACTTTGTCACGTGGCTAAGCTGTGCCGCAAGATAATACAGTTGGAGGTCTGGGAGTTGTATTCCCCCTTCCTAGTATGGGAGGGATAGGATAGCCAAAGTCAATTTATGCCTGGTAGGACCCCATAGGAAGTCCTTGATAAGTGCCTCCAATTTCTTAAAGAAGGGCGGTCTGACGTAGTGGCATATGTTGACAAAGAAATACAGAAATCGGGGGCGGATTATCATCTTAACGATTGCTGCTCTGCCTACCATAGCAAGTGGGAGTCTAGACCAAAATTTCATGGATCTGCGAAGGCTGGTTATTGCTACTTCTGTGTTGTGCTCATGTGTGAGCATCGGGATGTGGCTCACATTAATTCCTAGGTACCGAAACGTGTCGAGTTGCCACTTTATCCCAATGTCCGGGAGATCAGTTTCTTCCAGGCCTCTCAGGCTAGCCAAGGAAAAGGCAGAGGATTTCAGTCTACTGAATTTGATCCCAGAGTATTTCGCATAATTTTCTAGTACATCCAATGTGATTGGTGCGTTGACCTGGGGATCTTTCAAGTATAAAAGGACATTGTCCGCGTATAGGGATATTATGTTATGTTCGTTGCCCACTTTGATGCCAGCGTCAAAGAACTGTTTCCTAAAATATATGGCAATCGACACCAGGCCCAATATGTATAGCATGGGCGACAGTGGTCACCCTTGTCTGGTGCCCCTTTGTATTTTCCAGGATTCAGACACTGTTCTGCCGGTTTTAACTCTTGCCACAGGAGAGTTATAGAGTACTGTCATCCATCTGACAAAGCACTCGCCAAACCCGAACCCTCTCAGCACCTCGACGAGCCACTGCCAGAAGATAGAATCAAAAGCCTTGATGGCATCGAGTGATAGTACCGCTAGGTCTTCTTCATTCTCATAGGTTTCGGCCATAATGTGTTGACGCCTTCTCAGGTTGGCTGTGGTATTACGTCCTGGAACAAAACCATTCTGGTCTTCGTGGATTAGGGACCCTACCACCCTAGCGAGTCTGCTGGCCAGTATAGTGGTGAGAATCTTGCTGTCATAATTTAACATGGCCAGAGGGCGATAGGAGTCAGAGTCAGTGGGTGGTTTGTTTGGTTTGAGCATGGGAATAATTATTGTCTCTTTCACATTGTTAGGTAAGACTCCATTTTCGTAGGCCTCTAGGTAGACCTCGTGGAGGATTGGGGTGAGGGTGGTTTCGTATGTTTTGTAAAATTCAGGCGGGAGGCCTTCATATCTGGGAGCCTTACAGGTGGGCAACGATCTGATTGCTCCTGTCACGTCTTCTGCTGTGATTTCCATCTCCAGTGCCTCTCTCTGTTCGCTGGATATTTTGGGGAGGCCTATCTCTTCCAGTGTTTCTTTAATTTCATCTTTGTCTATTTGTGTGTCATGGGAGCACAATCTGGAGTAGAATTTGGCAAACGCTTCATTAATTTCTAGTTGTGTCTTGTGACGTATCCCGTTTTCGTCCAGTATCTCCGTTGGGAGGTGCCGGAGGCGTTCACGCTTACACAGCCAGGCTATCAGTCTGCCGGGCTTGTCAGACTCCTTGTGAGACCTGGTAGTGTATGTTGCGAAGTCAAACTTTTCCGATCTGTCCCAGGAAGATTGGCATTTCTCGCGGGCTTCTTTCAACTTCATTTCGACCTCTGGAGTAATGGCTGAGGTGGATTCTAGATGGGAGATCTCTTCCTCTTGTGCTTCGAGTTCAGTCTTCAATTGCCTACGAGTGCCTCCAGCTTTTGATATTATTTCTCCTCTAGCCACCGCCTTTATGGCTTCCCACAATGTGCTCCAGGTAGATACTGAGCCTTTATTAATGTCAATGTATTCTTCTAGTTTTTCAGCGAGCTCCTCTCTGAACTCAGGGTCGACGAGGGCCGCAGTAGGCATCCTCCACACGGGGATTGGTGGTCTAGGCCCCGTTAATTGACATTGCATGATCAGTGGGGAGTGGTCTGAGATTGATCTTCCTAAATATGCCGTGGTTTCTGCCAATGGTATTTGTTCTCTGTCGATGAACAGATAATCGATTCTCGTGTGGATCTTGTGCGGGGCTGAATAGTAACAATAGATCTTTTCAGCAGGATGCTGTTCTCTCCAAATATCCACCAAGTTGAGTTGTTGCAGCGTTTCTATCAGAGCGCATGTTGCGGGGTTACTCGGATGGGGGGGTGGTGCTGACCTGTTCATAGAGCCATCAATGACACAGTTGAAGTCCCCTCCCCATATAAAGGTCCTATTTCGGTGGTGTGCCATCCATGAGCACATTGCTCTAAGGTGTGATGGTATTCCATGATGCGGGAAGTACGAAATGACTAAGCAAATTGGAGTCTGCTCGATAGTGCTCCACATTATTACATACCTTCCTTCTTTATCGGACTCAAATCCTTGCAGTTGGAAGGGCACATTCGGGTTCACCCATGTGAACACCCCCCTTTAGTATTTAGAGTAGGGGGATCCTCTCCCAGTCCCAGCCCATCGATCTGTTAATTTGGACATGGTGTCTTCCGTAAGATGCGTCTCTTGCAACATCGCAATCGAAACCTTTTTCCTACAGAGATAGGACTGTATTCTGTTTCGTCTCAGGTATGAGCTCATCCCTCTCACATTCCACGTCATCACTTTGAGTTGTGACGCCATCGGTTCAATATTTAGAGCCCGGCTGGCAGCTCCTCCTCTGGATGTTATGATACTGTTGACGGGAGTAATCGGGTTCTTCGCCCCCGACTTGTAGCATGCACCCATCTTGTGCTTCTTCAGCGGTAGTGGTATGAAGACTGTATAACTAACAAAACTGTTAACAAAACTCGAACTGGTGCGCCCAGCGACTACATCTTCGTTGTGGTGCTCGGGCGCTCTCGACCCGTCTAGACCCATCCGGGTATTGGGCGCGAGCTGGGTCGGGCAGGTGGCTGACCCGACCCGGATTGTCTGCGGGGGATAGGGCTGGTGTCTGGCGGAGAGGCCGAACGAGGGCCGTTTCTATGTAGCTAACTGTTAGTTGGATTACCTTCTGAGGTCCGGTTGCTTGTGCTTGTTGTGGCCATTTATGGCAGCGTGTCTCATATGCCGACAGTCTGAGAGCCTCAATCTTTCATCTGGGGCCATCTTTACCATCTGCAAGTTTGTTATCTTCCAGCCACATGTTGGCAGCCGTTGGGTTTTCTAGGAATATGGCACGCCCATTGAAGATGACTTTCAAGCGCGATGGGTAGAGCAGCCTGTATTTCAGGTTTAGTTGTCGAAGTCTTGCTTTTACTGGGACGAAAGAGTTCCTCTCCCTCTGCACTTTCTGAGTGTAATCAGGGTAAATGGTTATTTTAGAGTCGCCACGTTCGATGGGGCCTTCTTCCCTTGAGTGCTGTGAGATAATTTCCTTATCCTGAAAGTTTAGAATTTTAGCAATTATTGGTCATGGAAATGAGCCAGATGGGGGCCGCTTCTGGAGGAACCTGTGGGCCCTTTCGACGACGAAACCCTGCGACAGTTTCCCGGCCCCAATCTCCTGTTGTAGCAAGGATTATACGTAGGCTGTAGTGTTTGGGCCTTCGTTTCCTTCTGGTACTCCTAGGATCCTAATGTTGCCCCATCTAGCCCGACCTTCGGCCTCCTCGGACCTCTCCTCCAGGATAGCCACTTTCTTCTCTAGGTCTGCAACCTTAGACTTCAAGGCTGCTGTTGCCCCAGCCGTTTCTTCTATGGAAGTCTCAGTGTTTGTCACCCTCTCAGCTAATTTGCGGGCGTCCTGACGCATGAGTTGAATGTCCATTTTAAATTTGTCGATCTTAGAGTCTATGTGTGTCCTCAATGAAGCAATACCCTCCAGTATTTGGGAGTGGTTATCTGTGTTTTCCCCCTCTTTCGTGTGGGTAACCTCTGGGGTACAAGAGTGAGCCTGTGTAGGGGTTTTTGATTTGGCGGATACAAATGAGTCCATGGTGGCTGCTTTCGCTTTGTTCCTGGCGGCCATCTTGGGGTCTCAGTGATGCTGCCCCTGGGACACTTTAGTTGAGTTACCGGTGGGAGTATCAGTCGTCTCCCCGTGTATAGAGCAATGAGTGATGTTCCCAAGGTGTCAAAAGTCAATGAATCCGAATCTTCAGGGGCGTAGAGGTGCCGCTGCTATATCTGTGATGTCGCCGTCACTGCCCTTACCTCTGAGTGTCCGATTTGCCAGGGCAGGAAGATCTGGGAGTGCCGTAGTCGCGCTCTTGCTGCTGGTTCTCGCTGTCCTGAGCCCCGGGGCGACACTGGGGAGGAACCTCCGGTGGCCGTGCGCGCCCTCAGCAGGCCGTCCTTAGCGACGGCTGAGTCCGCGTAGTGTACCACGGGAGTGGTGTCCAGGTGCCGCTGTGGCGGGCCTCGCCCAGTGGTGAGAAGCAGGGTGAGGGCTCTCCCTTCCGATGTCCAGCAAGTGATCGTGCTCCGTCGTGTGGTCTCTGCTCGATCTGGCCACCTTAATCCCCGGATGCCATTAGATGGCGGCTTCCTTATCGGAGTTTCCGCTAAGTGGCGCGGGGCGCCATCTTGGATGCGTATGGAAGCGTGGTCGTAGGCACTTCTTATGCCGGCAAAAAGGATCGAGAAACGGCGCCTGGGCCGGAACTCGGCTATTCAGCCTCTGCACGTCATTGGCTCCAGGCCACGCCCCAGCATTGTACCGTTCATTGTCACTATTGCAAAACTTACACTATCACTAATCGTAATCCATTACCTAGCGCGCGCATGACACATTGTTGTTGTTGCAGCATGCTCAATTCCTTTACCCCTCAGCTCACACGCCAAATATATCTCTCTAGACCAGTCAAGCATACTGTACTCAGCCACTACTCGATGCTCTGCATATTTCTATAAATGCTAGCAGCCCAGAAGGCTTATGGTTATAGAGTAATTAGGCATCAGTGATTTATTCTTGTTCGACTTTGTTTGCCAGTTCAATTGCACCCGTGACCTATGCATGCTTACACCTTGATTGCTACTCCTACGGTGTCCCATGCATAAATGCTGATAGCCTAGAAAGCATAGAGCGATTAGGCACCTGTTATTTATGTATTTTACACTTTGATTGCTAGTCTTACTGCACCTGTGAGCTATGCATGCTTAAACCTTGATTGCAACAAAGTAATTGTGTGCACCATCTCCACCCTGCTAAACAAAGTGCAGTAGGAGCCTTAAGCTTCCTTCTATGCTTTCACCACTCCACAGCCTATTATCTAACATTCAATCAGCCTAGCTCTTCCTTTACACCGCCACCTCCAATGTCATCTTGGTTTTCCTTCATCATGTTCCTGTTCTGCATCTTACCTAACCACATACCTTGTTTGGGCAATCAATACTGGATGCATAATAACGGCCTTAGCAAACCAGCCTGTCCACGGTACTACCCTACTCCATGTCCTACCCCGTTCCTACCTATTTTACCACCCTTCCCAACCATTAGGAACTATGCCCCTGAGACCACTCTGAATGCTACTCTACATGCTAATAGCCTCGACCCGAACCACCATACCACCTCCTATACTCTGGAACTTGCCGAGAGACAATGCAACCCCATTGACAACCTTTCCCACCCCTTAGTGGGTGAAGCAAGACACCTTCGCTTAAGGTCACATACCCTTATCCGCCCTAATCTGACCAAATATTTACTCACACCTCCCAAATAAACTAGGTCCACAAGGCATGCCTATCATCAAAACCCCGTACCCAATCAGAAACTCAAGTTAACCCCCAAGCTAATGACACACGCAGGACCTGACCCCCATAGTCAGCCACTAATGTCATTCAAAGGTGCCTTCATAAACACCCGCTCCCCAGGAGCCCATGCCATATAAATCCACAATCTCATTTTGGAGTCTCAGCTTGACCTACTAATAGTTACGGAATCCTGGCTCCATCAAGTTTCAGGCCCTCTGCTAACACTTGCTATGGTGTAGTTCTAAACCACTATACCATTTTTAGAACAGACAGGACCCACTCACTAGGAGGAGGTATCACCATCATAGCCAAGACTAAACTTCAGCTTAGATCTTGTCCCATTGAAAACATTGCTGGATATGAAACACTGATTGTAGAATTTCCCATAAATGTAAAAAACAAAATCAACTTAATAGTAATATTATAGAGCTCCCAACCCTAATAACCATCCAGAAACTGAAATTCCTTTACTGCTTGCTCCACTTATACCACCCAACACCAAATGCATCATTTTGGGAGACCTCAACTTAGGCTTTAATGACAGCCAAGATTCCAAAGCAGAAGCACTTCACTCCTCCCTGAAGGACATGAGCTTCATCCAACTAGTGAACGCCCCTACGCCCATCAAAGGTAGAACCCTTGATTGGATCCTCTTGTAACGCTCACCTGATTCCCGTAGAGGTGCCGGTCTTGACTGGGCGTATACCGTATCTTCAAAGGTGATGTGTAACACACGGCTGGCTCTTTGGGCTGGACCTCTGTGCACTGTATGTCTGACTGGAAGGGTAAGATGTCTGCAGATAGAAAATATGGGATTAAGGAACTGGGTTATTGAATGTCTCTCTCTTCTTCCCTTTCTCTTCTCCTGTAGAACCCCAAAGGTTAACGCTCTCACCTTAGGTAAGTGAACGCCGTGCTCTCCATCTGCCTCGGGGCAGGGTGCTGTAACCAGTTTCTTCACTGGATAAGGGGAGCAGGCCTCTTGACTTCAGAGGACTGCTGTCCGTCGTTTACTGCACGAACGGTAAGTTTCGAGTAATTCTAATGTCTTTAAAGTCTTTAGTAATGATTTTTCTTGTTTTGCAGGGTTCCGGCGATGGGGGATGACGGGCTGAAGTGAGTTGAAGATGGAGCCCGTGTGATGAATAGAAGCGCCTGGAAGCACGTAAGTAAGCGCTTGTTGCCTGCTTCACGATGCGCTCTAACTGTCTTTTTATTTTGCAGGTACAAGTTCGGAGCGGCTGCAGGGTGCCGGAATACCCACTGGGTTAGATGTGGAAAGGAGTAATGGCACGTGAGTATTAAAGTTCCCCAATGTCTTTAAACGCACCTTGTTTTGTCTTTCAGATGCGGGATGCAGCGCCGAAGGCCTCCGGAGCGTGCGAAGAGTTGGTAAGCTTTTGTCTTTCAGATGCCGGAATGCAGTGTGAAGACCTCCGGAGCGCACGAAGAGCCTTTGTCTTTCAGATGCCGGAATGCAGCGCGAGGCGTTGGTGACAGCCGATGGACCAGGTAAGTGAAGAGCTGTCACTGAAGACCGTAATGCTAACCTGTTCTTTCTTGTCTTTATAGGTGTTGCTGAAGACTGGATTCAGGATGGTAAGCCTTTTTCCTTAGGCCCAGGATCAGATGCAGAAGACACGATGAGCGTTCTGCTGCAGAGGATGCAGAATAACGCAAAGCAAGATTCATCCATCGGGTGTGGTTTAAATAGCCTCCTGTAGTGCTTAGGTGTCTCCTTCCACAGCCACGCCTAGGTAAGAAAAGAGTTCCTGCTTTCCAGAAGAGTTCCAGTGTTCTGAATCTAGGGAGTGGCTCCTGCCCCACCCAACAGGAAAAGTAGTTCCAAACAGAAGAGGATCAGAGGCTCAACTGGCAGGCAAGTAAGCAGCATGGTCTGCTGCAGGTAAGTCCACCCAAGCATTATGAGCCCGGCGCTTCCAGCGCTGGGACTGGGCATATTTATGAGCCTGGTACCACTGGCGCCAGGACTGGGTCCAAAAGGTCCCAATTGGGACTGGTTGGCACTCGGAACCTGGGTTATGGATCTGCTTCCAAGGGAGTTGGGAAAACCCTGACCTTTTGGAAGCAGAGATCATGACAGTACCCCCCCTCAAGGCCCCTCCCAAACCGGGCTCCTCCGGGGGTTTTGGCTTGTCAGGAAATGTTCGGTGAAATCTTTTGATTAGGCGAGGAGCATGGACATATTCAGCAGGTTCCCCGGATCTCTCTTGGGGGCCGTAGCCTTTCCAGTCAATTAGGTAAAATAGTTTAGATTTGGAGATCTTGGAGTCCAGAATGCTTTTGACTTCAAACTCGAGTTCTCCATCAACTAGGATAGGTTTTGGAGATTTAGTTAGTCGGGTTTGAGGTTGCACGGGTTTTAATAGAGAGACGTGGAAGACCGGATGTATCTTCATGTGCGGGGGCAAGTCCAACTTGACCGCTACTGGGTTTACTATGGTAGTGATGGAATAGGGACCAAGGTATCTTGGGTTGAATGTGCGTGGCCCTTTTAGAGGTAGATATTTGGTGGATAACCAGACTTGATCCCCTACTTGATATTGAGGGGCTTCCTTCCGATGTTGATCTGCTCCTTTCTTGTATTGTTCTTTAGCCCTTTGAAGGTGAGAAACAGCTTCCTTAAAGGCTTGGGTGATTGTAGAATGCAGGTAGTCTACTGCTGGTGTTTCAAGATCTTGGAGGGGATCCAACTCGAGGTTCGAGGGTGACTGCCGTACAAAAGAAAAAACAGGGTTTTCCCAGTTCCCGAATGGCCAGAGTTATTGTAGGCATATTCGGCTATCCAAAGGATGTCTTTCCAAGTTTTATCAGTTTGTTGCAGCATGCAGCGTAAATACTGTTCCAGAGTTTGATTGGTCTTCTCGGTTTGTCCGTCGGTCTGAGGGTGGTGACTGGTCGATAGTCTCACATAAATTTGAGCCGACCGACAGCAACTTCGCCAAAAATGAGAAATAAATTGACTACCTCGATCCGAAATTAGAACCGAAGGAAAACCGTGCAGTCGGACGATGTTTTCGAGAAATTCTCGGGCCAGAGTTGCTGCTGTTGGCAAGCCTTTGAGCGGAATGAAATGCGCCATCTTGGAGAATAAGTCCACGATTACTAGAATTGTATTGTATCCGGAGCATGGAGGTAGATCGGTGATGAAGTCCATAGAAAGCGTATGCCAAGGGCGAGGTGGGATGTCAATAGGGCGTAAGAGGCCTGCTGGTCTTTCCTTTTGACTCTTGTTTTGGGTGCATACTCCACAGGACATTATAAAGTCTCTGATATCTTTTTTCCAAGACGGCCACCAGAAGTAGCGCTTGATCTTTTCTGAGGTCTTGGCCATACCGGGATGTCCTTCCATTAAAGAATCGTGATAACAAGAGATTACTTTTTTCTGTAAATCTGTGCTGGGTAGGTATAATCGTTCTTGGAAATACAATAAGTTGTCCTTTACTGCAAAGTCCTTTCCCTGCAGATGCCAATTCTGTATGTCCGCTGGAGTTACAAGTTGCCTGGCTTTATCCTTAACTTCCTCTATGGATTCTGTGGCGATTACACCCAGAATTCTTTGTTCGGGAATGATTGGTACAGGTTTAGGGTTGATCAAGTGTTCTTCCACTCCCATCCGAGAAAGGGCATCAGCTTTACCGTTCTTTGTACCAGGTCGATAGGTAATTATGAAGTCAAACTCGGCAAAGAATAATGCCCAACGGAGTTGTCTAGAGGATTGGGCTTTTGCAGTTTTCAAATATTGCAGGTTTCAGTGATCCGTAATCACAGTAACGGTGTGTCGGGCCCCCAGCAGATAATGCCGCCAAGCCTTAAAGGCAGACTTGATAGCCAGAAGTTCCTTGTCAGTAATCGTGTAATTGATTTCAGGAGGCGAGAATTTGCGGGACCAAAATGCCACGGGATGCAACTGATTGGTTACCGGGTCCTTTTGTGATAGAACTGCCCCCATGGCAAGGCTTGAAGCATCAGTTTCCACGATGTAGGGGAGTTCGGGGCGAGGGTGTTTTAAGATTGGTGCAGAGATAAATTTAGTCTTCAAATCCTGGAAAGCTTGTTCCGCCTCGGTAGACCATTCAAAACGTTTGTTTTTCTTTAACAAGGCAGTGATGGGCTGGACTATTCGAGAGAATTCGGGGATAAACCTGCGGTAAAAGTTAGCGAAGCCTAACATGCTTTGCACACCTTTTACGGAGGATGGTGATGGCCATTTGAGAACTGCATCGACCTTCTTTGAATCCATACGCACTCCGCCAGGTGATAATATGAATCCCAAGAATTCAACTTCAGTCACGTTGAAAACACATTTTTCCAACTTAGCGAAAAGTTTGTGTTGACGCAATCTTTCGAGGACCATTTTCACGTGTTTCCGATGTTCAGATTCCGATGAAGAATAAACGAGGATGTCGTCAATGTAAACAACAACACACACATCTATGAGCTCTCTGAGGACATCGTTCATAAAATATTGAAAGGCGGCCAGGGCATTGCAAAGTCCGAAGGGCATGACCTGATATTCAAATAGCCCATACTTGGTGCGGAAGGCCGTCTTCCATTCATCGCCCTCTTTTACTCGTACCAAGTGGTAAGCTCCTCTAAGATCCAGCTTTGTATATATGCATGCTTTTCTGACTTGGTCCAGGAGTTCAGGGATCAAAGGTAACGGATATCTATTCTTAACGGTGATCTGGTTCAGGGAGCGATAATCTATACAAGTTCTAAGGTCTCCTTCCTTTTTTGGAACGAAGAACAAAGCTGAAGAAGCAGGGGACTTGGAAGGACGAATAAACCCATTTGCCAGGTATTGATCCAGGTATTGTCGAAGGTGAAGGTTCTCAGGCTCGGTGAGGGCATAAATTCTACTACAAGGAGGAGTAGATCCAGGTATCAGGTCTATCTGGCAGTCATAAGACCTATGAGGAGGTAGAGAGTTAGCCTGATCCTTCCGGAAAACATCTTGGTATTCTAGGTATTCGGGAGGTAACTGGGGAGTCTCTGAAGAAATTGCTGCCAGTGCAACACCAGGTGGAGGGTGACAAGTAGAGACACATTCTGGAAACTGGACCGTTCTTGCTCGCCAATCGATCAGAGGATTGTGTTTCTCTAACCAAGGTATTCCTAGAATAATCTGAAACTGAGGGGCCTTGATCACATCGAACACGATCTTGTCATGGTGTCCATCTTGACTTACTAGCGTCACCTCTTGAGTGGTATGCGTTATTGGCCCGGAGGCTATCTCCGTACCATCCACCGTAGTAATGACGTCCTTTACAGCCTTGGGACAAAGAGTTAGATTCATCCTCAAAACCATTTCATGATCCACATAATTGCCGATGGCACCGCTGTCGACGTAAGCTTCAATTGCATGTAATCGATCCGGATTATCAGGGCTAATGAGGACCATAGGTATCACGAAATGCGAGGTCACGGAACTGGTTTTCACGCTCGGCAAGAGGACCTCTATTCTTGTCGGGCGAGGTTGATTCCCTGCTCAGAGTTTATGACTTTGGTAACTGCAGCTCCTACTGCCTTCTTGGCAGGTTTCACCAGACAGTCTCGAAGAAAGTGCCCTGAGTTTCCGCAATAGAGGCATAATTGCAACTGTTTTATCCTTTCCCGCTCCTTTTGTGTTAGAGGACCTTTCAGACCCCCTATTTGCATGGGTTCCCGGAGTCTACTCCTTTGGAAGGAGTTGGCGGTTTGGAAAATACTCGAGCATCAAACTTGGAACGATCGGCCTTCCTGTTCTGCAGTCTGTGATCTATTTGAACGACTAAGTCTATATAGTCCGAACAATCTTGTGGGGGATTCACTACTTGGGCTAACACATCTTTGAGCTCTCCACGTAGACCTCTATAAAACAGCGTAATCCTTTTGTCCTCAGGCCATTGAGTTTCCACTATCAGTCTGTTGAAAGACGCAATATAAGCCAAAAGGTCTTGATTACCTTGTCGCAACGAAAGAAGCTCATTGTCCAAGGCCTGCCCCTGTGAATGTCTTGCGAACAGTTTTTCCATACTGAGCTGAAAAGCTTGAAAATCATGGAGGACCGGATCATCTTGATTTACTAGAGGGATCGACCAGTCTGCGGCATTGCCACTAAGGTACGAAAGCACGAAAGCTACTTTAGCTTGATCAGTTGGAAAGGCTGCTGGCCGGCATAAGAAATGCAACCGGCACTGATTGATAAATACTGCAAACCTCTTTGGGTCACCAGAAAATCGTTCGGGCGGAGCCAGAGGTACATTCCCAGGTAGGTTGATCTGCACTGGATTCATAGAGGATGTAGAAGGAAGATTTCCCCCAGATGCGGGTAACGGGGTCTGTCCGGCTTGTGACTGTAGCAATTGTCTAGCGAGATCATCTGTTCGCTCCTTGGAAATAATCAGTTCCCTTCTTAGAGCGTTCGTTTCCTGACGGGCTGCATGCACTTCTGCCCTTAGTTCCCCAAGTAACTGGGCTAGCTGGTCGGTATCCGAGGTTTCCATAGCGCCTGGACGGGAGTTTTGTGGTAGGCTTTGCGTTCTGTAACGCTCACCTGATTCCCGTAGAGGCGCCGGTCTTGACTGGGCGTATACCGTATCTTCAAAGGTGATGTGTAACACACGGCTGGCTCTTTGGGCTGGACCTCTGTTCACTGTATGTCTGACTTGAAGGGTAAGATGTCTGCAGATAGAAAATATGGGATTAAGGAAATGGGTTATTGAATGTCTCTCTCTTCTTCCCTTTCTCTTCTCCTGTAGAACCCCAAAGGTTAACGCTCTCACCTTAGGTAAGTGAACGCCGTGCTCTCCATCTGCCTCGGGGCAGGGTGCTGTAACCAGTTTCTTCACTGGATAAGGGGAGCAGGCCTCTTGACTTCAGAGGACTGCTGTCCGTCGTTTACTGCACGAACGGTAAGTTTCGAGTAATTCTAATGTCTTTAAAGTCTTTAGTAATGATTTTTCTTGTTTTGCAGGGTTCCGGCGATGGCGGATGACGGGCTGAAGTGAGTTGAAGATGGAGCCCGTGTGATGAATAGAAGCGCCTGGAAGCACGTAAGTAAGCGCTTGTTGCCTGCTTCACGATGCGCTCTAACTGTCTTTTTATTTTGCAGGTACAAGTTCGGAGCGGCTGCAGGGTGCCGGAATACCCACTGGGTTAGATGTGGAAAGGAGTAATGGCACGTGAGTATTAAAGTTCCCCAATGTCTTTAAACGCACCTTGTTTTGTATTTCAGATTCGGGATGCAGCGCCGAAGGCCTCCGGAGCGTGCGAAGAGTTGGTGAGCTTTTGTCTTTCAGATGCCGGAATGCAGTGTGAAGACCTCCGGAGCGCACGAAGAGTAGGTAAGCCTTTGTCTTTCAGATTGCGGAATGCAGCGCGAGGCGTTGGTGACAGCCGATGGACCAGGTAAGTGAAGAGCTGTCACTGAAGACCGTAATGCTAACCTGTTCTTTCTTGTCTTTATAGGTGTTGCTGAAGACTGGATTCAGGATGGTAAGCCTTTTTCCTTAGGCCCAGGATCAGATGCAGAAGACACGATGAGCGTTCTGCTGCAGAGGATGCAGAATAACGCAAAGCAAGATTCATCCATCGGGTGTGGTTTAAATAGCCTCCTGTAGTGCTTAGGTGTCTCCTTCCACAGCCACGCCTAGGTAAGAAAAGAGTTCCTGCTTTCCAGAAGAGTTCCAGTGTTCTGAATCTAGGGAGTGGCTCCTGCCCCACCCAACAGGAAAAGTAGTTCCAAACAGAAGAGGATCAGAGGCTCAACTGGCAGGCAAGTAAGCAGCATGGTCTGCTGCAGGTAAGTCCACCCAAGCATTATGAGCCCGGCGCTTCCAGCGCTGGGACTGGGCATATTTATGAGCCTCGTGCCACTGGCGCCAGGACTGGGTCCAAAAGGTCCCAATTGGGACTGGTTGGCACTCGGAACCTGGGTTATGGATCTGCTTCCAAGGGAGTTGGGAAAACCCTGACCTTTTGGAAGCAGAGATCATGACACATCTTTATAAACACACCCATAACCATTGACTACATCTCTCCTCTTACATGGACATACCACCATAATATTGCTTTCATCCTCAAGCCCATCGAGCCCATTCTAAGCAAACCTAAAACAATCAATGCCTACAAAACTAGAAACGCCTGGAAACTCACTGCTGAAAACAAACTTAATGCCACTTCTGCGTAAAATCCTAGACTCCACCTCAATCACTAGCGACAACCCCTGCCTTTTAGCAGACACCTACCATAACTGCCTCACTGCAACTATCAATGCTGTAGCCCCACTCACTACCAAAACTAAACGCTCAGACAAACGTTCTTGCTTTTGGTTCAATGATGACCTAATCGCTCTTAGAAGAACCAAACGCACGCTGGAACATGCTTTCAAAAAGCACTCCACCTCAGAGTCCGAAAAAGCCTATCAGGAAATAAACAAAAGCTATAAAACAGCCATTATTACCCACAAATCCAATGCTTACAATATCAGGATTAGCAATGCCACCTCTGACTCCAAAGAATTATTCTCTATTCTAAAAGAATAGGAAAACCCGGCACCAGCCATAAACTCTACCATCCCTAGTAAAGAGTGGTGTATCCAAAACACTCTAGCAGCCAAGATAAAACTACTCCAAAATAAAATCATAACCAAAAAGCAATTACTAGCAGATAAACCTGCCATTCTTAATCTGACCCTGTCAACTCATGAGATCACCAATTCCCCGTTCCATTTCACACCAGTTTCCCAAAAAATAGTATTTGACACCATTTCCAAACTCAAAGCCGCCAACTGCAAAGGTGACTCCGTCCCAGCGTCAGTAGTCAAATCTTGTGCCCACACCCTCACGCCAATTATCCCTTACTTTGTAAACGCATCTTTCAATACCAATCAGGTCCCAACAAGCATCAAAGAAGCCTGGGTCACTCCCCTTTTGGAAAAACCTACCTTGGACCCCACGGTGTCCACCATCTATAGGCCAATAACAACTGCTCCATTTCTCCTCAAAAATACTGGATAAGGGACTCCCAAGATGGCCGCCGGGGCAGAGAGACGTGCTTAAGTCTCACTCCTCCCGGGCCGCAACAAGAACGACAATAAAGGAGGACATATAGAGCTACATTCTGCATAAATTCGCACCCGTGTCTAAGGGCTAACTCCGGACACTCCCGGCAGGCGAGCCCCGACCCCGCAGCCGCGGCGATCGGGAGACGTGGAGGATCGGGGGAGAAGAGTCGAGGCCGCCCCTCCCCCCTACGGAGCACATCGCGGGCCTCCGCGTAAGAGAGAAACCCACTGGGGGTCGTCGGCGGCCGAGGCAACACCCGGGGCTGCGCTGCTGGGCGGACCGGAGCCCTGGCTCAGAGCGCTCCGGGCGCGGTGGCGCACTTCCCCAAAAGACCGGCCCTCTCGGAAGAAACGAGCGGCGGAGGGGCTGAAGAACCTAGGAGGGCAGCGCGAGGCTCGGCGCTGGGGAGAGCGGAGCGCCTGGGCCGGATTCCTCACTCGCCAGCAGTCGCCCGGAGGCGCGAAGGTGAGCGCCCCCCGCCCCCCCCCAGTAATATTCACCGGAGGCAATTAACCCCCGAGGGGCACCAAAATAAAAAAAAAAATAAAAAAAATAAAAAATTTATAAATCCCCCCTTGGGGGCCAGCGCAGACCAGCCCGGACGTGGGGGGGGGGATAAAGAAGCACCCTCCACCATACATAGCGGAGCGGAGGGGGCGACCGGCGATAGCCCCCCAGAGCAGTCAAAGGAGATAGGTGGGGGGCACCATAACAACCACCCCCCCGCCATACCACAAGACAACTACCCCCCAACAACCCACCCTAACCAGGTAGCGGTCCCTAGGGGCAATAAGCAGAGGGAGCGGCCCGGGGGGATAGCGGCGCCTCTCCATCGGCCCCCCCCTCACCCTGGAATAGTGGCTGCCCCAGGGAGGCCATGTCAAAAACAAAGGGGAGGGGGAGCTCCACACTCCCGAACCCACAATCAGCCAAACAAGATGCAAACTTGGTCCAATTGTGGTCGGCAGAACCCCAGGTTCATACTAGAGGAAGGGCACAGGAAGACCCCCCAGGAGACAGCAACCACCCCAACTCATCCCATTCTCCTCCTACAAAAGAAGATATGCACACATGGTTTGTGGAGCTACAGGAGAAGTTCATGACCACGGTCCAGGACCAATTCACCACCATGAGAAACGAAATGAAGCAGGCGGTCCAAGAGGTAAGGCTAGACATGGCCAAATTAGAAGAGAGAACAGATACGATAGAGAGAATCGTCCAAAACCTAGAAGATGAAACACGCCAAGTTAGCGAGACTCAGGAACACCTGGTGCGGCTGACCCACAACCTAGAGATCCAATCCGAGGACCTAGAAAATCGGTCCCGCAGATCAAACATCCGAATAAAGAACATGCCGGAATCGGTTCTCGACAAAGATCTTAAAAGAGCGGTCCAAGAAGTGTTTAGAGACATTTTAGAGGAGCAAGAAACTGCTGACATAGGCATCGACAGGGTTCACCGAGTGGGTCCGAAAAGAACAGGGACGCCAGGGGAAAGACCAAGAGATGTCTTAGCAGCCCTTACCTCATACCCACAGAAAGAACAGATCTTGAAAAGGGCCAGACAAATGGACCACATAAGGATGAACGGGGTGGAAATCCATCTATACCAAGATCTGGCCGCAGTGACCTTACAGAAACGAAGAGATATGGCACCACTTATCAAGGAACTAGTGGCGAAAGAAATTCGATACAAGTGGACATTCCCGTTTGGCCTCCTGTTCTCCTGGGAAGGTAAACAAAGAAGAGTGACCACAAGCGACGAAGGCCTACACATAATGGATATACATACAGAGGGGGCAGAAAGCCTGGCCCACAAATCAAGCGGAGGATATCACAAAAGGCCGAGAGGCTGGGAAGATGTGCGACAAAAAAAGAAGCAAAGCGGGTAGAGAAAGGCATATACTAAAACTACATGCAGAAGGTACAAATCGGCGGCCCGGAAAAGAGGCCGGGAATCTGACACTCAGAGAAGACTGAGGTAATGTGGGATTTAGGAACCCCCGCGACAGTTACACCGAGTGTTTTGAGGGCCGGAAGCGATAGGCGCAACGCCCTAGCAACACTAGGAATCCGGGCCCTCCTCGGGATGTTACTTGTTTCAAGGTTTAAAGTTGGGGGGGGTGTTGGGGGGACAGGGGGGAGCAGAGGGGAGGGGTTACTCCGGAAGAAGACAGGAGCTTATAAATCTGGGAATCAATTAAATACACTACAACCCGCTGCAAAATGGGGAAACTAAGAATCCTAACATTCAACATAAGGGGCCTGAACTCCCCGGTGAAGCGGAAGAAAGTGGAGGCCTTGATGAGGAAGGAAAAGGCGAACATTCTCCTACTCCAAGAAACCCACATAAAAGCTCAGGACAAACAGAAGATACAGCTCAGGGGGTACAAGATATGGGCGCAAGCAAATGCCAATGACAAAAGGGCTGGAGTGTTGATAGCAATCAAAGAGGGCATGGATGTAGCCCTAATAGACAGGCTAACGGATAAGAAGGGGAGGTTAGCATTTATTAACGTCAAACTCGAGGGTTGCTGCCTAACCCTAGCTACAATATATGCGCCCAATACAGGTCAAGATGGCTTCCTTCGAGACGCAGTGGAGAAACTCGAGGGCTTTGCGAAGGGCGAAGTGATCCTGGGAGGAGACCTAAACATAGCTTGGCACCCCCAAACAGATAGGAGCACGGGGGGTCCCCATAACCAGGGTGCCCCCTCCAAACACCTCAAACATAAAATGACCCAGCTGGCACTTTGTGATGTGTGGAGAGAACTAAAGGGACAACAGAAGGGCTACACGTACTTCTCGCATGTTTATAACACAATGTCAAGAATAGACTATTTGTGGGTATCAGTGGGCCTCATGGGCAAAATCCAAGGAATAGAAACAGGCGCAATTTCACTCTCAGACCACGCCCCAGTGTGGTTGGACTTGACGACCCCAAGGAAGGGGGGTGGGCTCTGGCGCTGGAAACTCCCACAGGACATTCTTACAGACCCGATAATGGGGGAAGTGATAAGGGAGAGAATTACAGAATATTTTGAACAAAATGACACCGGAGAAACCCCATTGAGCACAGTTTGGGAAGCATTCAAAGCGGTAATCAGAGGACACCTCATAGCATTGAAGGCCACCAAAGAAACCCAGAGACGCTCCTGGGAAAAAGAACTGGAAAAAAAAATAACGGACACACAAGAAAAACTACTATCCCATCCCTCCAGAGGTCTTAAGAAGGCCCTTAGACACGTCCAAGGGCAACTGGATATGCTGCGCACCAAAGAAGCAGAGAAATCTCTCCAATATCTTAAACAACGCCTCTATATAAAAGCCAACAAAGCGGACAGATACCTAGCGAGACAGCTTCGAGAGAAACAAAAAGCAACAACCATCATGAGCATTCGAGACGCACAGGGCGAACCCCAAACACGAACCCAAGATTAAGGGAGGACCTTTAGAGAATTCTATCAAAAGCTATATACATCAGATCACCCAAGCGAGAACGACCAAGATACATATCTACAATCCCTCCCCATCCCAAAAATCCCAGAAGAAGAAAAAAAAGTATTAGAAAACCCGATAAGCGAAGAAGAGGTAAAGAAAGCAATAGCGGGACTTCCAAACAATAAAGCACCTGGCCCGGACGGCTTCACAGCCCCATTCTACAAAAAATATGCAGACCAACTCACCCCTGTCATGACGAGACTCTTAAACTCCTTCAAAGAAAGCGGAAATGTGACCCAGTCAATGAACGAAGCAAAAGTGTTGGTATTCCATAAAGCAACGAAAGACCATCCCTCCCAAGCTCCTATTGCCCCATAGCTCTAATTAACCTGGACGCCAAGATATATACTAAAATTCTAGCAACTAGGCTGTCCCCACTACTGCCCAACTTAATAAACACTGACCAATCAGGTTTCATCCCAGGGAGACAAACACACGATAATTTGAGAAGAATATTACACCTAGTAGAAAAAATAGGGATTACACACACCCCGGCAGCCCTCCTCTCAGTAGACGCCGAAAAGGCGTTCGACCGGGTAGAATGGTCAATACTCTTCAAAACACTCGAACTCATGGGATTCGGGGAACGGTATATAAATATGGTAAAAGCAAACTACAACTCCCCAACAATCAGAATAGCAGTCAATGGCGAGGTCTCAGACACAGTGAAAATAACAAGGGGCACCAAGCAGGGATGTCCGCTCTCCCCCCTTCTTTACGCCATATTTCTAGAACCACTCTTAATCAGAATACGTGAGTCAGCCCGCATTACGGGGATAGATATGGCAGGCGTGCAACACAAAGTAATTGCGTATGCAGACGATATGTTACTGGCCCTAGCAGACCCTGGGAGGACACTGACCATAGCAATTAGAGAATTGGAGACATTCGGGGCAATTTCGGGCCTCAAAATAAATAGGAATAAATCGGAAATTCTACTCTTAGCAGGGGAAAAAGCGGAAATAGAAAGAATAGCGGCTACATTAGATCTAAAAATGGCAGAAAAGGGAATTAAATATCTGGGCATAACCTTGACACAGAAGATAGAGACGCTATACATAATGAACTATCCCCCACTCCTGGAGCGGGTAAAGAGGGATCTGGAACGATGGAACCCCCTAATGGTCTCATGGTGGGGCAGAATCCAGGCAGTAAAAATGAACATCCTCCCAAAGATACTATTTTTCTTTCAGGCACTCCCAATTAGGGTCCCTAAATCATTCTTCAAAGCACTATCTAAAGCGGCCACTTCATATATCTGGAACAAGAAATCCCCAAGGATTGCCAGAGCGACCCTCACAGCTCCGACCAGGGCGGGGGGCATGGCCTTGCCACACTTCCGCAACTACTATCAGGCAGCGCAATTATGGGTCCTTCGAGAATGGCTGGGAGACGACCAAAAAACAGTGTGGGTGACACAAGATCGGGCGCTAGTCAGATCCCCCTTGGAGGAAATCCTATCGAAAGCGAAACCGCATAGGCATCCTAATCTCCGCATTAGTGAAATTATGAAAACCACCCTAGAGGCCTGGGACGAACAAACTCGGAAGGGCACCATGACCACGGTCCCAGGCCCATTCACACCTATCTGCCGGAACCCCCAGTTCCCCCCGGGATTGGAACAAGGCTCTTATGAGAAATGGGAAACCGCGGGATGCACAAAAATAGGGGAAATGTTCCGAGGTGAAGCAGTGACCACTTTCAATGAATGCAAAACACTACTCAATCTAAAAGAGTCGGACAGGTTCAAATACGAACAGCTCAGGCATTGGCTCACGACTCCAGACATCAAAGCGGCGGCCACTAGGGACCTCACCCCATTTGAAACCTTTTTAATTTCCAATCCAGGGACAAGAAAGCTAGTGTCCTCCCTTTATAGCTTCATCAACACTCAAGAAGAAGAAGTCAAATGGGCCTACATGGTCAAGTGGACGAGGACACTGGGGGAAGAAATCCACAAGCAGCAATGGACGGACCTCTGGAACACCATCGCAAAAATGACCAGATCAGTCTAAAAAAGAGAAATGTGGCAAAAAATCATCACCCAATGGCCCTATACGCCGGAGAGGCTACACTCCATGTACCCACGAACAACTAACACCTGCTGGAGAGGATGCAAAGAGGTGGGCACATGGAAACACATCTGGTGGGACTGCCGGGGATCAAAGGCTTTTGGTCAGAAGTAAAGTCGGAAATGTCAAAGATCTTTCCGGATGTGGATCTATTAGGGGAAAGGGTATGGCTTTGTGGAATGAAAGATCAGACGGCCAAGAAATTCAAAAAAACACAATGGAGAAGCTTCATGGGCCTACTCATAGCAGCATGGGCGACTATAGCCCAAAATTGGAAGAAACAAGAACCACCTCAGCTGTATGCATGGCTACAAAAAGTATGGTCACAATTGACCATGGAAAAACTCACACACACCATACAGGGATCAAAAGAGGCCTTCACAAAAGAATGGGGAGAGGTTTTGAACTACCTGCAATCGGACTACATGGAGCAATGGTGCCCGCACAACATAAGAATCTCGAACATTTTTAGTTCCTAGACATACCCAGGCAAAACAGAGACACTCAGGAGAACTTCCGGGGAGGGAGGGGGGAGGGCGAGGAAAATGGGAATACGTTATCTGTTGTATTTTAGAATTTGAAAATAATAAAAATATATTTAAAAAAAATACTGGATAAACTAGCCTACAACCAAGTCCAAGTACATCTTGAACAGAACCAACTGCAGATACGAAGCTCCTGGATCTAAAATTCCAGATGGATCCTATCAGATACTCTGGGAAACTCTGTATCCTCCTCCTACTCGATCTCTCCGCAGCGTTCAACCTAGTAGACCATAATAAACTTTGAGCAACACTAGCCAAAGACTTCAATTTCTCCACCAAAGCCACCATCTGGATCAAATCCTTTCTTGCAGATCGAACCTCTAGGGTCTCCAAAGGTAAAGAAGCTGCCAACCCCATCCCAGTGATTATTGGGGTCCCCCAAGGCTCGTGCCTCTCACCCACGTTATACAATGCATGTACTAAGCTCCTTTTCTCCGCCTGAGATGATATGGGTGTCATCTACACCAATTTTGCAGATGACACCCAGATCCTCATCCCACTATCGGGACACTACATCCAAGATACCCACACCATCAACAAAATCTATGCCATAATCCAAAACTGGATGGCATTAAACAGCTTCTGTCTCAATGACGAGAAGACTGAGGTGCTTATTGTGGGCTCCCAGTCTAAAATAGCGGCATTACATCCTGACTATTCATCCATCAATATCGATGGCACCATGATACCAGTACTCAAACAAGTAAAAACACTAGGTGTCTACTTAGATGCCAATCTTACCATGACCAAGCACATTAACGCCCTTTCATCTTCCAAGTCCTATACCGCCAAACTTATTGCCCTCAGTCGCCAATTCTTCACCCCAACTAACTGCATCACGCTGGCAAGAGCACTGACTTTATCCAAACTCGACTACTGTAACATACTCTTTCTTAGAACCGCTAAGGCCAACTTAAACAAACTCCGGCTTATTCAAAACAAAGCCCTTCGTGCGGCCCTTGGAATAAGACAATCTGACCACATCTCCAATATCAGAAGAGGCCACCATTGGCTCCCAATCAAAGCCAGAGTAATTTTCAAAACCCTGTGTTTCACATTCAAATGCCTCCACACAAGTGCCCCTATTTACCTTAACCACACTGTAACCAAAAAAGAATCAAAGAGACCCCTTAGATCCAACAGTCAAGCACTACTTTTAGTCCCCCGCTACAAGAACAATAAGGCAGGTGGCAGCAGCTTCCAATACCTAGTCCCCACACATTGGAATACTCTCCCCCTTTTCATCAGAAATGAGGAATCATTTACAGGATTCAAGAAATCTCTGAAAACTTGGCTATTCAACCAAGAATAACACCCCATACTATGCCTCAGGGAAAAAGACTGCTATTGATTATCTCTGATGCATTGTAAATAGATTGATCATGCATGTACGCTTTTGATAGTTAATTCATGGACTCGCTACTGTCCTGTACTCGAGTACTAACACCAATGTTTTAAATATTCTGTATTGCGCCCGATTGGCCTTCCTAATTATTGTTCTTAACTAAGCTGCCTGTAACCTCGCTGTGATAATATTAAGAAAAGGAGACAACTAAAATAACCAAGGAAAGTTTCTCTCCTGGCTATCTTGCTTCAGTTGTTGAAATAATCATTTTAACACTGTAGTTAATGCGATACAGAATTTGCTTTTATTCGTGATAGTATTGGATAGTTTCTCACATTACATTGATAAGCGTTGTAAACACTTGAAGGCAGTTGTGCGCCTTGTTTGTCAGCGGACACGTGTTTTGACCCAAAGGGTCCTTATCAAGGCTATTGACAATATTCTTGAGCCCACTGTGGGGTCCTGATCCTGGTATGGTTGCTGTCGTGTAGACAGACGTGGCTCCTGTTGGGCCCTCACTGTGGCAATCAGTGCTCGAAACAGTGACACTCTGCTTATCACGAATAAAAGCAAATTCTGTATCGCATTAACTACAGTGTTAAAATGATTATTTCAACAACTGAAGCTAGATAGCCAGGAGAAAACTTTCCTTATCTATCCAAACAACTTGGGGTACTGGCTAAACCCCAACAGCTCCTGTGATCTTGCAAAGCTAAAACAATTTATCAGTCCCGGATAATAGCGGAGCCTAGCACAGGCTGTTTCCACATCTAGAGCCAACCCCGATCCTAACTAAAATAACCATTGTTTATCACTTTCTCCTCATTTCTGTGTGTTATGTTATTTTACTAATCCTAATCAATCCTCCACTACACCAGCACTCATCTATGTGTACTTTACGCATATATTTATGTTCAAATTAATTGTTTTAAACTAATGATGTGATGTAACATTGTTGGGATAATTCATATCTGTTTTTCTCATGTCTGGTCTAAACTTATATATTGCATGTAACTGAAATTCAAATTAAGAAATATGAGCCCTGATTTGAAAAAGCGATGTAAAAAGGCGAAACACCTGTCATCAACAAGTGCTAACAAGATGTATTAATTTAAAATACTTCATTTGATGAAGATTTACTGGCGCATTTCTCATGTCTGAGCACTAACACAATGTTTTATCCCTTGGTGATTTATTGGGCTTTTGTCACAACAACACTCAGATAGAAGGCCACAGAAAAAGAAATAACATTGAAGAAGTATGGAAAACAGACGCTAGTTCTGTAGACAAAACTAACCTAAAGAATCCAAACCAATGTCGCCGAACTGAACAGGTCACCAAAAGCCCACTTTGAGTTTCTACAATAATAATGTAACCTTTCTTTTCGTGTCCTCTTTCAAAGTTCCCATATTGCCAATATGACTTTCTTGCATTAGTTTGGTATTCAAAATAATGATTATCAACCAGCGGTCCATTACGGCACATTCAGGGATTACCTAATAAAGGTAAACTCGCTAGTCTCATTATATACGTGTCCACTCGATCCGCTGCGCTGTCAGTTCTGCTTCTTCTGATGCTTTCTGAATGACTGATGGCTTAATTCACATTGCCATTGCCCTTGCCAATCTATAAAGGTGCTTTACTTACTCCTCGTGAACTCCAGTGCTCTCCAGCCACCGGGACAAGACACACAATAAGGAGATCCTCACTCTCCAAGTGGAAAGCCTTTCAAAACACTGCTTCCCACTGCGTGACCTCTGCACTTCAGGTTTTCAATCTCGCATACCCTCTCTGGACCGACATCCGATTTAAAGCGGCTCCGGCAGCATTGTTTCTCTGCTTCTGCTGCTGAAACTGCGGCTGGTAACTTCTTCTACCGCTCCACCTTCTTGTTCTAATGGCCTGCACTGAGGGGACTTTAAATATTCAAAGATCCAGCTCAGGTGTGGGTCATTAGAACCATTAGACTGCATAGTGCAGTTCTGTGCCTCTGAGTCCCTCTTCCTCGTACCAGTAGTTAGAGCATCGTGGCACTTGTAGCCACCAATGTTCTGGTTCCATTTTGTATTATTAACTTAAAGACCAACCTTATTTCATTTACTCTGTTAATTTTGTAAATCTTTAGGGAAAGATTTTAGAGGAGGTCATGTTTTATTCTTGGCTTCATAGCTCAAACCTAAGGGAGAACCATAAGCATCAGACACCAAGGTGCTACTGCTTGGTTTCTTATGTATATTATTCCCATGTCATTATGTTTTTTATCACTAACAAGGTGGATCGTTTTGGGAAGGTAAGTCTCACTCTGACAACAAGTCATTGGGCCTCATTACGAATCAGGCGTTAAGGGGTTAACGGCGCCGTAAACGGCGCCGACCCTTAATGCCTGATTACAAGGTCTGTTAGCGCCATGGTGATATTAACGCCTGCTTTTTACAGGCGTTAAAATCCATGGCGCTAAGGGACCATGGTGCTAATTACGCCACCGTAATTTACGCTGGCGTAATTAGCACCTTCCCCACTCCCATTATGCCCTATGGGGCAAAAATGGGAATGGGGAAGGGTAAAATGGGAAATAGGGATTTACCGCCCCACTCACCTTGGAATGGGGCTGTAAATCCGCCATCCACCATGTTTACACCATGGTGGTAAGGGTACAACCCAGGCGGTAACTTACCGCCTGGGTCGTAATGAGGCCCATTATATATTCTGGCATCATGGAAACCTCTTCCTATGAAGAAGAGAAATACTGTGTCTCTCCTAACTAAGTCGTACCATTCCCTTGGGGCCCTTCTCCTCCCAGGTGATCCACCCAGCCAATACCATTGCAAGGGTTTGGATCAGGTAGTGACTGCCTTCCGCTGGCCACCTGGGAGGAGACTTTAGGTTGGGATTCTGTGAGGACTCTGCAGGATTCATCACAATATGTATATAATTCCCTTTACCAATCCCTGTACCGTACAGGGTTTTGTAACCAAGATTGTGGTGTGATGTCAATAATGATGTATTTATCATTTTGAATCTATTGTTGTGACTGGAAAATGCAGAGAACATCAATAGTGTATTGCTTGTATGCGGTCCCTGATTCATGTGGATTGTGAATACAGCAGGTTTTACCATTTACTTTGAATATTTACATTATTGAATCTGAGATTTCCCGGCCTACCATTACCCCTTAAACTGGATTTTTCCAGACCAGCTTTTCAACATATATTGCTCCCCTATTGTTAAGGTGAAACCTATGACCCATTGGAAATATGAACATACTAAGGCTAATAAATTTTTGAGCTGTGGGACAGATCCGTTCACAATTTAACAAACAAGAGTTTGGGCATGGTCCTCCAGAACTGGAAAATGTCATGTAAATCCATGTTACGGTTAAAAAGATATAAAGGATTAAAAAAGACTGTGTTTTTCACTTTTGGATTCATTTTTCCATAGGGAAAATGTCTGATTTTTGCACATGCGCACAGGCCAAACCGCTGGACCGATTAGCGCCAAATAAGAAACAAATTGGTCACTAAGCGCTTGAAGGAAATCCTTTTTTGGTTTGCCGTAAATCTGTCATAGTCTCCCACAAACTTCACCTCACCCTTCCACATCACCGTCCTCCACTAACTCCACCTCAATCTTCTTCATTACAGTACCCAACTAACTCCTAACTATTGATTGTCACCGTGCCACATTAACTCGACCTCACTATTCTTCATCACAGTCCTCCACTAACTACACCTCACTCTTCTTCATCACAGTCCTTCACTAACTCCACCTCACACTTCCCTGTAACATTCTCCCACTAACTTGACCATGGGAGTTGGGAGTTTGCTTGCTGCTATGCACTTCATTGCCCTCCTCTCGCACCCTCTATCCTCGCTTTGTGCGTGTTCTCACTCCCCCTTACCTGCGCAAGCTCTTGCACCAACCCTGTGCGCAGCCATTGCCTCCGCACGCGCCCTATCCCCCCTGGTTCCTCGCAATTCTGTGATTACAGGTCCATGTCACCCCTTCGTGTTCCCTTGACCGCATGATATACGCTTGGCTTGCTCCCAGCCCGCATCTCCCTTTAACCCTCCTGCTCCCACGCGCCCTCTGCTCTGCCTGGACTGCCCTGATCACTACTTTTCCTACTGTCCTGTTTCTGCCGTATCCTTGCCTACTTAGGTAATCTCTCGTCATTGCTGGTGTTTCCTTACTGACTGCCCTGTTTTGCTTACATTGCCTGTATTTCTCTTTTATTCTTCCCTCATCTATGTCTGCTTTCGCTATTTTTGTTTACACTGCCTGTATTTCTCCTTATATTCCTCCCTCATCTAGGTCTGCTTTGGCCGATTTCTGCTGTGTTGTTTTTCTTTTGTTATTGTATTCGCCTCACTGACTGCCCTGTCCTACTCTGTACTGTTGTGTGTTCCATTGCACTCTTCCTTCCTCTCGGTTCTCATTTGCCAACTACTTTGACCTTGGCGTGTTGGTTTTGTCTTCTTAGAAAATCGTTCATTTAGCAAACTGCTCCACTATTGTCTTCGCTCTTGTCATATTGTTCAATTGTCGCTGAGTGTCTCATCCCTTTTTGTCTCGTCTGCTTGCACCACTCTCTGTGTCCTTCCCTAGTGTCTCCCTGCCTCCCCCTCCCACAGCCTTTCTTCTTCTTCTTTCCTCTCCTTACCTACTCTATGGTGCTCTCTGTTTCTCCTATCTTTTCTAACTGCTTCTCTATCGACTATCCTGCTCTCCTCACTGAATCTTGTAGGAAGAAGTTTAAAAAGGACATCCTGCTCTCCATCCCAGGCCTCCCTCCACTAATTCCTGACACCTAGTGCCTCCTCCAGGCAAACCCTCACCAACATTCTTTTTTGTTGTTCCCTCACCAGACCTGTGGACTCTTCATATGGTCTCTGTGCTTTCTCCTTTCTCTTCTTCTCCCAATAATGGTGGCACCCGGTGGGAGGCCCTCTTGGCCCCCTTCAACCCTGCTAAGGTCATCATTAATGTTTACCTGAATAGTACCGTCTTGGTCCAAGGCCCTCAGGCCAATCTTCACCTCTTTGATAGATGATTCCCGCGCTTCATCAATTTCCTTTCCTCTCCTGCTGTCCCCTTTCTACCCCCCCACGGTTTCCTTGCCTCCCGCTGCTGTCTCCTCCTTGGCTACCGTGCCCTCTCCTCCTTCCTCTTCTGCCCCCCCTGCCTTATTCTACACCTCTGCAGGGTGTACCTCTGATTTGTACCCCTCCCCGGAAGTTTATCAAGAATGGCAACCTTCTCCATATTGCCACTCTCAACTCTCGCTCAGTTGTTAAACACTCCTCTGACATCTGGATGAACTTGACCTCGATGTCCTGGGTCTCACCGGAACATGGGTAATGGCCAGCTTTGACACTCTCCTACCTGATGGCTACAAGATCCTATTCGCGCCCAGGTACACCATTCCAGGGGGGATGTAGCCCTGATCTTCCCGGAGCAGATTCCTGCCTCTGTCATTCCTACGCAACCCTACTCCTCTTTCGAATGCTTCGTTTGCAAACTCTCTCTCTCTCCTGGCCATTCCCTTACTGTGGCTACTATCTATCGACCACCTGGTCAGAGCTTTCTCCTCCTTCGTCTCTAAGTGGGTAGAACTCTCCTCTTCCTTCCTGGTCTCGACCACTCAACTCCTCCTTCTTGGAGATTTTAACATCCACATGGATGCTTCCTGTCCTTCCTCTGGACTATTTTGCAACTGCTGCAAATCTCTCTCACTCTCTATTCTCCCCTCTGGCCTGACTCAATCTGCAGGGCACACACTGGATGTTCTGATCTCTTCAGACCTTCCCCTTTCCATCCCCTCACCACTCCTCTCTCCTGGAGTGATCACTTTCTCCTTTCCTCCCAGCTCATCCTCTCTACCCCTCAGGCCAAGCCAACTCCAGCACTGCCACCTACCTTCTCGGTTATCTGAACCATGAAGCGTGTGTCAGTTGAGACTTTTGCTGCCACTTTCTCACCCCCACCCTCCATCACCCTTGGGCTGACTCCCACCCTGACACAGCTCTTTCCATGCTCCACTCTGCTATATCTGATACTCTTGGATGTTCTTGCCCCTGTCATGAGGATCCTCTTGAAGCTCAAAGCCAAGTGCAACTCCTCGTACGATTCAGACCTCGTCACCCTTAAACGCAAGTACAGGGTGGCTGAGAGCAAATGGCTTGTTTCTGGTACATCCACTGACAAACTGACCTGCTGCCTGTGTCCAAAGGCAATACCGGCTCTCTGTCCGCACCAAGAAGAGAGCCCACATCCAAGCATGCGTCTCTGCGACATCTAACAACTCAGTCGAACTCTTTAAAATCTGCAAGGAGCTCTCCAATCCTGATGCAGTTTCTACCTCTCCTTTCCCCTCCCAGGCCCTCTCCACAGACCTGGCTTCTCATTTCATCTCTAAACTCAAGACATCCTGTCTTCGCTCTCTTCCTCTCCCCCTCCTCCCTCAACTTCCCTGGCCCTTCTTCAGCCACCTCTCCTCCCTCCTTCTCTGCCTTTCCCCTATCCTCACCAGACGAAGTTTCTAGACAAGTCCGATCTATTAAAGTCTCATCAAACCAGGTTCACCCCTGTTCCTCCAAATCATTAAGAACCACATTGACACCCTGGCTCCTGCTCTGGCTGACTTCTGCAACCACTCCTTCACCACTGGAGTCTTCACTTCCCCCCTGGAGCACTCCCTTGTACACCCTCTTTTTAAGAAACCCTCTGTCGACCCGTCCTGGCCTGCTAACTATCACCCAATCTCCATCACTCCTTTCCTGGGCAAACTCCTGGAAAAGCTGGCCATCTCCCAAATTAATCTTCACATTGAATCTGTTGGCTGTCTCCATGACCATCGGTCTGGCTCCAGAGCTGCCACAAGCATGGAAAATGCTCTCCTGAACATCTGTGAAGACCTGCTCTTCAACCTTTATTCCAACACCCGCTGTGTCCTCATTTTACGTGAACTCTCTTCTGCCTTTAACACTGTCAACCATGCCCCGCTCAACCGTCTCCGTGATTACCTGGGTATCAACGATCAGGTCTTGGCTGGGCTGACTTCTTTCCTCTCCGATCAACCCTCCCAGGTCCAACTTGGGTCCTTCCACTCCTCTATCTCTATCTCTACCTTTGTGTTCCCTATATTTCTAATCTCTCTCCCTGGCTGTTCAACCAATACCTGGTACTTCTTGCCCAATGCATTTCTGCTCTCTTCCCCAACTTTCATTGCTATGCGGATGACACTCAAATCATTTTCATGCTCCCTTCCAACACCTCTTCTCGTTCTCTTATCTCTGACTGCCTGTCTGCTATCCAGGAGTGGTGTGCCGCCAATAATCTCTGCCTTAATGCCAGTAAAACCAAGATTCTCCTCATTGGCACACCTGCTCCCTCCTTTCCTGTCACTCTCTGGCCGGCCTCTCTTGTCCCTCTTCCTGTTCCCACCTGTGAGGCAAAAAATCTCGGGGTCATCTTCAACTCCAAACTCTCCTTCTCGTTGTGTTTGTTCTCCACTGTTCCCCTCCCTTTGCCTGGTCGCGCTCTGAAACACCTTTGTATGAGCACGATATACATCTGACATCTCTAAGACGTCACACTACCAGCTGCTAATCCTCAGAGGTATTCTTCCTCTCCTCTCCTTCCCCTAGAAGCTCACTGTCTCCAGAGCTCTGGTTCTCTCCAGGCTGGACTACTGCAACAGCCTCTTTTTTTAAATCTGCCTGCCTCTACTCTCCGCCCTCTGCAACTCATCCAAAACAGGACGGTGAGATTTGTTCTTGGCCTCAAGCCCAGGGATTGTATCTCTGCAGTACTGAAATCTCTGCACTGGCTCCCAGTGGCTGCGAGGATTATGTTCAAAACCCTCTGCATTGTCCACAAGTCCTTCTGGGGTCTCAATACCTTCAACTAAAAATCTTCCTTCTCAGGCACTTCGCTCATCCGGCTCCAACTCCCTCAGGGTCAGACGCTTCTCCAAGCAACAAGTTGGTGGTAGATCTCTTTCTTCGGCTGGGGCTCCTCTGGAACAGTCTCCCTGCCTCTCTGAAACTTGAGGAGAACCATCTCCGGAAGCACCTCAAGATCTTCCTCTTTGCTTCTGCTTTCTCTCCTCCTCTGCCCTGCTGATTTCCTGGCTGAAACTGAAACTGCACTGGTTACCTGCCCACCCTCTGATCCCGGCCCCAGGTCCCTCCCTGCCAGTTGTGCACCTGCACTGCCCCCCAGGCAACCCTTGCACTTAGGGGTTGTTTCTGTATCCCTACAGCCCCTTCCCAGCACTTGACACCTGATGTATGCACTTATCCTTGCACTTGCCCCCAGATGGCCGCACTTTTTATTTATTGTTTTATTTATTTTACTGTTTATCCTATGTACTGCACTGCCTCCTACCCCTTTCCCCCTGCACTTTCCCCCCTCCTCCCTCCCATGCACTTGCACGATCTCAATGTCACCTGGCTTAGTAAGATCTTTGTCTCTATCATCCCTCTGTTCCCCCACCCTTGACTCATCGCGCCTTGAAACACTTGTGTATAGGCCCGTTATAAATGCCATATCATATCATATCACTCTTCTTCATCACAGTCTACCACTAACTCCACGTCACACGTGTATGTCACAGTCACTCTCTAACTTCTAACTCTTTATAGTCACAATCCCCCATTAACTCCACCTCACTCTTCTTCATCACAGTCCTCCTCTAATTCCACCTCACTCTTCCTTGTCACAGTCCCCAACTACCCCACCTCACTCTTCTCCATCACAGCCCCCCACTAACAACACCTCACTCTTCTTCATCACAGTACCACACTACCACCACCCCACTCTTCCTTGTCCCAGTCCCCAACTACTCCTCCTCACTCTTCCTCATCACAGTCCCCCACTAACTCCACCTCACTCTTCTTTATCACAGTCACCTACTAACTCCATTTCACTCTTCCTCCTCACACTCCTCCAATAACTCTGCCTCACTTTTCTCTGTCACATTCCGCCACTAATTTCGACTCACTCTTCCTCATCACAGTCCGACACTAGCTCCACCTCACTGTTCTTCATCAGTCCACCACTAATTCCATCTCATTTTAATTGTCACAGTCATTCACTAACTCCCCCCTCTTACTCGTCATAGTCCCCAACTACCCCCTCACTGTTCCTCATCGTAGTCCCCACTAGCTCCACCCCACTCTTCTTTGTAACAGTACCCAACTAACTCCACCTCACTCTTCTTAGTCACAGTCCCCCACTAACTTCACCTCACTGTTCTTCATCACATTCCATCACTAACTCCACCTCACTCTTTTTTGTTGTAGTCCCCCACTACCCCACCTCACTCTTCTTGTCACAGTACCCAACTACTCCACCTCACTCTTCCTCTTCACAGTATTCCACTACCACCAACTCACTCTCCCTTATCACAGTACTCCACTACCACCACCTCACTCTTCCTCATCACAGGCCCCAACTACCCCACCTCACTCTTCTCCATTACAGAGCTCCACTACCAGCCCCTCACTCTTCTTCATCACATTTTCCAACTACCCCACCTCACTTTTCCTCGTCCCACACAAACCCCACCTCACTCTTCTTCGTCAGAGCCCGCAACTACCCCACCTCATTCTTTCATCACAGCCCCCAAATACCACACCTGATTCTTCTTGTGACAGACCCCCACTAACTCCACCTCACTCTTCTTCATCACAGTACCCTCTCTACTACCACCTCACTCTACCTCATTTACATTGATGAATTACACCACCTCACTCTTCTTCGTCACAGTCCCCAACTACACAACTGCAGTCTTCCTCATCACAGTCCCCCACCATCCCCACCTCGGTCTTCCTCATCACAGTACAACATTACTCATCCCTTCTTATCTAGTCAACACAAAAAAAGAAGATACACACAATGTTGCGTAGCTCAAGAACAGATATTGATAGCAAATGATGTGATATCAGCTATGTTATCAGAAAAAAAGACAGAATTACCAGTGGTCGGAGATATAGCATAAAACATCCATTGGAATTCAGTGAAAAGATTTTGGTTAAGGGCAGTTAAGGTGAATAGGTTCTGAGCAAAACAAAACTTGAAATACAGTGAAGAAAGAGAGATGCAACATTTAAAAAGTGTGTTTCTGCATATAAGGTTGTATTCAGGTGCAAAGCTGGGTTGGAGTACATCATATGTGACCTCACCATGGCCTTAGCAGCAATACATTCTTCCCAAAGACCCATTGCCCCCTGCCTAGTAGTCTCAGCTGGTATATGTAATTCCGTTTGCCCAACACGCCTAATGCACATGTACAGAAATATCCATTTTTTTGGCAGTAAAAAGTCAGTATCGTGAGTTTTGCTGAAGTGATTTTTAAAATCTCCGTGAAATTGACTACTTCAGCTTATGGCTTAACATTGTGAGAAAAATGTGGAACATCGCAGAAGACAATTTTGGAATATTGTGGGGGAAAATAATGTCTTTTTTAGCTTCTCAAACTCCCATATCCTCAAGCATTTTGACCATGAAAACATTGAAACTTTACCAAATGTGGCATGAGTGTTCGGATCTGGGGCGGTCAGTTTCATGTGGAATTTGTTGGACTTGTAAGGGCAAGAACAAAAGGTACAGAAACACGTGTGTGCAGGCGCGTTATAAATGACTTACCATATCATATCATGCAGGGCAAAGTATATTTGCATTTTTTACCTGCCACTGTTATAATAAACCCCTTCACCCCCTCCACTCTTTTTCCTGTGAGATGGGTGCTACCGCTTCAGCATTCAGACAGCATTGCCCCGCCCTGTCTCCGGGCGGTGTCACCCTCTCCCCCACAGAGTTTCCAGATATGCTCAACCTTCTAAAGGATATTCTACATGAGGGTGGCATCCTATTCTGCTTGGCACTGATACCCTGCCCTGCAATCACAATGATTTCTTTAAATGCATGATAACAGGTTGCACGTTGTTTCCATGGTGACTGAGCCGGGCTGCTTGCTGCCAGGTAACACAGGTCATCACTGCTCAGGTGGGACAATGCAAAGGGTTTGCTGTCACGCGCCATTAGGCGTTGAAAAGAAAGGCAGGAGTTGTGTGTAATTTCTGCGAGACCCATTCTTCGCGAGGTGACCCTCTTGAATCGCTGTTCCACAATCAGCAGCTCCTCGAACAGCGGCTAAAAATACATCTGAGTTGAAAAAGTTTTTCTCTTTGCAGGCCTGCTCAGTCCTATAGCTCCACCAAATGGTCAAGCGAGTGATAACTTTCTTAAAACTGTGGCTGTCGTAACATTTTAAAAAATATGTTACAAAATATGTTACACCATAATATGTTCTCAAAGTGACTATAATGCTGAGTCAATGTTTACGGTTTGATGCAGGCCATGCTTGCTCAGGCATTTAAAGAACAACTTATCGCCTGTTGACCTCCCCGATATCACTTTAAAACCCCCTCCCCTGCTCGTGCAGTCCCCCTCTAGCCTTAGTCTTACCGTTCTTGTGGATTGGTCCACCATTTTCTAAGTTTTTGCTTATATGAATCCCATACGCACATATGTACAAATATAACCAAATGTATTCAGTGAAAAAAAAAAAATCATTGGTTAAGAGAGAGTTCAGGTGATCAGATTTAACGCAATAAACCCCCTGAAACTGAGCCATGGCATTTCGTGAATGCCTACCATAACTGTGTGCTCTCTGTTGTGCAGCACATGGGCACAATGATGAAATCGCAGATGACATCACTAATGACGTCATTGGGTACATCACTACTTACATCATGCATGACATCACAGATCAGATAAATAATTACATCTAATGTGACATTACTGATCAAGTTAGAATACTTTTGTTGACCTCTTTTGATACATAATTTATTTTATTACACTTAACAATAATAACACCATTGAATGGAAAAATACACTGATTTTTTGTGGAACATTAATTTGTAGTATTTATAAACGTACCAACTTTAAAATAAAAATATGTAACGTTATACAAATGATTTTATTTCCATGCATTAGTAAACAATTACAATACTTCATTGCAGGGAAAGTACCTGATTCTGGTCAATCAATTTCAGGTATTTTAAACATAATATAATAAGTATATGTAGTAGTACAAAAAGGAAGAATATCTAGAAGTAGAAACATGCTTAATAGTGTTATGAAAATAGTCAGTGTTCACATTTAAATTTACAATTCTCCTTACTGTAATAACAGTATGAACACATTATTTTCGAAATTAGAAGTTTTATAAAACATACACACATATAAAAGAAAGTATGTGCTTGTGTCCATTGTGAATTCAGAGTTTGGAAAATATGCAAAACAAATGAGTTACTTATGCTACATCAGTGTATACTACGCGCTACATTAAAAGAAACAGGGACAGCATACACTGTACTATGTAAATGTGAAATGTGTACATCTATGTTATGTCCAAAAACAGTTGTCATATTTGAAAATGTAATTAATCAAACCAGTGACATCAGTTTTATCATGCATGATGTCATTATTGACACCATCAGTGATGTTATTAGTAATATATTGTATGATGTAATTGGTTATGCCACCAGTGATGTCATCATTGTGGTCATATTCTGTGCCAAAGGAGGCGCATAGTTAAGGGGAACTTGCTCGAAATGTGATTGCAGAATTTCAAAGGTTTTGTTAATATGTAGTTTTCACATTAAATCTGTACACTTTAAATCTCTCCTAACTGAAGGTTATTCACTGAATTTCAAGGGTTTTATTATACTATAGGTTCTTTGGGGTCCACTAGCCATGGCCTTTGGTTGCGGGCACTATACATTTTACCTCAATAGTTTTCTTTGGGCCCACTAGCCATGGCCTTCAGCCGTGGCCACTGCACATGTTGCACCATTATGTTTCATTGGGGCCCACTAACAATGGCCTTTGTCACAGAGAACCATTACCCCCTGCCTAGGAGATGTGATTACTACAGGTATGAAATAACTTTTATTTTCACTCATTCCTTATTCCTGCGGAATTTCGCCGATATTCCCCCAATAATGGTAACAAACTACACATACAGGGGCATTGAACAGCCAATGCCTGTGGGATTCTCCCGGTATTCCCCTTATAACTCTTAAATCCAAAACTCATTCTTGTCCACACAGGCACTCACCAAGTGCCCCCTCCTCTTTCCATGGTCCGCCCACTCCTCTCAATTGGGTTTTCCCTTCTGGCCATCTCCTGACCATCTCCTGGCCATTAATCCCCCATCACTGTTTGGTTTGTGTGATACATTTTCTTCTCTGAGGTGGACTGGTAATGCGAGGGCTAAATTTCAGGGGTTTTGTTGCATTACATCTGTTCACCTTAACTCTCTCTTAATGAATGTTTTTTCACTGAATGTCAAAGGTTTTGCTGTAACTTAGTTTCCTCAGCACCCACTAGACATATCAGTGTGCTGTGGCCACTGTACATGTTGTACCAATAGTTTTCTTTTGGGCCCTCCAGCCATGGCCAGTGGCCACTATGGAACATGTTGCATAGTTTTTTGAGGTCTCACTAGCTATGGCCTTCGGCCGTGACCTGTGTGCGTGTTGCACCAATATAATTATTTTGGCCCACTAGCCATCGCTACTGGCCATGTAACACTGTTCATTTGTTACCAAACAACCATGCAGCCCTGTCCAGTAGATGTAGGCACTGCATATGTTGAACCTCTTTTTTTCTAACTCCTTATTCTCATGCTAATTTTACAGTAATCATTTCCAATAACAGAAATTCCTGTGGCAGAGTGGCAGTTTGCCGATTCCTGCAATAACAGGAAAGATTGCTGAGAATTAAAAAGTCTTGCACCTCCTCACAGGCACTCATCATGTGTCCCCTTTCTTTTCTCCAAGTCTCCTCACTCCACTAAATTGCTTTTATTGTCCCTTAACCCTCTCCCATTACCCCCTATCACTCAACGCTTCGTGCAACATATATTTTCTTCTGAGCGTGTCTTCAGTCTTTGACGCTGCAATCTCTTGAGAGTCAGGCGGTTTTCCCCTGATAAACCAAAAACGTTCTTACCCGTAACTGGCTTCCCAACCCACCCCAACCCATCCCCAAATCCTCAACTCCACTTAGTGTCTTCTTTCCCCATCCAGACTTCTAGCCTGGTGTGATTGCTATTGCTATTGGTATTGGTATTTATCTACAGCTTACGGCCAGGCCAGCTAAGCGCTGTCGTCCAAAACAATCAGTGAACCCCTAGCAGTGACTACATAAACAGAAGAGCTTTGAGTCACTTTCTGATGTCGAGAACGTTATTAGACTCTGTAAGGTCATGGGGTAGTTCATTCCATAGTATGAGTTGTTAGATGCTTCAAAAGTAATTTTCTCTGGCTTTGCGAGTAACTGGTTCTGTCGCAGTCGAAGCAATACTTCAGTGATGTGCCTTCGATGCTCAGCTAGGCTAGAAGAATAGACCAGGATGTCGTCAAGGTATACTACCACTGATGGGATTAGAAGGTCAGAAAACACCTTGTCCATTAACCTTTGGAACACCGCTGTGGTGTTCACTAGGCCAAATGGCATGACTCGTAATGACCTAGCAGCGTTCGAAAGGCTGTATTCTATTAATCTCCGGTCCTGATTCTCAAAAGGTGATATGCTCCCCCGAGGTCAAGCTTAGTAAAGACACTGGCACCTTGCACTGCCTCGAGGACATCCTTAATGAAGGGCATAGGTTATCTGTCCCTGATGGTAAGGCTGTTGAGACCACGATGGTTAATGTAGGTTCGGAGTACATGGGTTCCCTTCTTACGTATGAAGAATAGGGACGTCCCTCCTGAAGACTTGGTTTCCCTTAATAGCCCGTTGTGGAGATTGCACTCCAAGTACTCCTTCAGAGCTCTTCATTCCGGTAAAGATAAGAGAAACATCCGACCCAAGGGTACTGTGGCGTCTGGATGCAAACCGATGGCACAGTCTTCTTTCCGGTGTGGAGGATGTTCCCGTGGGGTAACGTCTTCTAAGACATCAAGAAGGTCTCGGTATGGACCGGGTATGGATTGCACAACCGAAGTGGACAACGTCACTGTCTCCCCGACTTGGGTTTTTTTGGATTGCTGCTCCAGACAATGTTTTTTGCAGTATGGGGATAGGAATCTGATCATGTTGGAGGTCCCATTGACACTGGGTTTGTCTCTACGCAACCACAAGATTCCCAGTATCACAGGGAAGTGGGCTGCGCGAATGAGATCAAAGATGATATGTTCCCTGTGATGAAACATAGTAACAAGGATCGAACAGGTTTCTTAAACACTTGGTCCCAAAGTAAGAGGAGATCTGTCAACTCCTTCCAATCTTGCAAGGGTATGCCGTTCTCCTTGGCCCATGCCAAGTCCTTGAAATGTCCCGCGGCACTACAGTCCAGGATGGCATGGACTTCTATGGGAGGCAAGTCTGGGAGGAGCAACTGTATGCTGAATACCATCAATCTGAAATGTGAAGTACACTAAACATGCATCGAGGAACTGTTTTAGGCTGCTGGGATTTCTGTCATATTTCTCAAAAGGGAACGGCAAGTGAGGGAGGTCACCTCTTTGATTGTCTCAGACAGCAATCTGCTGTCTTAAAGCCACGTTCTCAGTATGGAGGGACTGTATGTTCGCAGTCAGTCCTTGAAGGGCAGCTACCAACTCTTGGTGTTGTTCCAGCGAAGCCATGGTATGTTCTGGGCGTTGCAACCTCACAGATTCAGTGTATCCTACCCCTTCACCCTCCTCATCTGGATCTTCGGATGAGTTTTCGGGGGTCTCACTTTCTTGCTTCTCCTCCTAGCCTCTGGTTTCTTGGCCTTCTATTCCTTCTTATCGAAGAGAAAAGGGTGAGCTCCGCCAGAGGCCACTTTTCCTGAATGAGGAACAGTCAGGCAGTGGGGACTCTGAGGAGCCAACCCCTACCAGGCAAAAAGTATTTCTGTGGAAAGAGCCCTGGGATCTTGCTTGGAGCTGCAGGTACATGTGGAAGAACTCTGGAGGTAGTAGATCTTCAGCTTGACGTTGTGGTAGCAGGTTTGACTAGACTGAAGGTAAGTAAATCCTCAGAGTGGGTCTGTATGGCCCTAATACTGAAGAGGTACAAGAGAGTACAGCCAGCAAGTGTGATTGCCCTCTCATTGCTTCCCCAAATGTGCATACACACTAAATGGGCTTGAGGGAGTGTATGCCCGAAAATGCAAAGGAGGAAATGCTTAGCACAAGAGGATAGCACCACCAGCGTAGCACAAAGAGACTGCATATCGAGAAAAGAATGCACAAGCAGAAAAAGTAAAGTACCACCAAAGCAGAACAGGAAGAAATGGGAACGGCATCTCTGTGGAGACAGAACACCGGGCGGGAGGCAAGGAAGAAACAGAGAGGAACAGAAAGCAGAGCAAGAGAATGCGGACTGTGAGTGTCTAACCTGTGTTTATGGGTTGCAACGCGCACTCTGGCATGTTGGGGGCCGGCTTATATTGGCGGCGGCCATCTTTGAATATAAACTAGACCGCTAGATGCAGAAGCAGGAACAAACGTAGCAGAACATTCAATGGAGGCGCCAACATCTCCATTTGCTCCATTTGTGGTGCATGAAACCCCCTTCTCTATCGAATCTTTTATAAACTACTGTGTTTACCCCAAACTAGTCAAGGAAATTACATAAACAATTTGTGCCCAAGTTGTTTGTTATTTGGTCCAAATCTGCAAAGTGGTTTTTGCACTAATGCACTTCAAGCAAAAGGCCATTGCTTGTGGACCCGAAGAAACTACAGTATAACAAAAGCCTTGAAATTTAGTGAAAAAACTTTAGTTAGTAGAAAGTTAAGGTGATCCGTTTTAATGTGAAAAATACATAGCATGGTATAGGAGTTAAGGTGATGAGATTTAACGCAACAAAACCCTTGCAATTATCTCTCTCTTAACTAAGGTTTTTTCACTGAATACATATGTAAAAGCCCAAAACTGACACCAGAAGGTACCTGGGTCGCACTAAATACACGGCAGCTAAACACAGACACGTTTAAGTCTGATGTACATATATTTTAATCAGAAAATTGTCTGCACGAAAGAAAAAAACACAGCTATCCATTTCAAGTTGCTCTGGGCACTTGTTCACACAAAAGCACACCATCACCACTGTGAAGGAAAATACTTGAGTTTAACTCTATGGTATTCACCTCAGTAAATTATATAAGAATTGCAAGTCAGCCATATTTAAATTGTTCTCCGACCAGTTGTTCTTACACCTTGTAGCTCTATGCTGTATAACATTTCAAATGCATCAACACACAAATGCTGCACATGCATCTCAAGCACAATACATATATAATTTGTATTTAAATCTGTAGTCCACTAACAAGCCCGACCCAAAGTGTGAATACAATCCGAAAACATGAAATATACTGCAATAAGATGCTTAGTGCAGATATCGATTACCTCATATTGCCACACATTTAAAATAACAGAAGGCACATGGGTAATATGCAATTCCATTAAGTGCTTGGTGCATAAATATACCAGAAACCCTTGATAAATAAATATATACAGTAGTTGGGTGAGAAGGAAAGATCATACATTTAGAGGTTATTTGAAGCAAATAAAACTGCCAAGAGTTAACCTTCATCTTAAATTGTGATAATGAAGTTGTGCAGACATATAGAATCAGGGTTTTCTAATTGTGCATGCACTCCGAGGGGTAAGGGATAACTGTTCTGTTGCTTTCTTTCAGGCCCACCCCATTGCATCTTCTTATATTTCTGAGGCCCCTCCTCATTGTTACCTTCTTATCACCTCCAGGCTTCTCTAAAGCCATCAATGCTACTCTCCTGTACATGTGTTTCGGGAGACTTGATGGCCTTCATGAAACAATCTGCATAGCTCTGCATCAGAACTGATCAGGGTGTGATAAAGCATGCATTGGGTGCTGTGAGAAACCTAAAGGTGTCTCCATAGCTAGTCCCCAGTGATCTGGCATCCAGGTGGCCAGGACACAGTCATTGCTATTAGATCCAGTTCCTGGGCCTGGACCAGTGAGGGAGGATCACTTGGTTTGGGGGGCCACTGAGGAGTGGGAGTGGGACACTGATGGGTGAGATACAGTATCCCCTTTCTTTCAAAACCTTTTCCCTATACTACCACGTAGGATATTCTAAAACACTGCCCCCCTTTCCACACGAACACTTTCACACAACACGAAAGACAACAGACTAACACCTGAGACAACATGTCCCACCACAAGGGTCAGGCAAAGTCAGGCAATTGACCAGAATCACACACACCTGATGGCCCTTTCCCTTCCCCCACAGGAATGAAAGGTGGAGCACACAAGCACAAGACGAGCAAGCTAGACCGGACGACATAACAGCTTACTCAGCATAGCATTTCAAGAGGAGGAGTAATATGGCGCAGAGCGAGATGCTGACACAGAGCAAATCGAACTTGCCCTTTCCGACGAAGGTGCGGGGAACCATCACACAAGGAATAATATGTCCGCAAACAGTGGCCAACGTGTTTTGCTCCTGATGTCACTGGTACACAAAACCTTCCTCCGCTGATAACCAAGCCGGGGAGAGATGCTGGTCTCCGTGGTACCAACCTTGACTCGAAGGATAAATACGGTAGAGCTGTTCATCACAGCCAGTTATTCGAGGGGAGTTTTGATAAGAAACCTAACTGTGTTAAACGAACAGTAGCCAATGGCTAATTTGAACTTAGTAAGCAACATAGCTCGGGTAACGCAAGAACACAAGAAATGTATGAAGTCCTACCAGTGTGTGAAGCTCATCCAATCTGATAGCAAACTTTTGAGGGCATTGTCATGTCTCAGCAAGAATAACTTAAATTCTGTTTAAAAGCTTAGCCTCATGCGTGTTCACGGTTTTGGGTTAGATGGCATTTGTCCTTCTGGGTGAGATTGTGATCCCAACGCAGAAGGATTTCACTATTTTAAGAGATCTGTCTCCTTCCCTGCTCTCTTTCTTGTGTTTGTGTGCTATCTCGTTTTCACGAGTATAGAGTAGTAATATTACTTACATGCACTTGTTAATTGCACCTTTGCTATGGATTGTATTTTTTACTGAATGTTTAATATTCCTATGTATTTGTTGCCGAAACCAGACTCGAACACCAATTTCAGGTGATGACAAACCGATGAAGCTTTACTGTTGTCTTACAAAACAAGAAACACAGACATCTATGACTGTTAGGGACTTACCTCTCTAACCTGACCTGCCTTCCAGATCACTCACATTTATAGGTCACTATTCAGCTGACTGTTCCAAAAAATAACAAGATTCTTGAAACCGTCATTAGGTGTCCGTCATAAATATCCTACCTCCTGCAAACATAATACATCTTTTCTTTCAGATTTAGTCCTTCTTTCATATCAATTTCTGATTACCGCCTCACATGACAAATCCACAGGATCCTAAGGACATTGTTATATTCCAGATATAGGTTTAGATTTCTATGGTTTCCTGTGCCTGTATGTCATGAGAGATGCTTTCTCTCTGTTTCTGTTTTTAAAATGACAACTTCTGAGTTAACACTCTGAGTGCTACAGGCTATAAATGGACCCAGCACATAAACCCCTAATATGGCAGAGTGATTTTCACTTTTTCCCTTTCAATTAGAATCAGATACAAACCTTAGAGGATCGGGCACATGGTGTGGTCAGTTTCCGATCTTAGAGCTGCTTGTAGAATCTTCTATGATCCTTTTGTGATACAGTGCTATGCAGGAAATTATTTTCTCTCATTGATAACAGAACAGGGGTTCACTATACCACCAGGCTGGGAGGCATTCCCACACGATCCATCGTGGACTGCGTTAAGTGATTCGGGGAATTCTCATTATGGTTAAAGTAGACTTTCTCGGGTGGGGGGGCATGCATCTAGTAGTGGACCAGTTCCCCAGACATTGACCGGATGTGAGAGATTTGATCAGAAATAGGAGTCTTTTTAAAGGAGAAAAACACTTGTGGGCCTTTTCTTAACTTTGTTTTGATGAGCATCTCAACACCCAGCTGTTGGGATTTTAAGCTGGAGACCGGATCCATTTTCTAAGGTGACAAGCACATTTGTCCAGCATTGGGGGGCGGGGTGCACAATGTGTGACCCTCTTTTTCTATGAATACATGGACCCGCTTTTAAGCCCAGCTGGAGAGGACGAGCTCCATGCTGGTAACACCATTTTGGCTGTCCGTGGCCTGGTGTCCACTGGCTCTGCACCTGTTCTGGCCAGAACCGATCCTGTGCCCCCGTTTTCAGAGATCTTCTGTTAGACCCATATTGCCACCCACATCCGGTGAATCTGACAAACTCTCCACAGTTTACGTCTTAGGAGATTTTGGGAGCAGATGGAATAGGGGAGGTCTTTCAGTCGAGGCTTCTTGGATCATTCAATTCTCTTTGACTCCCAACTCGTTCATAGCCAATGATTCCTATTGCACCGTGAAGACCTCTGGGTATGAAATTACCTCCAGATAAGCTCTATTGCAGGGGTTGCCATTGGGGAGCACCCTTTGGTCTGCAGGTTATTGAAGGGCATTAGGATGAGAGCTCCTCACAGGCCAAGATATTCTACAGTGTGAGTGTCATTAGGGTGTTCCACCTGCTCGGAGATTCTCCCCATAACTATGATCTGCCTCTTCAATATGTGTTTGCTAAACTTGTCCTACTCATGTGCTTGAGGATTTGCAGTCGGGTAGGGGACATTAGAGCATTGCATCTCTCGAAGAGGTCCTTGTCTCATGAGGGTTCTCTTTTATGATATCCCGCAGCATGTACTCAGGGACTTGGGTCATTCTATTCCCTTCCTCCCAGTTTTCCCTAAATTGTGTTTGGTGAGAGGCCTAAGGGAATGTGAAGTTCACACAGCTCCTATTCATAGATTTCACACACGCTTTATCTCTTCCTGTAAACCCTTTGTTCCGGTATCCTCCCTTCTGTTGGCTAGGTAGGACAGTTGGGTTTTGTCCCAAGCTGGCATTGTTATGTTTCAATATTTGGTACTCACTCTGCCGCAGGGCTGGTGGGTATGCTGACTGTAGACTTTTGGTTATGTACATGGCTGCAGGATTTTCTTAGGCCTGATGATTGGTTTAATGAACAAACGTTATATATGTTTTATTGCAAACATGTTGATCCTTATTGGAGTTTCTCTCCTTTTTTCCCCAAAATTGGCACTCTTGCAGCAAGAAAAATAGTTGGACTTCTGTGGAGCAAGTGATTTATGACTCACTAATTGAAAATTGGTCATGCTGCGATATGAACTCAGCTGGTAGGGGTGTTCCTGGGAGTTATAGTTTTTAGTTTTTCCTTCCAAAATGTCTTACTGCTGTTTATAGTCAAGAAAGGAATGATGCAGAATAGGACAGTGCTCATCTACAGGCCATTAATAGAATCCTGACTCTCTGTGATACTGACTAGGCGCAATGAACGTTGCCCAACCATATGCTCCATGGATGCCGCTGCTGCCGCCCAGCCCTGGCACCAACATTTCAAGGGGATCTAGATCAGACGCAGGCCTTTTCATATCCCTTTGTGGAAACATGCTTGGGGTCCCCTCAATGAGCTTATGGGTACCTTTCACAACATGTTAGCATCTAGAACCTTAATTTTCCGTTACCCTACTGTGCTTTCCCATTGTCTTTGACGGCTTCTGTTTAGGGACAGGGAATTCAAAGTGTTGAATAACCCACACTGTAGTCACGTGAAACATTAACTCTCTGAGACCTCGTCTGCATTCTCCATACAAAGGGCCTCATTACAAGGTTGATGGTATCTCGGCGGTAAATCCGTCACAATATCACCAAATGGAATTACTGTTACCGACATATGGTCCGGCGGTATTACCACTGAATTACAATTGGCGGTTTGGCGGTGTTAGTCCACATTGATGAAGGGATTTCAGCGGTATTACAGCCTGCTGTAATACCGCTGAAATTGTCGTATTTTGGCAGAAAGTTGGCTGATTTACCACCAGCTTTTAGGTAGAGGTGAATACACCACCTCTCGGCCAAACTCGTAGTTGGGCGGTGTGGTAATAAGGCAGTAAAAGAACTATCGCTGCATTTTTACAGCACCACCCAATTTATAATGAGGCCCAACTACCGCTTCCAACACTTGTTGAAACACTCTAAATTATTTAGGCAATATGACCCTCAGAGGGGGTGCCATTACCGGTCGGGTAATGCCCCCGTGGTCATAGTTAGAAGCCTGAGTGAAGCGAGGGTCATATTGCCATTAGCACCATCATACCAGTGTACTAATGTCATTTTTTCTCGAGTCGAGAAACTGTGCTGCGACTGTATTACCACTCGTGAAAAAAATATTGCCCAGCAGGGTTCTGGGTTCGAGGAGGTGGGACTACATGCTGTATTCGTATTGCTGTGTGATGTGCAGACTTCTGGTAATGGTATTTTTTTTAATTGTGCTTTAATAGTGTAATCTATATGCATTGTATTTCAGATAGTTGTAATAGTGATATGGAACAACTTAGTGTGTAATTAGCTTGTTTATAAACAATTTAGCTGAACAACAGCGTTATTTATTTATTTATTTATTTATTTATTTATTTATTTATTTATTTATTGGGTATTTGTAAAGTGCCTATACATCAAATTGTGTTTCAAGGTGCCACAAGACAAAAAAGGGAGGGGGGACAGGGAGGAAAACAACAATATCGGTCCTAATAGGCATTGTGACATTCAGATTGTGCAAGTGCAGTAACACAAAATGCAGGGGGAGGGCATGGGGGAGGCTGGTGCCGTTAGGGGCAGGAGGGATAATGCTGGAGTAGGAGGGAGTTCAGTTCAGAGTGACGGCATCCAGTGTAGGGGGGAAGAGAGGAGGAAGGCCCATGGGGCTAGGCAAGTGCTAAGGGGAGGCCAGGAGGCCAGGGGATGCAGGGAGTGAAAGGATTGAAGACCATACGCAAAGTGCAAGAGAGGGGGTGGACCAGGCTCAGTGGGAATGCACACCCCACCAGGCTAGTCAGGGGAAGAGGGCCCGGGAAGGCAAGTGCAGGTTAGGGGCTGGGGTAGACTGGACGAAGAGGACCTGGTGCCCTGTAGGGCTCAGCAGGGATGGGGCAACATGTCAAAGCGATTAGGGATATATTAGCAGGGGATAGGGAAGGAAGAACAGAAGAGGAGTGTCAGAACTTAAGGAGATTTGGCTCAAGCCTGAGAGGGCCAGGGAGGGCCTTCACGAGGGAGGCTGCTGCTGAAGAGAGAGGTGTACCCTCCACTCTCTGCTTGGGAAATCATATGATCTGCAGAGAGTTGGAGCTGGAAGATCAAAGGGCTCTAGCAGGGAGGTATTTAGGGAGTGAGAGTTGGATGTAAAAAGGTACCAGGCCCCAGAAAGCCTTGTGGATGATGCAGAAGGTCTTTACCTTGATCCTTGCAACAACCGGGAGTCAATGGTGAGATTTTAGAGCTGGAGATGCGGTGATTGGGCTTGAGGCCAAGGATAAGTCTTGCAGTCTTATTCTGCATTAGTTTAAGGGGGCAAAGGGGGGATAACGGTAGATTGAGGAAGAGGAATGTGCAGGGGAGAGGGAAGGGGAGAAGTGCCAGCGGAAGGGGAGGATGAGCAAGTGCTAGACATCAACCATCGGAAACAAGAAGTGCGGCCAGCAGGTGGCAGGGAAGTGTTAAGTGCAGAGAAATAAGTGTTAGATAAGTGCAGGTAGGGGGTTGTAGGGTTGCATAAACAGCCCCAAGTGCAGGTATGCCACGACGTAGTGCAGGTGTGCAACTGGGCCGGTGGTTTGGAGGTAGTCAGGTAACCAATGCAAGATCAGACAGGAGATCAGCAGGGAAGAGGGAGAGAGAAGGCAGAAGCAAAGAGGAATCTTGAGCTGCTTCCGGAACCAGAGATGGTTCTGCTCAAGTTTTAGAGGCTGTTCCAGAGGGAGGCACCAGCTGAAGAGAGAAATCTGCCCCCAACTTGATGCTTGGAAAAGCAACTGACCCTCAAAGAGTTGGAGATGGAGGACCGAAGAGCTTGAGCAGGAAGATACTTCAGAAGAGAAAGCTGGAGATATTTGGGTCCCAGACGCCAGAAGGCCTTGTGGACAATAGAAAGGGTCTTGAACTTGATCCTTGCAGCCACAGGGAGCCAATGGAGAGATTTCATTTCTGTAGAGATACAATCCCTAGGCTTGAGGCCAAGGAAAAGTCTTGCAGTCCTGTTCTGGATGATTTGCAGAGGACAGACAGTAGAGGCAGGAAGATTTAAAAAGAGGCTGTTACAGTAGTTAAGCCTAGAGAGAACCAGACCTCTAGAGACAGTGAGCTTCTGGGGGATCTTGTACGAGATGAGATCTCTGTACTCATCTCGTACAACAACCTTGATGCCCTGCTCACCACTGAAACGTGGTTTACCCCATCTTCCCCACATGTTTTTGATGCTTCCCTACCCCAAGGATGCTGCAACCAAAATGGCGAATGGCCAGGAAAGGCAGGAGGCAGAGTGAGAAATATCCATAGGAGGGATTGGCTATGATCCATCATCCCCTCTTCCAGAACAAGCTCATTTGAATCACTCACCTGCTGGTTCCCTCTACCGTACAAGGAATCCATCACCTTCTACAGACCACCTCACAGGAGTGACTCTTTCATTGCTGACATCTCCAACTTACTCTCTTCTGCCAAATTAGCAAATTCAAATAATATCTTTCTCAGTGATTTTAATGTCTCAGAGTCACTGGCTGATGACCACACTTGAAGCATGCCTTTTGCACTGACAAATTCCATGGACTGTAAGCTCTCCCCCACATACAACAAAGGCAACAACCTAGTTTATGTCTTCACATCATCCCACTGCATCACCTGTGCAGGCCCTATCCCTCTTGACTGGTCTGACCATGCAGCTATCCCATTATTAGTCACCCACTCGACTACAGCTCATAAAGGTCAGGTTAAACGTCGCCTCGCTCAACACCGCTCATCCAAAACCTTTCCGGTCAATGACCGAGGAGCAAACTTTGCTGACTTCCCCACCACAGGGAATGCCTTGGGCCTCCTGGAATTATTCAGCAACTCTGCTATGAAACTGGTGGACACTCATGTCACCCTAACATTCAGCTGGGCTAAGACCAAACCATCTGTCCCATGACACACCCCCAGCTAGCCTCCAGCAAATGCTCAATCAGAGCCATAGAGAAATGTTGGTGCACAAACCATACCTCGGGAGACCTCACCAACCTCAAATCTCTGCACGCAAACTGCAGGATTCTGATTAGTAAGGCCACAGCTGCTTTCTACTACACCACCAATGCTGCAGCCTCTAACAGGAGCAAAACCCTCTTTGAAGTAGTAAAGCATTGTACTAAACCCTCACCCGGGCCTGAGGTACCAGCAACTCAGGAAAAATGTGACAGATTCAACACATGTTCTATTGAAAGAAATAGACACAATCAGAATCAAGCTCTCACAACTGTAGCATTCCCTGCACCTTGGCACTCTCTCTGCCCCTCTGGACTGAATTCTCTCCTCTTTCCACCAGATCTCCTAAAAATGATTGCCTCCCTCAAACTTACTTATTACTTTGACGTTATAATTCTGGTCTCCATCATTAACACTTGGCGGGCCCAGCGCTAAATGCTCTCCTTAGCATCATCAATGCCTCCCTCCCAGAAGGACGATTCCCAGACACCCTCAAGACTGGTCTCATATGACCTCTTTTTTAAAAAAAAACCTATATCCAGATGAACTGGCCAACTACAGGCCCATTACGAACCTCCCCTTTGTTGACAAAATCGTTGAAAAAGTAGTTGCTCGTCAGAATTGAAAAACTCCACCTCCTAAATTACTATCTGTCAGAGTTCTGGCCAAAGTGCAGCATCGAGACAACCACCATCCAGGTGGTGGATGATGCTCCCCAAATCATGAATAAAGGCTACTGATGTCTCCTTGTTCTCCTTGACCTCTCGGCTGCATTTGACTTCGTCAACCACCGCATCCTTCTCTCCCTGCTCAATGACAAGATGGGCTTCTCTGGCACTGTCCTGAATTGGTTTACCTCCTACCTCTCAGGCAGACACAGGGCTGTCCAGATAAACTTGATGGGTTCTAACCGACTCCGGAGTCCTCCATCCACTTGCCAATCCTTTCTTACTTTTACATGGATCCTTTGGGCACTTACCTCAAAGATCCCAATATAGCCGTCCACCAAAATGCAGATGGTACTCAGTTGTACATGAGACTAAATAGCATGCAGGCCATCATTCATCTCTGCAATTACCTAGCCATCATGCAGTCCTGGATATCGACTGCCTACCTCAAACTAAACCCAACCAAGACTGAATTCGTCCTCATCAGTCTGCCCTCTAAAAAACAACTTGTCCAACAATGATATGTGCCTAGAAGGATTTGATCCACAACTCTCAGACTCAGCAAAATCCTTAGACTTCACCATCGATAGCAAGCTGTCCATCCAGAAACAAATAGCTAAGAAAGGCACAAATAGCCTGGCTCAGAATCTATACCGTTCGAACAAGCAAACCCTTCATCCCGCCGCAGGACTCCTGGACCATAGTGCAAGCTCTTGTGGTCTCACACATCAATGGGGAAAATACTCTCCTGGCAGGGCTTCTAGCTACTCACTTGCCTCCCCTAAGAGTAGTCCACCCCGTTGCAGCACGTCCTATTATGGGAGCATGGAAGTTTGACCAAATTACCCTATCCTACGCCAACTATATTGACTTCCACTCTAAGCCAGCATAATGTTCAAGACTGCATATATCATCTACAAAGCAATTACGAGTAGTACACCAGCGTACCTAGCTGCTAAACTCCACATATCTGGTGGCACAGACTCCTCACGCAGCATATCGAGCAACTGGCTTGTTTCTCAACTCGTCTGCAAACAGAGGACACGCAAACAATCCTTCTGTTGTCAAGCACCCACCCTCTGGGACTCGATCCAGCTCGAAATGCCCCCACAATTCTCCAATTACCCAAATCACTCAATACATGGCTCTTTCAACAACACCTCACCAAGGACTCATTCTAATGGACACACATACCGAAGCAAAGACCTCACAGTACTGTGCTAATGTTAAAAGATGCCAGCCCAAATGCTAGCTACTCACACTCTGTACAGCGCTCTGCTGTTCTCGAGCTAGGTCCACGCTTTAAACAATAAAATAACATTTTTTTTTTTTAAAGTTAATATGGATACCATTAAAATAAATTATCCAGAACTAATTGTATCTGGTGGATTAGGGGTCAATCTAGTGTGCTATCACTCACCCATCTCTCTCTCTCTTTCTTTCTCTCTCTGTGAAGGCATCATGAAGGAGACACAGACAGCCGAATCAAATTTGGTTCACAAACATTTTTGAATAACTTAAAAGGCAGGATGGATTAAGGCATAACTTGCCCTATGCTAAGGTGGGTTTTCCCTACCTAAAGAAAACTAAGGATAGTCTGTGTCAGGAAGTACAGATCAAATGTCTGTCTGTGTCCAAAACCTATACTTGTCCTCACAGTTTTCATTTATTTATTTATTTACTTATTTATTTTTACATTTGTATAGTGCACAGGCAGCCCTTAGGCATCGGGGCACTGTTACTTGTCAGGAGCTTAGTTACAGGGAGTAGTTGCAGGGTTATTATACATAGCAGTTCAGTTACATGTTATAAAATATACATTTCATACAGTGTATTAAGAGTGTACATAGTAGTTACATATCATATTTTTTCTTTTTTTTTCTTTTATACATTTTCGTCCAAGTATAATTCCAGGCTCGAGGAGAGTGGTGAGAGGTGATCAGGCGAAGATCCATGTTTTTACAGCTTTTCGGAATGCTAGGTGGGAGTTTTCATCTCGCACAGGTGGTGGAAGGGAACTGTATACAGTTAACTGTATACAATGTGCAGGGATGTCAGCATCAAAATGAGTAGTGTCAAAATGAAGTTCAGAGCTTCATCCAGCTCTTGGCTTGTAATCATCTTCCCCTTCTGCAAGTTCAGAACACTACACAAGGCATCAGGGTTCCCTTCACCAAGAGTTCAAATCTTCCAGCTTTTAAACAGAAGAGAACAACACAGTTCTTTGGGACACTTCCCTGCTCTTTGAATATTGGCACTGTTCATTAACTCACACAGGCAGTTCTGTTTCCTGACTTCGAAATCACATAAGAGATTTGTTTAAAATAACACAAACCTCTTTATAGAAAATTTTAGTGGCTTTTCCATACAGGGCCCTCGGTCAAGGCACTGTTGTAGGACCACGCGGTCCACCCATTACAGGACTCCAACTGATACCCCTTCTTGACTGCTTTCCATCAATGTGCCACTCCTTCCATTCGACAGTGATGCTTGCTTTATTCACCTGTGCCACACTCTCTTGATACTGTAAAATAGCTTTGTTTTACCACCATGCATTTGTCACACTTTCTTTTATTCCTCTGGCTCTTGCCCATGCAGGTTTCCTCATAACTTGCATTTCCTTGAATTCTTTTGGCTGTTGCCAATGCTCGTTTTCTCATACAGTTCAATTCTATTGGATTTAGCCAATGCTTGGTTTCTCACATAACACAATTTGTGGTATCAGCCAAATTCACCACCTTTCTTTTACCCCATTCAATATTCATGAGTGCTCAAAACTTGCATTCACTTCATTCGGTATTCAAACGTATATCACAATGGTTCTCATCTCATTCAAAATTAGTTGTAATTGTTTGTTCGTATTTTCAAAAGTACTTAACAATTCATATGGGCTCAACCACCCCCTCGCTGTGCCCTTGTCCCCTTCTCCAGGCAGACTCACAGGTCTCTGTATATGGAGATTCTGCAAGGCTCTGCTGGCCACGGTTCCACTTCTCCTTGCAGTGGCTTGCCTTCATGGTGTGCTGGTGTTCGGCGGCTTTGATTTTCTCACTGGCAGATTGTCAGCTGGACAGAGACTTCCTTGCGGGTCCTCCGGCTTTCGTCTGCTTCACTCTAGCAGACCAGGCCAGGCCGCCGTCTCGCTCTGCGACCTCCTTCCACTCCTTCAACCCTGCACACCTCGGAATCCTCTTGCTTCCAAGCATTCCACCGATTGTGGCTCTGGCTCTCACAGCTGGCTTCAGCCACTCCGAACTGGTCTCCATTTTTGCAAGGCTTCTGCCTTTTAAAGTTCCCACTGTTCTGACTGGACAAACAAGGACTAGACCGATCACTGCTGAAGCGGTAATCTTGCCTTACTCCTGCTGTCCTCCTCCTCGTCTCAGTACTCGATTGAGGCATATATGTGGATGCATTATCATTCTGATACATATATGCCTTAATCGAGAACATATATACCTTCCTCGTCTCAGTCAAGTACTGCCTATTCTTGGGGAACATATTAGGGGAACGACAGGGAAAGGGCTGAAAATAGCTTATGAAGGCTTTTGGGATGGAGGGTTCACTGTGGAAAGGAAATGGAGGATACAATGTCTCACCTAAGGATGTCCTCTCCCCACTCCCCAAGTTCCTTCCAGCTGGGTGATCCCCCCTCGCATATCCACCCCCAGGGTCGGGATCCAAATGTGATGAGCTTTCTGTGGCCACCCGAGAGAAGGATTCAGGTGGAGAATTGGTAAGGATGCCCTCAGGTTCCTCAAATCTCTCTCTTTCTCTCTTTTTCTCTGTTTACCTCCATACATGGCCCTCTCCATTTTGGAGACGCTAGTCCGGTCCCGCTTTTCACTTTGCATTCTGAGGTTTGTAGCCCCAGACTCCTGCATTATAAATATTGGATGCCAGGTTCCAGAAGTTCAAACCAGAGCTTCTCTCGACTGGAATGGGACATGTTGGCATGTATGTCGTTCTCTTTCTCTCTCTGTTTCACTCTATTTCTGTTTATCACTTTCTCTCCCTGCCTGCGGATAATAATTGCGTTGTGAGCTGTGAGTTTGCTAGAGCCACTGAAGCCATTGCTGACAGCAGAGTGATCAGAGTAAAAACACAGATTTCTTGAAAGAGGATGAGGCGATGCTTTGTTAGTATGTAAAATATATAATCAATCATATAGAATATTTTCTGATGGGAGGTGGCCATTCCATGATGGATTGTCTGGTACGCTCCTCTTGTACTCTTTGGAAGCACTCCTTTGAGTAAGAGGTAGTGTAGCTCAGTGGCAACACGCTCGTATTGGAAGCAAGACTATGCAGAGAAACACAGTTTTGAATCCACCATGTTATGAAAAAACAATTAGAATAATAACACATAAGTCCAACGAGGGTAAAAGGCTGCTATGCCTAAAATCAAAGAACATTTTGGAAACATAAGAGTGGCCACAGAGCTTCATATTTGAAAATGTGTCTGTGATAAAAGGCTTTTAATTATTTGATCTATAAGAATATGATACACTGGCTTGATGCCCAAGTACTTCTCAACATCCACACTTACATTAACACGTTTGCGACCATGTACTATATATAGTCATTTGGCAGCATGAGGGTTTGGCAATGAGGTAAAATAGCTGTGGCATCTGTCACTTCATTGCCATCCTAGGCCTGTCTTGCTTTTGATTGTGGAGAATTTTAGAAGAGGAAGGGCTTGGTCTCATCCTAAGTATGCCCATCCTCCAATGCACAGTAATCGTTAAAGAATTGGTGCCGCAGGTGAGTTTAGGGATCCTGGGCTCATTTTGGTTGGTCCTGATTGGTCCTGGAACTTAGTTTACCCGGCCTGGTGCCTCAGCTTTCCTCCCCGCACGCCACTTTTCATCTTGGCGCCGCAGGTGGGTTTAGGCCTTCTGGGCTCATATTTTACTTTGCATGCCTGATTTTGTGATCCCCCAGCCCCAATTGCGCCCTGGATGCCCTACCCTGTCCAGGTCTCATTTTCCCCGTTGCCTGCCTCCAACGCACCTCCCATCCCGCCACCCTGCCATGATTGGTCATGGAACTTAAGTTGCCTGGCCTGATTCCCGGCTTGTCCTCCCTGCACGCCACTTTCCATCTTGGCGCTGAAGGTGAGTTTAGGCCTCCTGGGCTCAAATTTTACTTCCCATGCTTGATTTTGGGACCCCCCGCCCAGATCGCATCCTGTATGCCCTACCCTATCCCCGGTCTCATTTTCTCCGTTGCCTGCCTCCAACCAGCCTCCCATCCTGCCCCCCTGCCCTGATTGGCTAATCCCCTCATTTAACAGTCCCTCCCATGGCAGCTATCTGCCATCGCAGCCCCTGCAGCTAAGGGCCACAAGGTAAAAGCGGTTCATACATTGGCGGCTCCAAACTGTGTCTGCAGGTGTCAGCAGGGGAGGCCGGGGCCAGCCGTCAACCAGCAGAGACCATCAAGGTAGGTGTGGCTTGGGTGGGGAGTAGAGCAATCACTGTACTCCAGAAGCACTTCCACTCCACCTACACTCAGAACATAGTACACCAGGATATTAATGCTAACCAGCTTAACAACTAGACAGGATTGTGAATGTTAGCCAGTGCCACATTTAGATATATTCTTGTGAATATTAGCCACATTTAGATATAATTGCCAATATTAGCATGTGTCACTTCTAGACAGGATTGTGAATGTTAGCCAGTCACACAATTAGTTTTAACTATGAATATTAGCTCACATGACATCTAGACAGCACTGCGAATGTTATCCATTACCACATTTCTTTTTAACTGTGATATTAGCCTGCGTCACATCTAGACAGAATTGTGAATGTCAGCCAGTGCCACATTTAGCTTTAACTGTGAATATTAGCACGCGCAACATCTCGACAGGATTGCGAATTTTAGCCAGTGCCACATTTGGTTTTAACTGTGAATATCACCTTGCATCACAATCAGACATGATTGTGAATGTTAGTTAGCCAGTGCCACATTTACATGTATTTTGTGATTATTAGCTCATGTCACATCTTGACAGGATTGTGAATGGTGGCTTGAGTCACTTCTAGACATAATTGCGAATGTCAGCCAGCACCACCTTTAAATAATATTTTGTGAATATTAGATTGCATCACATCTAGACAGGATTGTGAATGTCAGCCAGTGCCACATTTAGTTTTAACTGTGAATATTAGCTTGCGCGACATCTAGACAAGTCTGCAAAGGTTAGCCAGTGCCACATTTAGATATATTTTGTGATTATTAGCTTGTGTCACATCTAGACAGGATTGTGAATGTCAGCCAGTGCCACATTTAGATATATTTTGTGATTATTCTCTCGTGTCACATCTAGACAGGATTGTGAATGTTAGCCAGCGCCACATTTAGTTTTAACTGTGAATATTAGCTTGCACCGCATCTAGACATGATCATGAATGGTAGCCAGCGCCACATTTAGCTATAACTGTGAATACCATCCAGCATGGCTATGGTACGTATAACCCTCAAGATTACGGTACGTATACCTTACACCACATCTGTGGACACAGGCTGCAGGCACGGCCAAGCATCCATGAACCATAGAATGCAGCTATGGCTATGCTTTCCGGTCTAGCAGCACACATAACCGTCCAGACTGAAACACCCATCGTACCTTAACATCTCTGCCACTAGCATACAGCGACTACCTACAAAAGAAATCCGGTATAGCTGGTCTCACATCGACTCACTCAACAATGGCAATCTATTGCAAACCACCAACAGCGCCCACCCACATGTCTGTCCGTGCTTTGGGCACCTTAGTTGAGCCTAGCCAGCAGCCCAAGTCCTAGACCGGCAAAATGCACACTTGCATCTCCTAATTTAAACTCCTTAGAATTTTCCAGCACATTGACTACGGTCACCGAGGGCATTCCAACCCAAAAAGCACATTAAGGCCACACAAGTGGGGAAAGAGCGCTATATAAATAACCAAATACAATATAATACAAGTGTATGTTAAAATGTGTAGTCCCTTGAATTTCCATTAAACAAGTTTAGAATTCATCTGCAGCTAAGAGAGAGACGAGGGGTAAGGGAAGCATGTGAGTCCTGAATAGAGAAGGAGTCTCTCTTAGCTGCAGATGAATTCTAAACTTGAAGGAGACTCACATGCTTCCCTTACGAGAGGTAAGGGAAGCATGTGAGTCTCTATTCAGGACTCACATGCTTCCCTTACCCCTCGTCTCTCTCTTAGCATATTTACAACAGATGTATTTGTATTTATGTATGTTTATTTGAAAAAAAGGAATGTCAATTTCTATCAGAGGTGATTTGCAATAACGCATTTCTAGATGGTGAGGCATTCACCGGAAGGGTGTCTGTACAATAGCACAAAAATCCGAACAAGTGGTGAGCCAGTTGATGAGGGTGTGATTAAAGGGGGATGTAGGCCGGGGGCAAAACGAAACAAAACAAGACATACAAATATAAGAAACAGGTGACTTTCAAAGATAACATTAAACTAGAGGGGCCAGAGCATCATATTAACAAGGCTTACTGCACAAATATGCACAATTACATTATTACAATATTAGCACGTAAATTAAAATTAAGCTGAGCATTGAAGAGATCCACTGATGGACTGGCTTTTATTGTGATGGGCTGTGGGTTTGAATGGAACTTACTGAGAGGGAAGAACGAGTGCACAGGGGAGGAGGCTTAGGGAGGGCATGCGACAGTGAGGTGGAGTACAGAAAAGAGAAGCAAAGGAAAGAAGGTGATGAGTAGACAGACAAACAGTCAGCCAGGCACTGAGACACACAACTATTTGTAGCTTTCTAGACTCGAAAAGGGAGAGGTTGTGCATGAAAAGCCAACCAGCAGTCCATTAGTAGATAGAAATGGGGTAGGTTCTAGTGAGGTTGTAGAGAGTATGAGTAGCTAAATTGAGGACTCCAGAGGGAGGAAGAAGTAGAGAGGAAGCAAAGGGATTAAGCATGATAAGTTTAAAGGTGCTGGCATGAGAGTGGAGATTTATAAGGTGGTGTGTAACAAATGGACACATTTGCTGAATGTTTAGAAGGGTAATACAAGCAGCAGAATTAGTAGAAGTAGTAGTAGTAGTTTATCATTTATAAAGCACCTTTATCCCATTAGTATTGTATCAATGCGGTTGTGGGGTAACGCCCTCGGGAGACCCAAGTCCAAGGTGTGGAAACATGTTCAGGAGGGTTATAATGCGTGTGTGTATTTCTCCAAATACAAAAATGAGTAGGTTGGCCAAGCCCCAGTACACTACCCATAATGGTCAGGCATGTGGATGGGTGCTGAGAGGTCAGGAGACTGCACATGCAAGAGACTTATGTGTCCAGCTAGACTGAATGTTTGTTGTTGTGGGACTTAGCTGGATTCTGTTGGCAGAGATGTTGCATATAGTGTTTTGGTCTGGTATATAGAAGTGAAGGCATGCAGATGGACGGGCCTGCCTGTGGCTAGTTTCCACTGAAGTAGTGCCTACATACGTACCTTGAGCATTGCATTTTGATTAGAAGGGTCTGGTCTGCTCCGAGATTATACTTTACTTTGTGTTCAAGGATAAAAGGGGCAGGAACAGATAGTTTCATGATCTACGTGTCATGAATGTGAGCATGAAGTAGAGAAGGTTGGTCAGGTTGCTGGAGGGAAGAGCACGATTTTGAGGGCCTTCTTGAAGGAAATGATATCCTCTTCACGGCAGATGCTTAGTGGAAGGGAATTCCAGAAGGTGGGAGCTTGGACGGAGATGAGGATCATCCAACTATAGTGGCATTGGAAGGGGGGATCACAAGAAGGAGTGCAGAGCCAGATCTAAGGTTTCTGGCCGGTTGTTAGCATGTAAGCTTGTGGTGGAGGAATTCAGCGCGTGTCTTGTGGAGGGTGTAATGTGTAACAAACATGGCCTTGAAAGTCACCCGTGGGCTGATAGGACCCTGAGGGGAGTAGAATATGTATGAGTTGATAGGCATGGGTGTCCAGCTAGAGGGAATTGGTGTAGCCTAGGTTGGAGAGAATGATAACCAGGATTGCTGAGACTCTGCAAGGGTGGGAGAGATAAGGGAAGATATGTCTGAGGATGCAGAGGTGAAAATGGCATGAGCTGGATACAGCTTGGATGTGGTGAGAGAGTGTTAGATCCAAGTCCAAGGTGCATCCCAGGTTCTTTACTGATGCTGCTGGCAGGGGCCCTATGTGGGATGGCCATGGGGTGGGTTGTAGGTTTTTGATTGAAGTTTTGCTGCAGATCAGGATTTTGGTTTTATCAGGATTACGGAGGAGGTGGGTAGCCGTCATCCCGTGGTCAGTTTCTGAGAGGCAGGAGGAGAGGGCAGGATGGGAGGAGGCCGGGATTGGTGAATCTTGAAAATGATATGCATGTCATCTGCGTAGTTGTAGCAGGTTAGGTCATAAGAGTGAATGAGTGTGGGTAGGGCGCTTAAATACAGGTTGAAGAGGTGAGGGGCCAGTGAGGGGCCCCCTGTGGAGTCCCTTTGGCACAGGGTGGGATGCAGAGGAGAAGGGTGAGAGGAGTGTAATTTGTGAGCAGTTGGTGAGGAAGGAGGAGATCCACCTTAAAGTAGAATCCCTGATGCCTAGTGAGTGGGCTGTGTCCCTGAGGATGGTGTGGTGAATGGTGTCAACGGCAGCTGAAAGGTCAAGGAGGATAAGTGCTGCACAGCCTTATGAGTCTGCCATGCTTTTCATGTCATCCCAGATGGAGATGAGGGAAGTTTCCTTTCCTCAGAGTGGTCTGAATCCGGACAGCAGGTGTTTGAGATTAGGCGGTAGTTGGATGGATGGAGGGGTTTTATGGAGGGCTTTTTAAGTATGGGTTTGATTTGAGGGGTTCTGAAAGCTGCAGGCAAGATGCCTGATGTCAGAGAATGGTTAATAAGTGATCTAGCATTGCTGTCTGCACAACTTGAGGATAGAATGTTCTTTAGGAGAGAGAGGGGTTTGGGGTCTCCAGGGAATCCAGCAGGGCATCTGCTGCATAGTAGTTTCATGAATTCTGGGTGGTAAATGGCACCAAAGGAAGAGAGGAGGTGTGCTGATTGAGGTGGGGAAGTGTCAGCAGATTCTGGGGTTAAGGTGTGGTGAATGTTGCTAATTTGGTGCAGATGATATGATGTCTTTCAATGGCGATGTTGTAAAAGTTGTCTGAGATGGCATTGCAGAGTATTTGGAAGTGGGAAGGGGGGTTACAGCAGAGTGGAGCCTTGAATTCTGTGATGATCATGTGGAGTTCCCTGCTAGGGTTATGTGAGTTGGCTATTGTGTTGGCTATTCGGTTTCCATTGAAAGATCTTTTGGCTTTCCTAATTTCTGTTCTGTCTGCTCTGATCTGGCTGGTGTAGATGGCACTGTTCTGTGGCATTGGGTTGGCCCGTCATGTACGCTTCAGCCTGTGCTTGATGGTTTTGAGGGATTAGAGGGAGGGAGTAAACAGCTTGGGAGTGGGGTTAATTCTGCAAGAGGCAGATCCCGTACAGGAGTTACCTGTAAATAAGACGTTGCAATAGTCTATTTTGGAGCCAATGATGGCAATGGTGAGGCAATTGTTTTTAGTGAGGAAGGGTCTGGCTGGATTGAGGACTTAAGTGGCATAAGCCGCAGAGGAGGCAATGGCGCTAACTTGTCTGGACAAGGTGAGTGAGCCATCAAGGTAAACTCCTAGTGTCTTTACTGCAGTTGAGACCGGAATCACACACTGGTCGATCTGGAAGGAAGTGTATTGAATGTTGAGTGACTTGCAGGCATTGGGTGTGCCAACAATTAAGATTTTTATCTTGTTGCTGTTGAGGCTGAGGTGATTAGCTGCCATCCATGCCTGAATTGTAGAGCAGATGTTGTTGAGGGTATTGGAGTCATCTGTGCAATTGCCTGAGAGTGGGAACAAGATTTGCATGTCGTCGGCATAGTTGGTGTAAGCTATGCTGAGGGAGTCTAGTAAGTTAGAGTGGCCAATTGAAGATATTGTAACGGGCTGGGGCGATGTAGGACCCTTGGGGTACACCACAGTGTCATGCCGCCGGGTTCCTGGCGTCTATGGAGCCGCTGGCGACGCAGAACTTAGTCCCGTCCGCCAGCCGTTTTCTGCCACGCCCCCTATTTCCTGGTTTCACTTCCTTCTGTTCTCATTGGTTGAGTGCTCCGCGGCCCGGTGTTTTAATCCGCCCCTTCCAGGTCGCGGATGTGTCGCAACGCTTCCGGTTTCGTTCCGTGAGCCCTGAGTTGCTTGCTCGCTGTTACACTCTACCTTGTTACTCGTTTTCCGCCGGTTGGGTCCTCGTGCCCAGTCCGGCCCCCTTTCTGCTCATCCTTCGTTCCTACTCTGTATCTGCCTGCCCTTCCTCCGCTCCCTTTCCTTTGCTTCTCTCGCCCACCTCCTCTGCCCTCCTTCCAACTTACTTACCCTCCGTCCTTCCCATCTTCTCTTTCCGCCCTTCTTCCTCTTGACTGTATCGCTCCGGTCCTTCTCTTCCGTGTACCAGTTCCCTGCTTTGTCCATTGGATTTGCTCTCGCCTACCACTCGGATAAGTTTGCTGTGTCCTTCCCGTGTACCAGTCTCCTGCCTGTTTTCCCCGGACTGCCTTTGCTTACCGTTTTGCTACCTCCACTTCTAGCCTCCCGTGTACCAGTTCCTCGGACCGCTTACTGGACTGCCTGTGTCCTTGGGGGTTCTCTCCCATCTGTTGCCTCCAGACACTTCATACCAGCACTCACCCTACAAGGATTCCTGGTTCCACTCCTCCAAAGCACCCGGCGATTGCACAGGGTTTTTTTGTGCCTAACGGCTTTTTCCCCCTCCCGGTCGTTCACGGGGGAGGGGCCCCTTGGTCTCTCTTCTTGGGGGGCACGGTGGCTTCGTCCCGGGGTCGTCCCTATCTACATTAAAAAAAGGTGCGATCACGAAGAAAGGAAAAGAAGGGTTCTTGGAAGGAAGAAGAAAGTGAGGAGTCGGGGGAGGGGGAGATCTCGGAATCTACACTATCGGACGAAGATATCACCGACCCTGGTGACAGTTTGCGACACCAAAAAGAGATGGCCACCCCACAGCAGGTACAAGAACTCGTAGCCGTTGTACAAAGTCTAAATTTGGAGATGCAGAATCTTAAGACAGCTAACGCCACCCTACAACAGCGTCTGACGGACAGGAAAAGACCTTCAATCGATTTACCTCCACTTCCCCTAGTATCAGGGAAGTTTGATGGTTCCCCTAAAAAGGTTAAGGAGTTCCTGGATGCCTGCAATCTTCATTTTTCCTTTCGTCCTCAGACCTTTGCCTCAGACCACGCCAAGGTGGGGTTCATGATCACCCACATGACCGGGAATGCCCTGGCTTGGGCTACCCCTCTAGTAAATCAACCAGACCCGGTTTTGCAGGACTACAATGCCTTTAAAGCTCTGATTCAACAAACCTTTCTGCGAACAGAGAGTACCTTCTTGGCCTCAGAGGACCTCCTTGATATCCGTCAGGGGAATTCTGATCTCCTGACATACATCACCACTTTCAAACAGGTGGCAGCTAAGGCAGGTTGGCAGGAACAGGCCCAGTATGCCATATTTCGGCGAGGTTTAAGGGAGGAATTGAAGGACGAACTAGCCAGGATAGAAAGACCGGTGTCTTTTGCAGATCTCCTAACAGCTGCCCTCCGAATAGACTTCAGGATGACAGAAAGACGTCAAGAAAAGAAGAAGACCAGGTTAAGTGTACCCCCTCTCTTGGAGACTCACTCACCCACATCAGTGCCCTTCCAACGGACCGCTAAGGAAGAACCTATGCAGATCGGAACCACCAGAGCCCCACTCACACCTGAAGAAAGGAAACAGCGCAGGGAGAGCTCCCTGTGTATGTACTGCAGGTCTTCCTCACATCTGCTAAGAGATTGGCCGGAAGTGCCACCCAGAAGGTCGGGAAACGCTCGCCCTCGGTAAACATTGGGACGCATTACTGAGTGGCTGCTCTTAGTCCCTACGCTCCTCTTTCTGTATCCTCTACAGAAAAGTCTGAAGACTCCCGGTTGATGGTGCTCACAGTTTATCTCAGAGTGGGCAGCAAGGAAGTAACCACTCGAGCTCTACTCGACTGTGGAGCAGCAGGGAACTTCATGGATACTCATTGGGCAGAACGACAGGGAGTGAAAAGGATAGCCAAACAAGAAGATGAAAAGGTGGAAGGGGTTGATGGCGAACCTTTGAGCTCGGGTTTGATCATTCACACCACAGAAGCACTCACTTTGTCCATCCAACAACATATCGAAAGCATCACATTCGATATCATCAGGGCTGCTCACTTCCCCATAATCCTGGGTATCTGTTGGCTATGCAGACACAACCCCAGTATTGACTGGTCTAGAAACTTACTTAGTTTTCAGTCCTCACTATGCAAATCGGAATGCTTGCCAGAACCAAGATTCGAGACTGTCAAGACCACAAATAGCTGCGAGGTCAGAACTGTACACTGTCTCCCACACTACCTGAAGGAGTTCAACGAGGTAGCAACTGAAAAGATACCCGTCGAACTCCCCCCGCACCGGCCTGAAGACTGTTGCATAGATCTTACCCCAGGAGCACTGGTACCCTTTGGCAGGATGTTTTCACTGTCTTTGGAAGAGAAACAATACCTCCGAAAGTATTTGGACAGCAACATGGAAAACGGGCTCATAAGGCCCTCAAAGTCCCCCGCAGGGGCATCTTTGTTCTTCATCTCTAAAAAAGATTCAAAGGAATTGAGGCGGTGTATAGATTATCGCGGGCTAAACAAAGTCACCATAAAAGACCGGTATCCTATGCCGTTGATCACCGATATCCTACAAGCTGTACATGGTGCCACAATCTTCACCAAACTCGACCTGAGGAATGCTTATCACCTACTCCGGGTGCAGAAGGGAGACGATTGGAAGACAGCATTCCGGACTCCTTTCGGACTTTTCGAGTACCAGGTAATGCCGTTTGGTTTGGTAAACGCCCCGTCGGTATTCCAAGGGTTTATGGACAGACTATTCTCCGATCTCCTGTGCCAAACCACATTGGTATACTTAGATGACATTCTGATCTACTCCCGCACTCCTGAAGACCACGTTGAACACGTCAGGGAAGTATTCCGAAGGCTCCGGAGAAATGATTTGTCAGTTAAACTTGCCAAATGTGTGTTTTCAGCCTCCTCCATTCCTTATCTAGGATACATACTGTCCGACCACAGTATCTCCATGGATCCACACAAGGTGTCTTCCATCATTGAATGGCCTTCACCTACCTCATTCAAAGAGATACAGAAATTCCTGGGGTTAGCAAACTTCTACCGGAGATTTATCCCTAATTTTTCTCAAAAGATACTACCCATCACCTCTCTTTTAAAGAAGTCGGCAACTCCATTCAAATGGTCAACAGAGGCGGAAGACAGTTTTAGGAATCTTAAGGAAGCCTTCTGTTCTGCACCCATCCTACCACAACCAAACCAACATCTGCCCTTCATTCTAGAGACGGACGCTTCATCAGCCGCAATAGGGGCTGTGCTTCTTCAAGAGATCCAGGGTACAGAACATCCGGTGGCTTACTTCTCTAAGACCCTAAACACCAGTCAAAGGAACTACTCGGTCATTGAGCGAAAGCTGTTAGCCATGAAGGCAGCTTGTGTAGAATGGCGCCATCTGCTTCAAGGAGGAAGGTTCCCGTTCACCATTCGGACCGATCACAAGAACCTCAGGTTCTCAAGCAGTTCGAGTGCTATAACACTCGACAGGCCTGATGGGCTCACTTCTTCGCTCAATTCGAATTCCACATAACCTACATCCCCGGCAAGATGAATGTTGTAACCGATTCTCTCTCCCGCCGGTGTGATTACATGCCAGAGACAGATACGCCTCTTGAACGGATGTTTCCCCAATCCAGGTCTATCGGAGTTGTTTCTAAGTTCCTTAAACAGGTACAGGAGGACTCTGGAGGTCGTTTTGAGGTGGAAAGACATTCTAAGGATCAGGCCTATGAAATCAGGAACAGCCTTTACCTTGTCGGAGGAAAACTTTATCTACCCACGCCGGCTTTCCGCAAGACGGCACTTACCTGGTGTCATGACTCCAAACTTGCAGGACACAGGGGTGTGGCCGGCACTCTCAACTACCTTCAAAGACATTTCTACTGGCCTACGATGAGGAGGGATGTAGATCGGTATGTTCAGTCATGTATCGTTTGTATGCGGAGTAAGTCATCCCGTCAACGACCAATTGGTCTACTGGAACAAAGTGCTGTGCCAAAGGGTCCTTGGAGCACGATTTCTACCGATTTTATAGTGGATTTGCCCCTGTCTCAAGGATGCACCTGTGTCATGGTGGTAGTGGATTGATTTACAAAATTGGCTCACTTCTCCCCATTGCCTGGTGTTCCCACTGCAGCCAAGATGGCTGAAGTGTTTCTCCAAGACATATTCCGGTTGCACGGTATGCCTAACAAAATAATTTGAGACCGGGGTAGCCAGTACACCTCCTGTTTCTGGAAGGCACTGTGTGCCAGACTAGGTATCGAAAGAGCTCTCACCTCTGGATTCTATCCGCAATCCAATGGACAAACCGAACGCCTGAATGGAACCCTGGAACAGTACTTAAGGTGCTTCATCAACTCCCAACAGGACAACTGGTGCACGCTACTCCCTCTAGCAGAATTCTCCTACAATAACTCCACACATACTGCTCTACGGTTTAGTCCTTTTTTCTGTACTTATGGTTCTTCCTGTCTCGGGCCTCTCTACTAGTTTACCATCGGTAGATTCTTCCCTCTCCCTCCTTAGAGAGACACACAAGAAGGTAGAGGAAGGCCTTAAATCACCCCAAGCTCAGTATTGCATTCAAGCCAACAAACACCGAAGACCTGTACCAGGATGGGATGTGGGTACCAGGGTCATGCTCTCTACTAGGAACTTACCTCGTTGGGTCCATCCCTCCAACTATCCCCCAAGTACCTAGGGCCATATGAAATCATACAGAAGATCAACCCTGTGGCTTTTCGCTTGAAATTACCCAACAACCTTAAAAGGGTCCACCCTGTTTTCCATGCCTCCCAACTCAAGTCCTTTCATGCTGAAACTTGGGCACGTCAGGTTAGACAGGCCCCGAATCTTCAGGGTTCTACTCAGGCGGAATATGAGGTCGCCCAACTCTGTGACTCCAGGTATCATAGAGGCAGGCTGGAATATTTGGTTAAATGGAAGGGCTACCCTTCATCGGAAAACTCTTGGGAACCCATCACACACATAAATGCTCCTGTCTTACTTGGCAAGTACCACTTCTTTCATCCAGGGAAACCAGGGGGAGGATCCTATAAGAGGGGGCATACTGTCATGCCGCCGAGTTCCTGGCGTCTATGGACCCGCTGGCGACGCGGAACTTAGTCCCGTCCGCCAGCCGCTTTCTGCCACGCCCCCTATTTCCTGGTTTCACTTCCTTCTGTTCTCATTGGTTGAGCGCTCTGCGGCCCGGTGTTTTAATCCGCCACTTCTGGGTCGCGGATGCGTCGCAACGCTTCCGGTTTCGTTCCGTGAGCCCTGAGTTGCTTGCTCGCTGTTACACTCTACCTTGTTACTCGTTTTCCGCCGGTTGGGTCCTCATGCCCAGTCCGGCCTCCTTTCTGCTCATCCTTCGTTCCTACTCTGTATCTGCCTGCCCTTCCTCCGCTCCCTTTGCTTTGCTTCTCTCGCCCGCCTCCTCTGCCCTCCTTCCAACTTACTTACCCTCCATCCTTCCCATCTTCTCTTTCCGCCCTTCTTCCTCTTCACTGTATCGCTCCGCTCCGTCTCTTCCGTGTACCAGTTCCCTGCTTTGTCCATTGGATTTGCTCTCGCCTACCACTCGGATAAGTTTGCTGTGTCCTTCCCGTGTACCAGTCTCCTGCCTGTTTTCCCCGGACTGCCTTTGCTTACCGTTTTGCTACCTCCACTTCTAGCCTCCCGTGTACCAGTTCCTCGGATCGCTTATTGGACTGCCTGTGTCCTTGGGGGTTCTCTCCTGCGTGTTGCCTCCAGACACTTCATACCAGCACTCACCCTACAAGGATTCCTGGTTCCACTCCTCCAAAGCACCCGGCGATTGCACATGGGTTTTTTGTGCCTAAGGGCTTTTTCCCCCTCCTGGTCGTTCCCGGGGGAGGGGCCCCTTGGTCTCCCTTCTTGGGGGGCACGGTGGCTTCCTCCCGGGGTCGTCCCTATCTACATAAAAAAAAGGTGCGATCACGAAGAAAGGAAAAGAAGGGTTCTTGGAAGGAAGAAGAAGGTGAGGAGTCGGGGGAGGGGGAGATCTCGGAATCTACACTATCGGACGAAGATATCACCGACCCCGGTGACACACAGGTGATGGGGGAGGGAGAGGCATTGGCAGTGTCTAAGAAGACTCTCGTGACTCTGCCTTCCAGGAAGGATGCAATCATGGATGTAGTGTGTGGGAAGAAGTTGGCATGGGTAGTAAGGTGTTGGCAGAGGATTTGGTGGTTGACCAGGTCGAATGCTGCGGACAAATCTAGGAGGAGGAGCAAGGCACAGTTTCCTTCATGCCTGATCTCCTGAAGCTGATTTTTAAGATTGAGAAGGGCAGATTCTGTTCCATGACCTGGGCGGAAGCTGGATTGGCGCATCCCAAGGATGTTGTTGTCCTCCAAAAATTGAGGAACCTGCAAGTAGGCTGCATGGTCTATAATATTTAGTAGAAAATGGACAGTTGTAATTGTCCTATGTTTGGATAAAATAAATGAATGGATCTAGTGAGGTCTTTTTCAGGAGGGGGAGGGCCCAAGCTTCTTTAAGTCTGGCTGGCACAGTGCTTTTGGAGAATGAAGCGTTTATGAAGGCTGTGATGACCTGGGATAACATGTCAGCACAGTCGTTGACGAGGGATGCTGAGAAAATATGGCCTTTGCATTTAGATGGTTTCAGGCTTTGGATTAGCTTTAAGACTTCACTTTCGGTGAGGTCTCTGAAGGCTAATTGTTTGTTGGAGGGAACTGGTGAGAGGAATGCAGTTGATGTTTGTGGCTGTTGGTTCATTATTGAATTTTTGCTTGTTGTGAAAAGTATTTTTAGGTTTAGGGTGTCGATTTTACCTAAGAGTGCTGCTTGAATGTCAGAGCACCAAGTCACATCTTTAACGACCCTAAACGCATTATTTTGTGTGACCTGTAGAGTATACAGGTTACCTAATGCAGTCCCTGCCAATAGGCTATTGCCGTAGTTGAGGCATGAATTGATGAGTACAGTTTCAAGCAATGCCCTATTCCGTAGGGAAATGTAGGGACGAAAATGGTTCAAGAGTTTTGTAATGTAGCCACATGAGGCCTTCACTTGGGCAACGTGTGGCTTCATGGAAAGTTCGACATCCAGTGTAATGCCCACTGACCTTGTGACTTTAATTGTGATGTCGGCAATGGTGAAGGCATCATAATCAGAGCTGAGTGGATGCGCTAATCAGGAGCTCTGTTTTTCAGCATTCACAGCCAATAGGTTAACACAGCCTTCTTCTGAACAGGTGTCTCAAGTCCCGCCACACATGTTTCCTCTGTTCCTGAGACCCTCTGCTTGATAATTGCTTCTGGCCTCAGTCTATGGTATGCCAACAGCTCGACAACCAAATATATTTACATATGGAGTTAACAGTGTTGTTGTCCTTATTATGATCGCCTGATAGTTCAATGATGACCTAGTTGCAATCGGCGTAATTAGTGAATTGTACCCCAAGGTCATTGAGGAGAGTGACAAGAGGGGTAGTGTTTATATTCATAATGTGGGGGAGATGCAGGATCCCTGCAGTACACCACACGTGATGAGCACTGGAAGGGAACACGCATCATCTGCAGATACCCGTGCTTATCTGGGACACAGGAAAGATGTGATCCATTGGGTAGCCAGGGGAGAACAGAGTGCTTGTTTATGCAAGCTATTAACAAGCAGTGAATGGTCAATCAGAACAAATGCGCTGGACAGGCCCAGCAGCATTAACAGTGCTTTTTTGCCCGTGTCAACAATGCCCGCCGCGCTTGTCTTGAGATCGAGAATTGCCGTTTTGGTGCCATGCTTGGCCCGAAGCATGATTGTCTGACATTACAAACGTGGTTACACTCCACATTGTCTTGGAGGTGAACATATGCGACTTGATCAAGTATCTTAAGCAAGAAAGGCACATTGGCAATTGGACGATAATTATTTGGGTTGTGGGGATCAAGGGTGCTCTTCTTTATCAGGGGAGCAATCCATGACTCATTAAGCAACGGAGGCACCCTAGCTTCCTCAAAAGAGAGATTTACTAAACGAGCAACCCATGCTGCCAATGTTTCCATGAATCCTTGAAGAGCTTTGAGGCACAGAGATCACCCATACAAGAGGTGGGTTTCATTTCCCCCGCAATTTCACATATCTGTGTCTCCGAGATGGATTTAAAATAAAAGAGACTGTGGAGAATTTTCCTCAATTATATGTGGGAGGTGCATCGTGAGTTTAGAGGGGAGAGGTATTGTGTAAGCAATCTGATTAATCTGGGAGTAGATGGAACTTTTCTGCCCAAGGCTTTTTAGATTGAATTCATTATAGATAAGCTGACACCAGTTACTCTCCTTTTGAAAGGAGTTACCCACTTGGGTCCTGCCTTCAAATTCCTTGAGGATGGGGAATAGTTTGTGTTTACTAGATTTGGCAGAGCAAATGCGACTATTATAGCTTTCAGATTTAGCAGATATAATAGGTTGCTTCAAATTTGCCACTCAGTGTTAGTAGGTAGTGAGATGCAAGGGGGAGCGATATTTTCTCCATTCTCTTTCGGCCTTCTGTTTGTCCCACCGCAAAGCAGTAATGGTTTCATCGAACCAGGAGTTAGTTAGCAATTCAGCTACTTGTGTGCTCTCAACTGGTTCACCCTCTCACAGTGGAAGGAACATAGTTATTTTTGCGGTTGCATTCCCTTGTGTTTCCACAGCGGGTACCCAAATAGTTTTTGGGATGTAAGTTCCAAAGCGATGAAGCAAGTACACACATTTAGGAGGTTCATCTTTTTCATTGATTTCAGCAACTCTTACCAGTTCATCGTCTTCCGGAGAAGGTGCGTTCAATACAGCAGGTACATCATGTCCTAAGACATCTCCAGCTCTTGGCTATGCCTTGATGCCAAACGGTGTGATGGCGACACACTTCATGCGTGGTACTGCAGCGCCGCTCACGCACTGCTTCAGCACTTCTCAGTAAGTTTATATATGGCAGCCAAAAGTATTACCACCCTCCAGGAACTGCCGTATAACACCAGGATTTGAAGTTCGGCTCGGTAAATGATATGCTCCTCCCACCAACAATGAATGATACGTGTAGATTCAAATACACCTGAATTTTGTGTTTCTCTGGAGACTTGGTCTACAAAATTCAAGTATGATATGCTAATTTATTATGACTACTGACTACTACTAAGGGAGGAGAGAACCCCAGTGACCACCTTGCACGTCATAACACACATGACATGTCTTGTCAGAGTAAGGATATTGTGGAAGAGGCAGGCAGGATATTACATTCAATAGCTGTGAATCAGTGTGACAACGTTTGAGGCTAATTAGAGTAGAATAGGCCAGTCAAAGCAAGTCATGTGACATGGAATCTGAAGAATTATTCGGCAAAAAAACGAATGGGAGATTCCATCGAATTTCTACTATACGAAAATTACGTATAGCTGAAAATTTCGATAGAATCTACCATTCCGTGCCATTACAGTGAACAAGGTAGCCATTGTACACTGTAATGGCATTGGGGGTTGCTGTGGTGTCCCCTGCTTCCCGAACTGAAACATTTTTAAAAACCTTTTTTTTTTAAAAGGACACTGCGGCGCTGGTTCCCGATCTCGGAAGTGAAGGGAACAGGCGTTGCAGGACAAAGGGAGTCAGTGGCACACAGCAAAGTGTGCCATCGAGATGTAAGTAGGTGGGTGGGAGGTAGCAAAAACATATTTTAGAAAAAATAACTTGCTTTTTTCTCCCTCTGTCATTCCAGCTTCGAGCAAATCCTGGAAATCCCTGTGACACAGCTCCATCCAGTAGACATCACTGGTGGTTCACTTAACTTCAGAGCCTCATGCGCAAAGCTATGTGGGTATGCAAATGAGCACAAATACTAGGCGTTAGTTCCAAAAATCTTTCATTGCCTTACTATGTAGCACTGTTTTATAGACAACTTCTTCAACCCAAGACAGATGGTTCTCAAGTCTGCAAACAACTGCAGCCTTAATAGAAAAGAAATAGTTGAAGAGAACAAGGTTTTTAAATTCGTTGAGGCAAAGGGAGATTACATTGAGGGACTCTAACTATGAAGGGCATGCCTTTGCAGTGTTTGCAAGGAAACATATTTTTGTTTGGAGGTGGGTGAGTGCATTTGGCAGCTGTCTCTGATTGTGCTACCTGTTTGTGACAAAAGAAAATACCTGTTTCTGGGGGAAAAGTATTGGAATTCGTTGGAGGAAGGGGCATTGTAATCAATGTTTTTAACTCTGTGTGTAACCCACATGCATCTATGGAAAAGTGCCAACCTATAATGTGGGAGAGGGAGGCATGTAGCTAGATGGTGATTTACATCCCCCACAGGAGTTGGTGTGCTCAGCAGGGATGGCAGAGGTGTGTGTGATAAATTGAAGACATCAATTTTGCATTTGGCAGCCTCGCCTTCTGCCAAACATCACTCTGGTGTGTAAGATAAAGTAGTGCCTACTTACAGCAGGAGAAGGAGATTTCACCCACTGTCTCTTGAGCAGAAGGGGAGCTAAGTTTGGTATGATGTACATGTAGCTCTACCTACCTTTAAATGGTGTGACACAGAGCCTGCGTGGCATTCCATTCCAAGAGGGAATGTTTACTTTCTGGTGATTCAGATGCTGTCATCTGTCAGAAGGCTGGTGGGTGCTAGCAATACACTACCTTTAGACATAATTCTGTGTTAGGACCACTGCCTTTAGTGACAGGTATACCACCCTGACAAATGTGTACCGACATGTGTATGCGTACCACATGTGTAAGCATAGCGATCCAAAGGAATGGAGCCAAGCGGGGCGGAGTTTGTCATAGAGCCCAACAGACACAATTTGGGGACTAGTTGGGGGACCTTATTTCCAGTGTTGTGTCTGATAGGTGCGGACGGTTGGGCCGGCATATGAATGTGGAGTAGAGCAGGGGCAATTTGAGTGAATTCACCCATCAAGGACAGTGGAGAACAGGAAGGTCTTATGCGAGGGGTCTTCAGTCAAAGACGCTGGATGATTGGCGGGTCCATGGTGGTAGGGCACTATCCTTCAGCCATGAGCTTAGTTTCAGCACCTTGCCAAACAAAGAGCTGGTACCTGCAGAGCCTTGATACCATCTTTCTCCAACCTTTATCAAAATAAGGATGGTTCCAGGTGGAGGCATCAGATATGTCTTACCCAATAACATGTTTAACCTCTATATGATCTATATGTAGCCAAATCCACCAACCAATCCCTGTAGGTTTTGTAAGTGTGATTATGTTATGACATCATTGATGACGTGTTTGTAGTACTTAAATAACTGTTTTGTATTAACACTCCGAGAGTCACAAGAGTTTAATGCTTGTATGCTGTCCGTGCTTTATTTGGATGATAATAAAGCTGGATTTTGCCGTGCACTTTGTCTACTACATCATTGAGTCTGGTTTGGGTTGACACCAGTTCTGCTGGGTTATTTTGGACTTTTTGGACTGCCAAACTCATGCACACTTCAAAAACAAAGCAAATGTAGGGCTTGGAAGATATTTCTACTTCTCAACACAAGGAAGGGTTCACAGACAACATCAATGCCGCACCTAAGGGCCTCATAGCTACATAGAGGTTCACAGGCATCATCTGAGAATATTTATGGGACCAGCAAATGATGACAAACCACAGCACATCCAATAGAAACTGCAGCCAAACAACAACCACAGCTCACAGCAAACCTTACAAATTGCCAGATCTTTTTAAATTGGAAGATGATGCCCAACTATAGTGCAAAGTGGGTGTAACAGCAAGGATGAAATGAGGGTAGTGCAACCAGACGTCCAGGAGGACCAGGGTAGTTCTTCCATAAAACCAAGAGACTGCCTATAGAAGCAATGATAGACCAGATAGACTTTGAATAGCCCCTGCCAGAACGAAATATTGGGGACCCCTTGATAGAAAGACAAAAAACACCATGGAATTCCCCACTATGTAAGCAGAGTGCCTCAAGCATCCAAGTAGAGAACACTTTCAGGAGGGAGGACAATAAAAGAGGAAGTGGTATCAGACAGGTCAGACTTCATCCTGACCATCAAGGATAATGAGGAAAAGGACTATGGGACATGGTACAAGTAGACAGCAAAGCATGCTGTCAGACTCAAAGTCCCTGTTCACCCTTATCAATTGGAAGATTTTTGTAAGCACATTTCCTGGATAATTAATTTTCCAAGGAAAATGGGAGACCTTAGCAAATCGAACCCACTGACTATGGCCCTATTCCCATAGTGGGCTTAAAGTGAGTCAGATGAAAATACAAGGGTGTGACTGCTGTCTTCAGGATGTACGTATCCAAAGCAATTGTGGTCAGGTGGGATGATGAAGTGGCCTTGAATATCAATTTGTACCCAGATGCCATGTCCCATCCTCACCTTGTCAGACAAAAAAGCAAGCAATTCCAGCATCAACAAAAAGATTACCCAGAAGTGTTAAATTACAATATTGGCTTCCTGATAGGGTTCGAACACAAACCAGTGGGTGGAACAGCACAAGAAACCAGGCAAACTGTGCAGTAACCATATAAACAAACCAATCGAATAGTGAATAGTTACACTGATAGTGATAGTTAGGAAACCAAACAGCTCAGCATGCATGTCCATAAACCTGAGGGACCAGAATGCAAGCATATGTGTTGACTAGCAACCCCTGCTCAGCATCACTGACATTGTTTGCGACATTGGAACCAGTGACTGTGTTCTCCATCCTAGAACTATCATCCACATACCACCAAATTGAACTGTGTGAACAATCCTGTCATTTAGTATCATCTGAGACACTGACTGCGGCCTGCAGATACGGCCATGTGCTTTGTACCTGGCATCCACATGGGTGAGAATTTAAAGTTTATTTCAGGAATTGTTCGGATCAACATCCTCAGGATTATCAAGGAAAGTGGTCACACCCTGATGCTGGAGAGTTTCTGCATCACAGCCAACCTTATGGACACCATATGTGAATATAGACTCAAACTGAAAGGCATATGGTAAATACAATGCTGTGTATTGCCATTCCCACTGAACCTAAGGACCTTAGGAACATGCCTATGTAATGGATGGGATCACATCAGAGTAATTCTGAGTCCAAATAACGGAACAAAGTCAGGAAGATGGCAAAGTCCTGTTTTATTAACAATTATCTAAAACAGCGAGGTTACAATGAACATCAACGTACGTACATTTTGTGTCTTGTGTTCCCTGCTTTGGTTGTGCATGAATGTTTGCCTGAGAGAATGCCTGATGGAATGTTATGCATATGGAATGTTGTGGTGTGAGTGCCTCTGTAAGCTCCATGAAGGTCAGTTGGAGTGAAGCAGCCTGTGAGAGAGGAGGCCAGGATGATGTCTCCTGTGTACCTTCTTACGTACTTTCTCTTGGACTTACCTGATGTATTTACCTTGTCACTGGAATTTAGTAAAGAAGTTCCTTACCTGAGTATCAGACCTTATATTTCACCTCGCAACAGTACACTCAGTCTCTCGATGATCTCTACAGAAAATATGTTTTTTATATGAAAAATACATCAGTGGGAAGTCATACTACGTGGCAATAGTGAAAAAAACTATCAAGGGTCTGGATTGGTTAAGGGAGACATCTAAGTATACTTTCCTATAGGAGCTATGATTGTTATTGGTTGTTCGTTATAGGTGAACAACGTATGCCTACCTCTAAAAACATGTAATTTCAGAAACATTAGATACACAGTTTGTCATTGGTCTTCAAACATTAAGGTCCTTCATTGTATGGAAAAATACAATTGGTTAGCACGCTTTTGCCATGTCTGGTACAGTTGGTTCATTTAGCAGCACGTAAGCCCAGACCCAGGTGCAAGGAGATAGGGCATGAAACGACCCCACCACCCAATTAGGCCATCATCTCTCATCGCCCAAGCCTTCTGCTATGAAATTGTCTTTGCACTTGGCCTTGCAGAGTATCATTGTCTTTGAGAAGGTACGGTAGAGAGGGCGCTCGCTATCGTGTCTGGAACTTCAAGTTCAAGCTCTATTTTCAACCTTGGCTCACGTAACAGAAGACCACGTTTAGGTCCATTTTGCAGCTTTTAAATGCTGTAAATGAAATAAAGTTTGGCATCCTTTGTGTTCTCTCTTGCACCTTAAAGCATGAAGGTTAATCCTCTGCATACTCATTCTGTTTCAGAATAGATAGCTGTCCTTGCTTCTTGAATCTTGACTCCAGGCCAGGCAACGTTGCCATGCAGCTTGATGAGCCTATTATTCTTGCTGTGACACAGTTTTCCATTCCAGCTTCATGGGATCTGGCCTACTAAACTCATGATACCAAAGTCCAGCTTCTGTACAATGGCGGCTTTGCGTGCAGGCTACTCGCTACTCATAGCCAGCTTCTATGATGACTTAATGTACCTTGCATTTCAGCAGCTGTACATTTATTGAATGGTTCTTTTTCTGCAGCACTTCATGCAGGTGTAATCTTCCTCGTTTATATTGGAAAGGTCACTCGATTCTTTACTTTGTCATTAGAATCTTCAGGTTTTATAAATCATCTTCTGCCAGTATCTCGGGACGTCATGCACACTTCCCTATGATGTCATCAATTCATTGGTTAGCTTCTTTTCATACTCCTTCAGGTTTTTAAACTTGCAGGATATCATCACGTCGAGGGTACGTTCGGTAGGGTTGTCTCAATGGGTATCTTCTTTCAAACACTTGCTGCGGTATTGGTATTATGGCTGATGTTAGGCACGGCACAATCTCATGTCTCCAATTAAAAGGAGGCAGGGGGTGGGATCATCTGCAGATGCACACAGTTACTCCTCTACACCACAGTCAAAGACCACTTAAGATGTTTTTGGGGCCTAGATGAGTTTTGCTCTCAGTTTATAATGAACTTCACTAGCAAAACCATTCAGATGTGGCAGGTGCTCAAGAAAAACATCAGATTTGTGTGGTCAGAAGATTGTCAAAGGAAATATGAGGGACTGATAGAAGACATTACCAGTGCAACCACTCTCAGAACCTTTTACTCACATGCATATATTGTCTTGAATGTGGACCCCAGCGATGGGTGTCTAGGGGAGAGAATGTGTCCAGTTGAAATGTGGGAGTGAAGTAAACATAGCCTTCACTTTCCATACCTTGGGCCAGACATAAATAATACTAGTCACAATAGGCACAGACATGAAGCCAGTAATACACATGTTCACTAGCAAAGGACTATCTACCACATCAGTAGAAATTTGGAATTGGATAGTAGAGATAATGTCATACATCCATGTCCTCAGCATCACATTTCCCAACACTCAGGCCTGCAGCACTACAATTCCCAGAATGCACCACCAGTATCACTAAACACACCCACCTGCAGTTCACGTCCCGTGCTTTCACAGCGGCAGGGGGTGATTCACCAAGGCTCCAGAGCATCCCGGTGGCCTCAGGGTGCTGGCAGCCGGCTGCGCCCATTTCTCTATTGGCAACTTCCCTGGCGCTTGACATCGCGCTTGAAAAGGAGCAGTGCTGCCATGACAACACGCTTCGGTCAGCGTCACGTGACATGGGGATCCCGATCACGTGACCGGATTTCCACGGCAACCTCCGTAAAACATTGAAGATTATGCCTTCCTTTGCTTCACAGCTGTGTTTCTGGCGTTTACCTGGTGTTTGGATTCACAATTGCTTTTGGAACTGTTACCTTGACCTCAGATACGTATTTTGGACTGTCTTTGGATTTCCCTTGATTTGTTGTCGCTCAATTCGCTCCCAGACTTCTTGACCTCGGCTTTGTATTATGAGCTTCGATTTTGGATCACCTGTTTGCTGGATACTTCCTAATTCACTGCCTCAGCTTGGAATTTATGGTGTAACCGTCAAGTGAACTATTCCAGTTACCATTGCACAGGGACTTCCATTGTGAGCACTCTCCACCATCTGCCGCTGCTTATACTGAGGGTACATTGACACTCTCATAGGGGTGTGTTTCAAAGTATTCCCCAACACTTAGGTAAGATTTCTAATCCTGCTTCCCTGTTGTTTACAAACCTATCTTGAGGCCATTTGTTTGTCTTACCTGCATCATTCCTTTTCAGCTGTCGGGGTGACCTGCGTTCCTGTACCTGCCACCTGTGGCCCTAAAGATTGAACAGCAAGTTACTTTACCTTTCTATTCAGTACTTAGGGACGGAGGTCTTATATTCTGCATGACATTGAAGTCTTGACAGATAATGGAGTACAATAAGAAAGTAGTGTATGTCCCAGGAAGAAAGAATGTACTGCTGAACTGTCTAATAAGACTTTCAGGACATAACGTCCAGACAGCCAAGACCACAAACCAGGGTAGGAACAAACAGAGTAATTCATGTTGGCAATCTTCAGACTAGGAATCGACCTAGAGGAGTGGATCGATAATGGTAGGAAAAATCATGGTGGCATCTTTATCCATAAGGGGGTTCAAGAAAGACGGGGGGGCAATGAAATGAGACATACCTGAGTTTAATCATATGTACTAATAAACCTCAGAGGACAATGATGGGGGGGGGTGGGTTGTGCAAGCCTTTATGCAGTTGGCCGATGGGAAAGCAAAACCAGCGTAGGGTAAGAAAAATAATATTAGTTGATGAAGTGTAATGTAGTAAGGAGGCTGAGAAGGTGTTCTCATTTTGTCTATAGACTTTTATTATTCACTCAAAGAAAGTATACCTGTCATTCCCTGTCTCTAGAGGGGTTATCCCTGCCTCAACAGATAATACTTGAGTGCTTGTCAGGATGTTCTTCAAAACCAAAAAGTACAATTCTCTGTCCAAGCCAACTACTCTATCCCTACCACTAAGAACTAAACCACCCAATGTTCCAGATTCCTCTTGACAATGACACCGGAGAATGACTCCCTTCTCCTGATTAAGCCATTCAGTCTTTGTTGACTCAATAGCAGTCTCTTGTGAAAGGGTCTGTTTTACCAAAATCACTAGGACCAGGAGAATGACTCCCTTCTCCTGGTCTGCTTGGGGAAGTTTTCAAGACTGTTCCTAGATATCCTCCTGAACACGTTTTGAAGGTTATTGAACTTCTTCCCAAGGATTAATAAACAACTGAATTAATCTTTTCTCAATTCTTCAACTTACTGTTGATACCCTCTAAGGGCTTTTTGCATCTTGAGTAAAGGGAATATTTCTCCTGAATAGCTCTTGATCCTTTTGGACTCTTTCCTGTAAGTAGGGTTTCCTACTTTGACGAGGGAGTTCACTCCTGGAGCACTCTTTATATTTAAGGTTCTTGTCATCACTGTGACAAGGAAGTTCACTCTTCGTATATATTTCACTTGTAAAGTAGACTTGATATTTAGGGAGACTGTCCTTGTGAGTTTCTTGTCTTTTCCTGCTTGACGATCAGTACCCATGTGCTGAGGCCTGTTGTCAAGGAATACTTGGACTCTTGGGCCCTCATTACGACCCTGGCGGAAATCGAAAAACGATGGCGGAAATGCAATACCGCCATCGAATACCGGCCGTTGCGATTATGACCCGTCACCGTAAAGTACGATGCCATTAGCGACACCGTAGTGAACGCCAACGCTAACTGCACCAAGTACGCACACGCGCGCACTGCGAAACCGTAATTACCACCATGGCGCAACGGTACGGGAATTCTGACCCTAGCGGACATGTACCTAACGCCATCAAGCATGGCGGAAAGTACCATTCCGCCATGGTGAGAAGTACGGCATCGCAAACCAACCGTAAAAGGCCTTACTGAGTGCCTGTACACCACTCCCTGGCCACATTGCACAACTCCTCGTAGGTGCAATGAAGTCAAACAATGCAACCAGTGAAATGTACAAGTCACCCATGCATGCCAACGAACAAATGAATGTAGGGGCTCCAAGTGCCTTGTGAGTGGCCATCCATATTAGCCATGGCACCATTGCCGTACTGATGCAGCACAGGCATGTGAAGCTCCAAGTACAGCAACATGAACTGAAAACTGAGACAAACAAAAACAGGCCCCCCATCGCTTGACACCAGTGCAAGGCAACATACAAAGCAGTATCCTGAGTGAGACTGCACCAGCCCTGTACTCCTGCCAGTAAACAAACCAACCAGCAGCATAAGCATGTACCACACAAGTTGGCAGAGTGACTGAGCAGCCAGGCACATCTCAAGAGGGGCCAATGGGAGCAGCAGGGCACAGATGGCACGAATACAGAAGCCATTCCAATGGACATGACCTCAGTCTCCCTCAAAGAAACGCACGCAAACACAGGCACCTGTGACCAGCCATATTCTGAAAATCACATAATTCCACCAATCCACCTGGCTGACCGGCATCTGTTACACAAAAGCCAATCCCCCTCCCATGAGCATGACATCATTAAAAAAGTCATAATGGCAGCCCCTATCCCTGACCTTACTGGCCTTCGTAGGCAAACGCGCCCAGTACAGTACCACGCAACTATGCTCAGAAGGCTGAACCCAAAGCAGATCTCCTCACAATACATCGCTCCACAAATAGGAATATGCTACATAACTTGCAAAGAATAACGCTACAAGGTCAATATCATAATCAAATTTTAATGCACAACAAAATCACCCGGGCCATACAGCTATTAGGTCATGAACTCCAAATCATATCTCATAATTGTGGGCTGCATCCGCAATAATTGACCAGCTTCTTCTTGTGTGACGCCCTGTTCCTCCATGGTACACAGGGGCTACATCCACGTTCAAAAAGGCAACATGGAAGCGCCTAGAACCGCAGGGCCGTCCCATTAGGTAGGCACTAGTCCAGCTGAAAGCTCGAAATGTTGCTCCTAGCCACTAGTACTGCGTAAGGGCATGTGGGCCATTGGCGATCGTCCCATAAGATCGTAATGGTGCTCCACTGATTAACACGAAGCAGCAGGTGTCGGGAGTAAAAGCCATCTGCAGGAGTGGCATACAGATGGCAGCGGCAAAAGGGGAGGAGATACCTGTCACCCAAATGAAACGAAAAAGAATAGTGTGGGCATCTGAACTCCATTTGAATTACTCACTTCAAAGATCACACTAAATCCACAGCCATATGCATGCTAGCCCACTCAAAAGGATTATTCGCACCCAATAATCACTTGCGAATCATAACCATATAAATCGAGGTGAAAACACTATTACAAACGAGTGTTTGTGTGCATGCGTCTGTTAAAACAGAATCCATTAGATGGGATTAGTAACGTGCATAGACACAAGTGTTTGAAGGCGCGTCGAGACAGGGAGGGTTCAACAAGGGCAGATAGACGATGGTCCCACTATGGCAGCCCTGCATCACATAGCGCAGAGGAAGTTGATAGATTCCAAAAAGCCATGTACATGGCAGACTCTCTATTAAATCATCTGTCCATGCATCCATACATCATTCCCTCATCCTCGTATAAAAACGCCTGATTATTTACTCACATAACATTAGAAATTTCCATTGAATCTGTGCTAAATGCAGTCTGCAAAATCCACTGTGCTCCAGGCCGGAATTCTAGTGTTGTGAAGTAACATGTATTTGGGAACGTCCTGCCTTATCCTCCACTACGCTATTGTGCATCCCATACTATTCATATCAATCATTGCATTCTCGGCATGGCCCCTGTCCCAAGGACATCAAACAATAGAACTTTCTATCTGCAGTCAGACCTGTGGGCGTCTCCTCGCCGCTAGCTGGAAACCGAAAGCGCTGTCCTTCGAATTCCTCATTTGCAACATCACGTCGAAAAGGCATCTGTGACCGCTTGAAATCACAAATCCATCCATTTAGTGCGGCAGTGTGTGAAAATGGCAACTGGCTACACTCACAAATGGGACGCCACGCCCGTCGGTGAACCGCGGTACAGCGCTGCATGAGGGTCCACCGTTAATCGAGTACTACATTCCACGGACCCTTCACAAGTATGTTCCCGACTGCAAATATAGTATGTGAAACAATGCGAGCATAGCAGATTTAACATATGAAGCAAGATCTCACTGCCATCGGGATGAAATACATGATTGTAATAGCAAGATGCCATGCGTCGATTTGCAGCGTTGTGTGCGGGACGTGCTCGCCCAAAGGGGATTGCAGCTTGCACAGGTGGAATGAATCACCACAGGTGGAGGCTATATAGCTTGGAAACACATAAATTGCACACCCAACCCCCTCCCACAACCACACCCACTCCAAAATGCTACCGGCAGGACTTGCGATGTTGGCCCTGGGGGACCTGATAGCACTGCAAGTACTCCAACTTCAAGAAGAAGATGAACACCAACTACTACAACAACCGGCCGCACAGAGGAGACGCAGGAGGAGGAGGAGGGCAAGGCAGGGCCAGCAAGGCCCACCAGCACAGCCACTACCACCACGCAGGCAGCCCGCAATCCCACGCCTCCGAGCACATCCGTTCAACCTCACTGATGAGCAGATCCACACCCTCTACCGTTTGGACCGGGACACCATAACCGCCATTGTGGACATGACACACGCTGACCTTGTCAGCGTGATAGATAGCCCAACCGCCATCCCACCCCTACTGAAGGTGGTGTCTGTACTCCACTTCCTGGCCACAGGCACCTACCAGCACACAGTCGGACAGTTGCATGGCATTTCACAGCCACTGTTGTCACGGACACTATTGCAAGTGCTCGATGCCCTCCTGAAGCACGCAGACGACTACATCTCTCTACCACGCTCGGACCAGGAAATTACGAACACAAAAGTGGGATTCCATGCACTTGCCGGCATACCGGGTTGCATTGGTGCCATCGACTGCACCCATGTGGAATTGGTTGTCCCACATGCCATGGAGGCCCAGTACCGCAACCGAAAACAATATCATTCTCTTAATGTACAAATGGTGTGTGACTCAAACAGGATCATTACACATTGTTGTGCCCGATTTCCTGGATCAACCCATGATTCCATGGTCTTACGGAACTCTACAATACCACGCTACATGGAGCGACATGCAGGGAACAGATCCTGGCTACTCGGTGAGTCTCATTTCATGCATGATAATGTGGGGTATGTGATGCGGCAATGACCTGCCAGGAAGGGGGGGGGTGCTTACGTAGCAATGTCATTCCTCAAACATCCTTTATTGTCCACATACAGGTGATGCCGGGTATCCACTGAAGAGATGGCTCCTTACACCACTCCGGAACCCACAGGACCAGCATGAGGAGGACTACAACCATGCCCACTCACGTACCCATGTAGTCATAGAACAGGCATTCGGCCTACTGAAGGGTCGTTTCCGCTGCCTCAGCAGGTCTGGCGGGGCACTCCTGTACCGCCATGAGAAGGTTGCTAAGATGGTCATGGCATGTATCATGCTACACAACATGTGCATACGTAGAAATGTGCCCATGCCCCCTGACGCAGAACTGCAAGCACCAGATTATGGTCATGATGTGGGTGGGGATGTGGCAGAACCTGAAGGAGTCCGCGAGGCACAGGAGGGCCGTGAAATTCGTCAGATTATCATAGATTCATGCTTCTAGCACTCACGCCTGGTGGTTGATACATGGACACGGGAGTTGTGGCACTGTGTGTGTCTGGAACATGCACAATATGAACTGTACGCCTATGATGGCCTTGTACGCAAAGATCAATGTCCACACATCTCATTGGATGATTGTGAAATGTTTATAGCAAATGTGAAATTGTGTTACACACCCCATCGACCCGCCACCCAAGTAAGCCCAACACACCCCCTCCACCCTCCTACCTCCCCCCCGAACACCAGTGTCCAAGGATGCTCATTGCAGTGGGCAGACGCTATTGCAAGCCCCCTCTCCGGGTATCAGGGGCACCCCTGCCTGTGGAGCGCAGGTTCCTCCCAGATCTACGTTGGGGGCTGCCCTGGACGGAACTTGCAACGGATGATGTCTCTGCCTGCTCACGTCCATGCATGTCCCTAAGGGTTTGTGAGAGCTCAGTGAGCACACGGCGCACAGCGGCAAGTTCAGCACATACATCTTTGGACGTCACATGCAGTTCCCCCCTCAGGCTCTCGGTGCTTCTCTCCATTTGTACTCTCAGGCTCTCGGTGCTTCTCTCCATTTGTTCTCTCAGGCTCTCGGTGCTTCTCTCCATTTCTGCCCTTAGTGTCTCTGTACATGTTTCTATGGCTGCCTTGGTACCCCCACATTCATCAGCATGGTCCTTGAGGAGCGTGGCCAGTTGCTGCTGTTGCACGATCACCTGGTCGAGGGACTGTTGCCTCTGCTGGGCCATGGCCATTTGCGGTGGTGTCACAGAGGGGCTGATCACCTCATGTTGCCTTGACACAGGGCTTGTGGGGGATGGCCAGTCGTCGTCTTGTGAGTGCCCCTGCGTGGTATCCTCATGTTGTACGGGATGAAACAAACAGGGGGATTGAGACAGGTCATGGATGGATCGTACATCGACATCACCGTTTTCTGTGTCGGAGCATGCTGCCATTAATGCAGTGTCACCTATGGTGCTGCTGCCACCAGAAGCAGTGTCTTCTGTGGCATCAATTGGGGGGGCCTGTGGTGGTGGTGGTGTTGTGGCCATGCTGGCTGCTGGGGTGCCTGTTGAAGTCCCCTCCTGTGTGCTGCCACTTGATTTGTGCTGCTGCCGTGTCTTGATGCGTGCAGCTGAGGTGGAGGGTCTTTGGCCGTTGGTCTTGGCCCTCTTTGCAGGTGTGCTGGTAGGGGTGTCCTGGAGCTCGTCGTTTGAATCGGACCCTGTGGTGGAGTAAAGGAGGGCGAGCGTTATTAATGGGTCTGTGGAAATTGGAATGGCAATGTATCACATGCATTGGGGTGGTACCTGAGGGTGATTTGGGTCAGGGCCTTGGAGGTGGTTTCATTTTTGTGTGGAATGAGGGTGCAGTTGTATTGCAGCCTGCAGTTAGGGGGTGCCTGCTGCACGTGTAGAGGGTGTTTTTAGGAATTTTAATTATTTATTTATTTAATTTGACTTTTAATGTCCGCTATCAGGCCAATGTGAGTGGACGTTCTCCTGGACATGTGTTTCTGTTGCACTATGTGGACACATGGTACTTCACATGATTGAACATTGTGGTTTTAGCATAGTTTTATTTGGGCCACCTACCTGATTCTTCGGATGTCTGCACTCCTTTCTCCGTCCCTCCGACTCCCTCTATGGTCTCCATTCCAATGGTGGAGGCACAGATTTCTTCCCAGGGGGTCAGCTTGATGGGTGATTCCGATCCTCCCCCGGTAGCTGTGGCAATGTTACGGTTGGCGGATAGTATGCTCCGTACGCGTATCCGCAAGTCGTCCCATCGCTTTCTGCATTGCTGTGGGTTGCGGGGTGCGGTCCCCACCGCACTTACCCGCTGTGCCACCAGGGCCCATATGGCCTTCTTGTTCGCAAGTGCCGTCCTGGTCATTTGCGTCGAGAAGACGACGGCAGCATTCTCCTGGAGGGTCTCTGTGAGCACCGTGAGTTCCTCACGTGAGAAGTGGACCTGCCGCTTGCGGTCGCACGCTTTTTTCGCTACTTTTCCCATTGTTTTGGTTTCACTAGGGTGGATGACGGGTTGGGATGTCTCTCAGGGTAGTGTTTTTAATGGTTGTGTGAATGTTCTGATTTTATAGGTGTACGGCGTGCTGTTTCCCGTTCCGGGACCATGTTTTTGCTTCCGTTTCCGTATATTTACGGTCACCGTATTTTCCGATTGCCGCTCTCTACGGTGACCGCTATGTCCAGTGGCGGAATTGCACCTAGGTCGCCGTACGACGGCGGTGAGGGGCGTTTTGGGGACATTTCCGCCATCGCGGACTTTGCACTTCCGCCAAGGCGTAGTGCTCGTGCCCGATGGGTCAGAATTAGCCGCACTTTACTCTGTCGTGCCATGGCGGAAACGCTATTTACGCTATGGCGGTCAGGTCAGTTGCTTTCCGCCAGGGTCGTAATGAGGGCCTTGGTATTTTGTGTATCATTGTAACAAGGGAGATCACTCCTGAGTAACACTTGACTGTTTATCTGACTTGAACATTCCACCAGAATTCACCCAGGTCTCCCACAACTCCAGTTACATTGGCTGTAGTCGGAGTGCATCTCTGGTTCTTCACGGGGCATGGGGTTGGCTTCTCGCTCACACCCGTCTTCTACATGTCTTTCTCTCTGGGTTCCTGTCTCAGTGTGGCTCTGTGGCACCATTCTGCTTGTGTTGGTCTGGGCGCAGTTTCTGAAACACTCGTTCCACCGCCTGGATGTCGCGCATCCACTGATTTCCTCACAGTGGATGTTGGAGTCCGATCTGTCCTGACTCACAGAGAACTTCTCCGCCTGTTACTCGAGGTTCTCTCTCCTGAGTGCCGAATGCCTCTCGGTAAGTCCTCTTCACCAAGTTCCAATATCCAGGGTCGGTATTTCAGGACACCAGTTTCCCTCACTGCAGCTATGTCCAGCTTCCTGTTCCCCAAGTCCCAGAGACCTTCGTCAATCTCTATTTTATACACTGTGGTCCGCCCCGCGTAACATCAAAGTCTCTTTCCAGTTGTTTCAAGGTTCTCAACATGCTTCCTTGAAACCACCTATTCGCTGTACTCTGGTTATTCATCCTAAAGTTATTCTTCATGTTTCTCTGCATCTTCTTTGTCACTGTTATGTTGGATCTTGCACGAGATATAGAAGAAACATTACAACTGCACACAGTAGTAAAAAGAGAGACTATAACTCCAGGAATTTGCACCAATTAATGACATACAAAGGAATTTTGACTGCTTTATTCCGTCAAGGTGATCTTTAAGTGATAACACGTGTTTGTTAATCGGATTCTGAACGCAGCTAACAGAAAGAATTGGGGGATCAATCCCAGGGATTAAGAATACTATTATGGAAAGAAAAAATGTAACTTGAAATTGGTATTGTTGATCGTTATTATTAGCCCAGATTTGAGAAAATTTTGTCGAGCCGAAACACGTTTTATAACTTAAAGGACACCTTAATGGAATAAAGCAGTCAAAATTCCTTTGTATGTCATTAATTGGTGCAAATTCCTGGAGTTATACTCTCTCTTTTCACTTCAAATTGACGGGTTAGGTTTTATACCGTCCCTCCAGAGAACTGCGACAAAAGCTTGTATTTGGATGCACAACAATTGTATTCAAGTTCTTTCCTCATAACAGGAACATTACAGTCATTAAGTCCAATTGATGCCTTTGCCGAGTAGACCAGCTGTACTAAAAAGCCACACTCTCTCCAGCACACAGGAGTACTCTTAGGATGGTTATTAGATGGATTAACCAGGGTCATGGGTTGTAAAGGAAAGAATTTAGGGAGGTTATTCACGGTATGGGAGTCCTGCTCCCCATGAGGGGTGTCTCTCCCCATGACGTACTCCCGCATATTACCACCCCTAGGGGTACATTTTGGGTAGCAGCCCCACCTCCCTAGCCTCATAGGGAAGTTCTCCACTTCTGGCATAAGTGTTGAGATCCCGTGAATCGTCACATGGCACATAATAGAGTTGTAGAAGGAATGGTAAGGTTTTACTGACCATGTAAAGATAGTGATAAGACCAAGCAGGTCACTTTTCTTCCACTTAAACCTTGAGGAGCTGCCTGCAAGTTGTGGTAAAAACTGGCCAGGGACAGTGTTGTTCCCTTTGAGACTCAATGGGTCACTAAAGATTTTATTCTTAAAGTGGATACAGTGGAATGTAGTAATGGAAGAGGTTAACTCCGAGAGTGTCATCCATTTTCCATTCACAATATTTACAATATATGGAATACCTGATGACCTCATACCAAACCAATGGGTTAAACATACAACATGTAATGATTTCTAAAAGTCCACACCACTATCCAGAGGCATTACAGCTCTATACCTCCCTTCTAAGAATGGGTTGGTGGAGCACATTGATAGATGTGTGAAGTGATACATTCAGCTGGCCCTAGTAAGTGCACTGAAGTGAGATGATCTACTAATGGGAGGTTGGGTGCACACTAGCTGATGTTGCACTCAAGCACCACAGTAGACCTGTACCTACTAATGAGAGTTTGGAAGGATCTATTAGCGTTCCTCAAATTCTTTTTGAAGAATGTCATTTTGCCAAACTTCTTGTCTGCTGATTTCTCCAACTTTATTTACCACAAAATGCAAGGGGTGGCCGCCTGCAGTCCCCCACCTGCACCTCCAACCAGCCTCTCCCTTTATATACCATTCGCAACTTAGCACAAATAGGTATTTTGTTAAAAGAGAGGTAAATAAATTGGCGGAAAAACATATATCAAAATGCCATTTGGAAAAAGTAGGGAATACCTTTTGGAAACTCACCAGCAGTCTCAACCCACTTCAGCTAGTCAAGAATTCTGACAAAGACATACATGAAAATAGTTTTCAAAACTGTCAAGCGATGGCAAGCTCGGTAGAAATTGTATCATTATTGGAGTAGGGCTGTGAAAAAGGTAGAGTAAATGCACGATGACTAGGTATGCGTGAGCAAAGCCCCATTTGTGTTCAATTGTTTATCAAATTCCAGGCATTGAAAGATTAAAGAAATATTGAGGCTAAATACCACTCAATAGAAGTTCGCCTGTCACCAGTACAATGGTACAAGTACACTTTTATTCTACAGAACAGTTGTCTGGTCTCTCAACACCTCCCAATGTGTGGTAGCGGAGACCGTGAGATGAGAGAGTGCTGGACATTACAAAGCAAGCATATTTATACTTTTCTCTCACAATCCCCGACACATCGTCCAGCCCAACTTCAAGATACATATTCATTAGGGTTCACAGCCTGTTCACATACTAATATAGATACAAATAACTATACATTGTTCAATGTTTTCCTCAAAATACTAGCCATGTTTTTCTGCAAGTATGATACAATGGTAACATTTGTTCCAAGCTTGAAGTTAATCCAGTTTCAAGGAACGTACACACAGATTTCTGCAAAGGCACACGGTTTCAGATATTCGACATTCTGTTCCACTGTTTGAACGAGGATGATGCTATTGGTACAGACAACATCTAAATTACTGTTCAGTTCAACTCTAATTTAGCTCCAAGGTTTCTTAGTGCATGACAAACAATAGCATCCACAACATGTTTATCTGCGTTGACACAGTGCAAAGTTCATTTTTCTCTGCCAGAGCCGAAAACACAAAGTTTAACATGAGGCAAAAATGGTAGATGATCAAAATCGTGGATGATTCTAAAATGACAGCGTAGTCAGCCTTATTCAGATTCATTCAAATGCGATTTTCAGTGCGATGCGAATGCGCTTAGGCCAATGTTCGTTATCAGGCGGTATTATATGAAATATACTTTAATAAATCCTCCTTTTGGCCTAAACCAAGAGCATTAAACATTACTATCATCCGAAGACCATGTATCATTGTCTGAACATCCTGAGTCACTATTTTCGAAGACATTAATCGCCATTAACTCCTTGATGGTAACATCCTGCATTGCTAAGGCATTCGAAATTTTTCCGGGAATATGTGTCTTAGGTTCTAGTGTACCTATTGTCTGTGCACAACTTCCTCCTATCATAGAACAAATGACAGGCAGACATTGTATGCAACAGTGTAATGCCAAGAATTAACATTACGACTGCAAAGATTTTCCAACCCCAAGATCGCAACAAGTCCCAGAACCATGTACTAATATCCCAGTTTCCCTGTGGAATGTGATGTGTACTTCAGTACTTAAGACATGTAAATTATTGATTGCCTTAAATATGGTGGGAAGGAATCAGGTGCAAAGACAACACGCAGATCCCACCATTTGGCATACCCCACCACACTCAGCTAGAATGATGTCTAGCACCATCCTATTTTGGAGAGCCACTAATCTAATAGCCATTTTCTCTAGCTCATATTTTACAGGATGTCAGTGGTCTCATTGATGGTTTTCTCTAACACGCTTGCCAATTTTCTAACATCTTGGGAATTTATTATTTGTCCCCTGAATGGTACGAAGGATTTGGCAACATCACCCAGAATTTGTGAAGGAGTATCACCATTCTCATCCCGCCTGGATGAGTTTTAGAGACTTCAGCAGTGGTGGCGACATATACTCCTGGCAACAATATGCCCAAACAACAAGTACCCTCCCAATCTCCGGGTAACCGTGGATATGCCTCATCACTGCAAACAAAGTAAACAGGATCTCCTGTGTACAGAGGTCTATCCTCACTGGTCAGCATGGCAGTATTTGTACATCGCTCAAATGTACTCATTTGTTGAGAACCCTTTCTTTGTATGCACAATGGAATGGAGTTTGGACTATGGTTGATGGTATAGGAAAGAGGCATGGCATCTCTATTACCTATGGAAGCTATTTTGAAGGTAATCAACAACTGGAAAGGTCTAAAGAGTCTGCCAGAAGGCCTAATAGAAGCAACTTTCAGCTTGGTCCTATTTGCAAACAAAGAACATCCTAGAGGTGTTAAAACTCACTTTTCAAAGTTGTTAAGATTAGAGATTAGTCCCATCAAAATTCCCTGTAACACTATTGTTCCATCGGCCAAAGAAAAATGCTGTAAGTGAAGCTTAGCAAGCAGTAGTTAAAGGGAGAGGATGTATATACCAGCCCAGTCCCTTTTCCCCATGTTGTGGCAAATGCAAACACACCCAGCAATTTGTTTTATTCAGAATGGCATGGGTGGTATTCATAATCATTAAATGAGTGTTATTATGTTAACCCCCTCTGTGTTGAAGTTCTTGAGGACGAAGAGTGTGCAAATGCACATCAGGTGGACACACAGTGGGAATACTTGCAGTCGGTAACAGGACGTCAAGCGGATGTGCATTTTCCAAATACCAAAATCCAAATGTCAATATAATTATAAAACAAACTGTGGCCTATGTTGATAGAAGGTACCTTTGCCGTTCCCTGCCTCTTAGCTATGCAGCAGAGGAATGACGAGGGACTGACTCAACAGTGGTTTCTTGTGGGCACAGCCTACCTGCACTTTCCAATTCTATTTACATTAATGTAATGTCAGCAACTCTAAATCTAAATCCAATTCCGTGGTCGCAGATCGTACCTTGAGACTCCAGGTACAGAATGGTCGGTGAGCAAAGTGTCGTTGTTTCCTGAAGAAATTGAAGAAGCAGAAGCAAGATCGATCGATGGTGAAGAAGGATTTGAAGAAGAAGCAACAATCTTCCCAGGCCCCACAGGCTCAGGAAGGACCTTCGTGACACCCTCGGTGTCGATCAGAGCAGACTCGTTGTGAGCATCAAGATCTCCAATTCCCTTCTCCTCCCCTTTGTCGTAGGGCAGAGGAAAAGGAATTATTTTCATGTTTGTCGCGTGGATCCAGTGCTTCTTCCCAGCCATTCGTACGGCGGACTGTGTGGCCAAAAGGATTTGATGTGGTCCTTTCCAACAAGGTGTAAGACAGGAACTCCTCTCAAAGTTCTTCAGAAGGACCCACTGGCCAGGTCAGAGTCGATGACCTGGACCCTCATATTTTACAGGAAGGGCTGCTCGCACCTGTTGATGAATCAAATACAAGTTTTGAGTCAACTGGTCACAATAATCGGACAAAAGCAGATACTCAATGTCTTTCATCTGCTTGGATTTGGAACATTCCATATATTTGCTGGTCTTCCCATTATAATTTCATAGGGGAGAGCCCTGTTTTTGATTGTGCGGTTGTCCACATTGATAATACGGCTATTGGCAAAGTGTCAGGCCATTTCAAATTGCTATCTGCACACACCTGTGCAATTTTGTTCTTCAGAATTCCGTTATGGCATTCCGCAAGACCGGCACTCTGAGCGGGTTGGCCGAGTGGAATGTTTGTCAATCTGTAATCCCACACAGACTTGCACGTTGACAGCAGCGATAACGTGTGGACCATTATCAGACCAAATCACCCTCGGCAAGACGAATCTAGGAAAATATTCCTTCAGCATGGTCTTTGCCGTTGACATTGCTGTGGCATCTTTTAGAGGAAAAGCCTCAACCCATTTACTGAAAGCACAAATGACGACTAAAACATATTTGTAGTTTTGACAAGGTTCCATCACAATAAAATCAAAATGAATCCCCTCAAAAGGCATGGAGTGGGGACCAAAACGACCTTTTGTGTCGCTGTTCCCTTCCCAATATTATGTTGCAAGCATATCATGCAACTTTGGACAAAAGGTTCAGCAGTTTTCTGAATATTGGTATTATACCAGACAGGATCTAACTGTTTGCAAATCTTTTTAGCACATATATGTGTTGGACCATGAGCCATTGTGACCATAGAAGTGACATAGACATTGGGTGGCATCCATCTTTGTTTTTCATTATCCACCCAACAACCCTCATCATCTTGACCCGCTGGACCATCAGCCCACAGTTTGATTTCTTCTGGAATAGCTTCAGCCTGAATTTCTTTTATACAGCTAGCCCCTTCATCCATCATACAAGTGTGAGTGACCACCTTTGTTGGATCTAACACATACATCTTTGAATGCAAATCAGTGGCAGTCTGTTAGGCTATTCTGTCAGCAAAAGCATTTCCTTTTCCTACTTCATCCGTCACTCTCTGGTGTGCGGCACACTTCATTATGGCTAACTGTGTAGGAAGAGCAAGTGCTGAAAGTAACCAAACTATTAAAGTACCATGCTGATTTTTTGTTCCATGCAAGTTCAAGAAACCTCTCTCAGCCCATAGTCAACCAAAGTTGTGAACCACCCCGAACGCATACTGGCTATCTGTGTATATATTCACACTAAGCCCTTCAGAAAGTTCACAAGCTCTGGTTAACGTGGCCTATGCAGAATTAAGCGAAAATTCGTTTGGTTTCCACAATAGTGCTTAATGTGGGGATTGTGTAAGCAGCAGTGGATGTACCACCCGGAACATTAAAGCAAGAGCCATCGCAAAACAGCTCCCCTTGTGGATTCTTTAAGGGTTTTTCACTTAAATCAATTCTGCCCTTAGTGTCTTGTTATGTGGTATAGAGGCAATCATGTGACAGCTTGTCACTACACTCTGTTTCTTGCAGAAGAGGCAATAGTTCAGACGGATTTAATGAGCAACATCTCTTAATTTGGATATTGGGAGCAAATAGAATCAGCTCGTATCTTGTTAGCCGAGCCGATGTGAGATGTTGTGTTTGCGTTCTGTTTCATAGAATGTCTACGGAGTGGGGTTCCATCACGGTTAAAGAATGACCTTAAACCATACCCTCACTTTGTTACACATGATGCAGCAGCAGCAGCTACAGCTCTCAAACATCTCGGCAAAGCGCATGCAACAGGGTCTAACGTGGAGGAAAAATAGCTGCACAGTCTTTTCGTGTACCATGTTCCTGTGTCAAAACAGCCAAAGCACAATCCTCACATTCATGCACATACAACACAAATATCTTTTCGTAATTTGGTGTGCCCAAAACCGTTGCTGAACACAACGTAGACTTGAGCAAATCAAAGGCATTCTGGCAATCCATGTTCCACAGTAAAGGCAAATAAATACCCTTCTTTGTCAGTGTCAACATAGGTTTTATCATTAAATTATTCGGGATCCACTGTATGAGGCCATGCCTATTAAAGCCCTGACCTCTTTCTGTGTGTTTGGGACAGACATACCAGAGATGATTTGTATCCATCCAGGTGTCAGTCTTCTTCCCTCCTTCGACAGGAGATAGCCTAAATAAGCAAGCTCCTGTTGACAATACTGAAACTTCTTCAACAAAGCCGTATTCCCATGTTCTGCTAAATGAATTAGCAGCAACACGGTTCCCTCTTTGCAAGCAACTTCAGAATCAGCAGCTAGAAGTAGATCATCGACATACTGCAACAACGTGCAGGTGAAAGGCAACTCAAGCTGTTCTTTCAACGCTCTACTAAAAATACTTGGACTCACAGTGTACCCCCGTGGCACATGAGTGAATGTAAACCAGCATCCCCCTAGGGTGAACACGAACAAATATCTGCTTTCAACATGTACGGGAATACTGAAAAAAGCGTTTTTCAAATCCACAACACTAAAATGTCTAGCCGTAGCTAGAATAATAGTCAATATTGTAGTAACATCAGGTAAAATCGGAAACTGTGAAGCATTAACCTTATTAATGGCGTGCAAGTCAATAATGAAACAAAAAGAAATCGCATTATCCCCGTTCTTATAAACTGGCAGAATCTGACTGTTACACATGCTCCCTGCAATTTCCCCAATCACTCCTATGTGTACAAAATCAGACATAATACTCTTCAAAGCCTGTTCACCTTCAACCAAAATCTTATACTGCTGAATACGCTGAAATTTAACACCTGATTTCAATACAATTGTAATTGGTTCAATTTGTAAAATGCCACCATCATTATCATTATTTGCCCATAGAGATGTCGGAACCTTATTCAATTCAATTGGAAAAGGCCTAGATAAAAACTGTGGAGCGGAGGTTTGTTGAGGTGAAATCGTTAAATGCACTCCATCCAGAGAACAGTAGATCACAGCATTCAATTTCTTCAATAACTTTAATCCCAACAAATTCTCGCCACAATTTGTCGTCAACAGAAATGGACAAGAATCAGTGAATGGTCCCAGTGAAATCGGTACCGGCTGAGAGACAGGACTAACCACTGGCATACCAGAGAACCGTACTGTCATGCCCGCGCCGCTGGCGCACGCATTGGCAACCATCATGGACTATTTGGTACTCATTTATCCTCCTAATACTCCTTGAACAACTCCTTTTCATGCCTTGGTCTTTTATTTCCATTTGCTCAACTTTGGTTCTTTCTTATTTTATTCAATTAACTACATTTACCATAATGCACCTGGCTGCAGTCCTCAAATCCTGGCTATTCTCATTAATCGTTATTGGGAGCACAATCCGCAGAAGCCCTAGCGGCCAGTGCTGCTTCCACCTGCTCAGGACCAGAGAGAGAGGAGGCAGATTGTCTTCAGGTGTGCTGCTACAGGTGCTGTCAATTAGCCTGCCTCAGAACAGGGCAGGGCTGTATATAAGCAGCTGCCTGCAGGACCACAGTGTCTTGCATCTTGAGATCTCCCCTCTCCTGTTTGCCTTGACCCTCTACTTTGTTTGCTGTTCCTGTTGCTGCATTTCCCTGTTTTGGATCCAGTGCCCTGCCGGGCTCTCTACTTTGCAGCTGATCGCACTCTGCTGTCTTCCAGCCTCCGCCCTTGCCCTGCCGCGCTCTCTACATTGCAGCTGATCACGCTCTGCTGTTTTCCAGCCCCCGCCTGTGCCCTTCGGGGTTTCCTATCTTGCAGCCGATCACGCTTCGCTGCTTGCTACCTACCTTTTTCCGCTGGGTTCTCAGCCTGGCAGCCTACTACAGTCCTCTGCTGCCCTCTACAGTCAGTGACCCTGCTCCTCTGGGATCACTCCCTGCGGCCCTGCTCTTCAGGGCTCCCTGCCTTGCAGCCGATCACGCTCTGCTGCCTTCTACCTACAGCCCTTGTCCTCTGGGCTTCCTGCCTTGCAGCCTACTACAGTCCTCTGCAGCCCTCTACAGTCAGTGGCCCTGCTCCTCCGGGCTCACTCCATGATGCCCTGCTCATCTGGGCTCCCTGCCTTGCAGCAGATCACGCTCCGCTGCCTTCTACCTACAGCCCTTGTCCTCTGGGCTTCCTGCCTTGCAGCCTACTACAGTCCTCTGCAGCCCTCTACAGACAGCAGCCCTGCTCCTCTGGGCTCACTCGCTGCTGCCCTGCTCTTCTGGGCTCCTTGTCTTGCAGCCTGCCTCACTCCGGCTGCCTACAGTCCTTGTCCTCTGGGCTCCCTGCCCTGCAGCCTGCACCTCTCTGCTGCCTACAGCCCTTGTCCTCTGGGCTCCCTGCCTTGCAGCTTGCTACACTCCTCTGCCTTACAGCCTGATTTACACTTAGCTGTCTACAGCCCTGCTCCTCTGGGCTCCCTACCTCGCTGCCCTATTCTTTTGGGCTCTCTGTCTGTCGCCTACTACTAATCTCTCTCTGTCCTGTTCTTCTGGACTCCCTGCCTTGCAGCCTACTACAGTCCTCCGCAGTCCACTACAGTTTGCCTGTACCTAGTACCACTCTTGACTGCAGACCTGCTTCCTACTTTGCAGCCCTTCTGTTTTCCTGACTGCTGCTCCCTTGTTCTCTTCCTTGAGTCCTCCGTACTCCACCTTAGGTTATCTACTTCAGTCTAACTGCCTTTCCTTCATTTCCTTCTGCTAGATTGCTCATTGACTTCCTTTTCGCTGGATATTTCTGTTCTTGTTGTCTTATGTGTCTTATGTAATCCCTTTGTACAGAGCTTGCCCGTTGGTTTCCGGCAGGCAATCTCTGCACCTTCCCTTGTCGCGTTTTCAGTGTTACAGACACCCACTGCTGTTGTTCCCAGCCATGAGCATACAGCGCGGGCCTCTGTTATAGCAATCTGTGCAGAAGGCTGGAGTTTCCTAAGGTTCGTGGAACACTCTTTCCCATTTCAGCATACACCCCAAGAGGTAATCCAGTTTGTTTGTACCTTTGTATCTTTTGCCCCTTTTGGCTCCCAGCTACAGTTTCCTACTCTTCTTTCTTGTTGAACTTCCTGCTGTGTGTGCTTATCTGCTACCTTACTTCAGCACAGCCACCCAAACCCTACCGGGATGTCCTATGCCACTCTTGGCAGAGTGCCATTCCTGACAGAATGCAAGACCCAAAAGATTCCTGTTCCATAGGCAGGAAAGGCACACACAGACCAAAGATGCCTTCTTTTCGGTTCAAGAAACCTCTACAGAGATCTAATGTTTTTCTAAGGACAGCAAACAAGAACCCTAGTTTAAAAGACAGACTCGTCCTAGTAAACAAAGGTTTACAAACACAGTACTACACTCACTGGCTCTCTGACGCTTCTATGCATAACTACTATGACATTTGCAACTATGATCCACAGTCTCTATCTGTAGAAGAACTACAGCTAGATAACAAACTCTTGCAGATTTTGTTAGCCCAACCAGTGGAAGACACTCATGCGCTTTCTGGCATTTCTTTTGACACTGCTTCAACCAAAGATGTTGCACTCATTGTGGCAAACTCTCAACCAGAGTACGTTATTGCCAAAGTGACATCCACAAGATCAGCTTGGCAAGCTACACAACCTCCCCAGACTACCGATACCACTCATTTAACAGGACGAGACATTCAGTATCCTGAAGTTAGAGCTGCTAGTCCTGGGTACAAAAGACCAACACTGACCATCGGTTGTCCGAATGCTTCCCCTGTAACTACTAACCACGATAACTCTAAGGTCAGTCTTCAGATGGTAACACCTGGCTTTTCTGCTACACCAGATTCTGAAGTTGTAGAACTGGCTAATGGAACATACCAGTTTCAAGAACAGCTCTTGCGCCTTAAAAGACAAACCGAAGACCTCTATGTTGAATTTGTCTGTCTGCATTATAAGAATCTAGCAAAGGGACACAATTTACCAGACCATCTGACACTATGTCCAACACCCGACATTCTGTCTTTAGAGTTTAACAGATTAAGGCCTGTACTGGTAACACAGACGAGGATACAGACTTATACAGAGCAGTTGGAAGACCTGAACTTGGCATATACATATAGTTAAAGCTTGACACCGCTCATTCACTTACTAGCCACAGTAACACAGGCTGTCGTTCAGATAGTGAAGAATGGACTCCTCCAGTGGGCCAGATCGCTCACACGGCCATTACACCAAAGATCAAGTGTAATCATCTGACTGGACATTCTGCTGAGTCAAAGGATTGTTCCATTCTTGCCCTTGATGTCAGTCCTTTACTCCAACAGCCTCTACTGAAGTGACCAGATCTGAGATGTATTCTGCTTCTATGAACATTGGCACTCCTGACCAGGAGACAGATCCTGAAACATACCCAGTACCTGTCTGGAATCCAACTTTGCCTACTGTCAATACCCCAGATCCATGTATCAACTTGGGCACAGAAGACTTTGCAGGCCAGCCTTCGGAAGGCTTACCCTTTCCTGGTCCTACATCCACCATGCTACTTGTTACAAGATCTGCAAGCCCAATCTCTGCTGCTCCCCCTGCTAGTACTCCTGATTCTGCTACTGATGCCTCATTTTAGATCACTTCTACTGCAGTCGAACCACCCCCTTCCTCTCTGCCTGCAAGGACAGTACCTGTTGAAAAGCCAGTTAAAAGTTCTCCTATTAAGGCTACAGCTCCGGTTGATCCTGTTGGTGCCTCTGCAACACCTAAACTACCAGTCACGACACCATCAGTCTCAGTTGCGTCCCTGTCGGCTGGTGCTCCTGTGACACTTATACTTCCAGCTGTTACAGCATCTGAACTTCCTACTGCCATTCCTGATCCTCCTGCAGCTCATGGTGTTCCTGCAACATTTGTTACTCCTGAAGTCTCTGTCGCAAATCTTCATGTTGCCATTGCTGCTTCTGACTATTTGGACGACCGTCCTAGAGCAACCAATTCAGCTGAATCTTTGGTTCCACCTTTCAGCACTGTACAATTGCCAGTCCTAAGGAAGACCACTTCTTTCACAGCAATATATGCCATGGAGTCTGCAGCACATCTCCACAGTTCCTCAGTTCATGAACGCACTGTTGGGTTTTTGGTCCCTAAGAAGTTGTCTTTTCTAAATTATACCTCAAAGGTTCGAAACATTGGTAATGTCTCCTCCCTTCAAGACTCTCACCTTGCAGCATTAAACAGTTTTTGGTGCTTCATGATGTGCCTTTTTGGTATAAGACTCTCTCGCGGTGTGACAGGCCTTGGACGTGCTCTTCTTGTTGGTCAGTCTTCAGGGGGCCTGGAGAGGGGCATGGAGAGGGGCATACTGTCATGCCCGCGCCGCTGGCGCACGCATTGGCAACCATCATGGACTACTTGGTACTCATTTATCCTCCTAATACTCCTTGAACAACTCCTTTTCACGCCTTGGTCTTTTATTTCCATTTGCTCAACTTTGGTTCTTTCTTATTTTATTCATTTAACTACATTTACCATAATGCACCTGGCTGCAGTCCTCAATTCCTGGCTATTCTCATTAATCGTTATTGGGACCACAATCCGCAGAAGCCCTAGCGGCCAGTGCTGCTTCCACCTGCTCAGGACCAGAGAGGGAAGAGGCAGATTGTCTTCAGGTGTGCTGCTACAGGTGATGTCAATTAGCCTGCCTCAGAACAGGGCAGGGCTGTATATAAGCAGCTGCCTGCAGGAGCACAGTGTCTTGCATCTTGAGATTTCCCCTCTCCTGTTTGCCTTGACCCTCTACTTTGTTTGCTGTTCCTGCTGCTGCATTTCCCTGTTTTGGATCCAGTGCCCTGCCGGGCTCTCTACTTTGCAGCTGATCACGCTCTGCTGCCTTCCAGCCTCCGCCCTTGCCCTGCCGCGCTCTCTACATTGCAGCTGATCACGCTCTGCTGTTTTCCAGCCCCCGCCTGTGCCCTTCGGGGTTTCCTACCTTGCAGCCGATCATGCTACGTTGCTTGCTACCTCCCTTTTTCCGCTGGGTTCTCAGCCTGGCAGCCTACTACAGCCCTCTACAGTCAGTGACCCTGCTCCTGTGGGATCACTCCCTGCGGCCCTGCTCTTCGGGGCTCCCTGCCTTGCAGCCGATCACGCTCTGCTGCCTTCTACCTACAGCCCTTGTCCTCTGGGCGTCCTGCCTTGCAGCCTACTACAGTCCTCTGCAGCCCTCTACAGTCAGTGGCCCTTCTCCTCTGGGCTCACTCCCTGCTGCCCTGCTCGTCTGGGCTCCCTGCCTTGCAGCAGATCACGCTCCGCTGCCTTCTACCTACAGCCCTTGTCCTCTGGGCTTCCTGCCTTGCAGCCTACTACAGTCCTCTGCAGCCCTCTACAGTCAGCAGCCCTGCTCCTCTGGGCTCACTTCCTGCTGCCCTGCTCTTCTGGGCTCCTTGTCTTGCAGCCTGCCTCACTCCGGCTGCCTACAGTCCTTGTCCTCTGGGCTCCCTGCCCTGCAGCCTGCACCTCTCCGCTGCCTACAGCCATTGTCCTCTGGGCTCCCTGCCTTGCGGCTTGCTACACTCCTCTGCCTTACAGCCTGGTTTACACTTAGCTGTCTACAGCCCTGCTCCTCTGGGCTCCCTACCTCGCTGCCCTATTCTTTTGGGCTCTCTGTCTGTCGCCTACTACTAATCTCTCTCTGTCCTGTTCTTCAGGACTCCCTGCCTTGCAGCCTACTACAGTCCTCCGCAGTCCACTACAGTTTGCCTGTACCTAGTGCCACTTTTGACTGCAGACCTGCTTCCTACTTTGCAGCCCTTCTGTTTTCCTGACTGCTGCTCCCTCGTTCTCTTCCTTGAGCCCTCCGTACTCCACCTTAGGTTATCTACTTCAGTCTAACTGCCTTTCCTTCATTTCCTTCTGCTAGATTGCTCATTGACTTCCTTTTCGCTGGATATTTCTGTTCTTGTCTTCTTATGTGTCTTATGTAATCCCTTTGTACAGAGCTTGCCCGTTGGTTTCCGGCAGGCAACCTCTGCCCCTTCCCTTGTTGCGTTTTCAGTGTTACAGACACCCACTGCTGTTGTTCCCAGCCATGAGCATACAGCGCGGGCCTCTGTTATATGAATCTGTGCAGAAGGCTGGAGTTTCCTAAGGTTCGTGGAACAATCTTTCCCATTTCAGCATACACCACAAGAGGGAATCCAGTTTGTTTGTACCTTTGTATCTTTTGGCCCGTTTGGCTCCCAGCTACAGTTTCCTACTCTTCTTTCTTGTTGAACTTCCTGCTGTGTGTGCTTATCTGCTACCTTAATTCAGCACAGCCACCCAAACCCTACCGGGGTACCCTGTGCCACTCTTGACAGAGTGCCATTCCTGACACCTACAGAAATGTTGTTGTGCCCTGATAGTGGAATATCTTGAACCCGTGAATGATCAATAGAACTCTTCTGTGCACTTTTATCTATCAAGAATAGATGCTCCCTATTCCCCACCTTCATTTCAATGTAGGGCCCTTTCTGATCAATGGGAATAGGTTCTGGTTCCAGACTCTGCTTCGGGCTGTCCCAACGGAACAGTATATCGTCAAATGCAAGATACTTAGAAAAATAGACAGTCAAAGGATTATCAAAAATGTTCCCACTAGTAACATTCTGTTGTTGACTATCTTGTGATGGTGCCTGTTGATACTGACTTCTACCAGGACCCCCTATCTCAGGATGGCCTCTGGATCGTCTACCCATGACACCATACGTGATATTTGATCTCTGCGGAAGTATTGGGCATTGTGCTCGCTAATGACCCTCCTGTCTACAAAGGTTCATATGTACAGGACCAAGTTGTGCATTACTCGTGGTGTAAAATGGCCTCTAAAGTGTGTATTCCCACCTCTTGTTCCTGTAGCTATCTGCTGCAATAATATTCCAGTTTTCAAGTCTTCCTTATTCTTTTTTCCACCTTCTCCTTCTCTGTATTAACCCTATTCTCATAGTACTGAGCCATATGCAATACTTCAGATTGTGATTTCGCTTGCCAAGCACTCTCAGAAGTCATAATTTGTGATTTGATTTAAGGCAACAATCCACACACAAATTTGTCCACAAACAGCTTTTTACTGACTCTGTACTTAATTCTTGACTACTAAAATCTGAGACCACTTGTATGAACCTATTAAAATTCTCCGTTGCACCCTCTGACTTCAATTGTATGCAAGCCATTAGTTTATCTCATATAATTATTTTCTCAGGAACCACCAGAGATTTTAATTTAGCCACTATTCTGTCTGGTAACACTTTTATCACTTGTGTCAGTTACTCACCAGCATTCCTTTCCCCATCTATTCGTACTGCAGCATCCCATGTAGCAACCATCCCTGCCTGATTGTCTACAGTTCTAATCTGCTTCCACAAATCAGCATGAAGGATCACGGGAAAAAACAAATCTATATCACCCAGCGTGAAAACTAACAAATGCAAAACAGACTCAATTTCTTTATACAATCCTGTTGGATTCTTCCTAATGTCTGGAATTGTTTGTCTAATAGTATTCACTTTCTGTCTAGAGAATGGAACATGAACAAACTGTGACACATAATGTGCTTCAATAGTAGTAGCAGGTGTTCCTGCTGCGGCATTAGCTAGAATTTCTACTTTCGGAACGAATGTCGGAGGAATCTCCCTAATCAGCAATTGTAAAGTAGTCAAATCTGAATGTCTATTAAGCAATAAAGCTAAATCAAGTGACAAAGTAGTCAAAGTAGTATCAGGCGAGAATGCTCTCTTATAAATGACCATCAAATCTGCGGGACAACAAACCTTTCTCTTCATAAATTCATCTTGTAGATACTCTACCATCACATGTAACACTTTCCTTTGCATTGCCGGAGCATACTGACTAAACGTGTCATGCACCTCAATGGGAGAAATTGAAACATCCGAAATCCATCTAAGAGCGTCTCTTGTGAAAATGCACATTTCTTCACTAATTGGTTTCAATGGAGGAAGAAATTGCTTCTGCACATATGAAGCTTCCTGTCCATTACCATCCATTTCATCTTCCTGTAACCAATCTGGCTCCCGTTTAAACTCAAATACCTTCTCGGCATGCTCATATACTTTCTCTGCAGGTGTCCCATGAGCAGGCAAGGACATTCAAATCCCTCAGCCCCTGTGGGACATTCATGTCCGTCAAATCACTCCGTCAGCTAAATATGTTCCCATCCGTTCTATCAAAATATTCTGTTCAGGTGTACCCTCTTGATCAGATATCGCAACTAGAACAGTTGAATCATCACCCTTTTCGATATACTTTCTAGCACATGCATATATTTCTCTTTTTCTGTCCTTAGATACTGTACCACGAGTCACTATTCTAGGATTGGCTCCCGCCCCTTCAACCACTACAGGTGAAGCAGAACCACTTGGCAAAGAGTCAATAGGTAGCGGAGGCAGTACAGACGGTATTATGGGGACAGCAATTGTCGGTAAGGGTGAACGTGCAGGAGGAGGAACAACAACAGGAAGAGGTACAACAATGGGAAGAGGGGGAACTACAATGGGAGGAGGCACAACAACGGGAGGAGGTACATAAGGACGCGGTGCAGTGGAAACAGTTCTACGTTCATTCCGCAATTTCTTAATTAATTCATCTGATGTATGAAAATCCTGAGATGGATATATCTTTTGCACATCAAGTTGGAAAGCCCTATCCATACCTCTAATAGATTCTGACTGTTTCTGCTGATCATGCAATAGTGCTTTCCCGGCATTCGTCATATGTCTATGTGCATGCTTTTGTTTACTTCTGAGTTGCTGCATAGCTTCCTTTCTCCAATCTTTAATTGCATCAAATGCTGCAGGGCTAGCCTTTTTCCTCAACAACACGGATTCTAAATGCTCTAGAAGGACAATTTCAAATCTGTCATAAACTGGCCACTGAAGTTCGGAAACATGTCTAGTCTGTCTGTGCCAAATATCATTAAATACGGCCAAACTTACAGTACATTAAAAAAGACGGCGACCCATCGGGTGGCGCCGGTTGGCCTTGTTCCAAAAAATGTGTATCTCTGTGAAATAATACCCTGAAACAGGATGACAATTTCCCAGGCATATCAGATCACTGGTGTTACCTGGTGTTGTTTGTTTTTGCAAAAACAATTAATATCAGGACTCTTAGGAATCAGGGTACGACTCACCTGATTTCAAAATGCAAAGGGTCTGATCGGATTACAAATCGATGTGGCTGGCGTTTTTTCAAAACAGGCCTCGATACGGGGCACCTCATTCTGATGTCTTACTAAATGCTGCTCAGGGATCGGGCGTGCAGTACTGCAGAGGAATCACGTCTCACTTTGCAGGGGCCCCCTTCACTCTCCGATCCTGGTCCGGCAGCCTCGTCTTCGTCTAAGCTGTGTGACATCGATCCTGAGAGTCTCTATTCGGGTGCCATCTGAAAGATTAAATAAATATCGAGGCTAAATGCCACTCAAAAGAAAAACGTCAGTCACGAGTACAATGGAAAAAGTACACTTTTATTCTGCAGAACAGCTGTCTGGTCTCTCAACACCTCCCAATGTATGGTAGCGGACACTGTGAGATGAGAGATTGCTGGACATTACAAAGCAAGCATATTTATACTTTTCTCTCACAATCCCAGACACATCGTCCAGCCCATCTTCAAGTTACATATTCATTAGGGTTCACAGCCGTTCACATACTAATACAGATAGAAATAACTATAAATTGTTCAATGTTTTCCTCAAACACTAGACATGTTTTCTGCAAGTATGATACAATGGTAAAAAAAATGTCCAAGCTTAAAGTTAATCCAGTTTCACGGAACGTACACACAGATTTCTGCAAAGGCACACAGTTTCAGCTATCCAACATTCTGTTCCACTGTTTGAATGATGATGATGCTATTGGTACACACAACATCTAAATTACTGTTCAGTTCAACTCTAGTTTCGCTCCAAAGTTTCTTAGTGCAGGACAAACAATAGCAGCCACACCATGTTTATCTGCGTTGACACAGTGCAAAGTTAGTTTTTCTCTGCTGGAGCCGAAAACACAAAGTTTAACATGAGGCAAAAACAGTAGTTAATCAAAATGGCGGATGATTCTAAAATGGCAGCATAGTCAGCCTTATTCAGGTTCATTCAAATGCGATTTTCAGTGCGATGCGAATGCACTTAGGCCAATGTTCATTATCAGGTGGTATTATATGAAATATACTTTAACAGCATCAGAGAAAGTTACTGCAGTGGGAAAAGGATGTGTAACATTAGAGAGAAGTGGGGGGAGTGGCTAACTGGCCATGGAATAGGACGTGCTGCGTGAGGAGCTCCTGATGATCCGACTCTATTTTTGCCAAATTTACCTGCTGAAACTGCAACGAGCGCCTAGAAGTTCGAGGATCAGGTGTCGGAAGCCGCACGCAAAGTGAAGTTTGCTGGAGAAGCTCATAGTCCCCGAGAATCGTGAGATATACATGGTTTTGTTGGTGCGATTGTGTGGCTGCTTCGACACCAAGATGGCGGCTAACAAAGGAAAGGCCTCCGAGGAGAAACGAAACTGATTCCCCGGACCTGCGGGACACGGCTGCGGTAAATTGCCTGGAGAAGTAACACAATTGGGTGATATGGCAGAGTGGTCGAATCCATGAAAGCGCCCGGCCTGCGAATGGAGCCTCGGCGATCTGACCGCAAGAGGAGATGACATTGGATGCTTGGGTGACGAGGCCTACGGAAGTTGCATGGGGAGTGGGAGGCCATAGCCCATCCGCAAGACAATTCGAAGTGCAATCTCGAATGTGCGTTAGGCGACCTGGAAGCCGGACCATCGTCGGACCGAGGACGGTGCGACAGCAGCACTAAAGCGGAGGCGTACAGGAGCAGCGGGAAGCGCAATGTCGGTGAAAGGGTTGAGAGTTAAGACCAAGCAACCCACGATGGAGACTTTCACGAGAACGCAACAGACCCCCTCAAATCAGTACAGAGCGCGATCGAGACCCCTGCTGAGGATGCCCCCGAAGGGGATAAGCACCAGATCCTAGAAGCTATAACGGGGCTAAGCGCTAAATGGGACTTGGCAATGGCGGATCTACGCACAGCTCTGGAGAATAAGATCGATGCTGTGGATACAGAACTCACCCTGCTACGTCAAGATGTTAGGGCACTTGCAGAAAGGACCAGCGGTTTGGAAAGTGGGGTGAAGATTAATACCGATGTTAGCACGAGCAATGCAAAGGAGATTCATGTCTTAAAACAACAGGTCGCTAACTTGGAAAATCGTGTGGAAGAGGCGGAAGGAAGGGCGAGGAGAAACACCATTCGCGTGGTTGGCCTTCCGGAGGGAGAAGAAGGGCAAGATCCCACAAACTATGTTGAAAACATGATCCTGCAAGGGATCGGAGCTGGTAATCTTTCACAGGGATTTACGGTGGAGAGGGCGCACCGCGCCCTGATGAGGTAACCCCGGCCGGAGGCCCCGCCAAGACCGATCATCGCGAAGATCCTGAATTACAGAGATAGAGAAAAGATACTCAAATACTTTCGTAAGGGCGGCACGATAGAGAGAGCATCCACCAGCAACACAGCATATCCGGACTACACGATGCTGGTACAGAGGCAGAGGTACAGCTACGTAGCCGTCAAAAGGAGGCTGAGGGCAGCAGGAATCAGGTATGCTTCTGTACCCGGCACGATTGAAAGTGCTACATAAGAACAAAGCGCTATTTTTCGATACCCCTGAGGATGTTGTCGCATGGCTGGAACTGCAGAGCCTGCCCGGAACAAGAAGCGGATCGGGATCGGCAGGATCATACCAAATGAAGGTTCAGCAAGAAGAAGGACCCTGATTGTATGGAGAAGCTGTGACTAACTGAACTTTGTACACAATCTGAGCCTGGTGCTCGATTCGGACTGGAATATAGTGAGTGTAACTGTAATCGGTAACGATTTGGCAAGTGAATGTGTAATGTTTTTTGAAAGGAGCAACAGAACGCGGATGACCTACCCCGATAGACTATTAGCTTCAGCGGCCATTAGGGCGGCTTTATCCTACTGAGTAGGAGCTTGCGCTCGGCAGGGCTAGATGTGGGGGTGCCTGTGATGGGGAGTTGAGTGTGTGTGTGGTTATGGGGAGTTTAAGTTTTGTTTCGAGCCTATTTGGGAGAATCAGTTTGTGGTACTTGCGGTGCATGAAGGGATGTAATCGATGGAGGATCGGGTGGGTGCTTATTAACGACCTATGGGGGACCTCAGGATAATAACGTGGAACGTCAGGGGCCTTAACATCTACCTGAAAAGAAACAAGATCATGATGTATCTGAAAAGGCAGAAAATAGACATCGCATTACTACAAGAAACGTACTTGAAGCGGGAGAAGTTGGACCTAGTTAAGAGAAAGTGGAAAGGGACCGTAGTGGGCTTGCCATACTCTGCATTTGCGGGGTGTGCTAATCTGGGTGGCACCGCATGTCCCATTCAAATTGACACAATAGGTGGTTGAAATGGATGGAAGGATGGCTATACTGCGGGGGCTGGTGGAGAGCAGGGAGGTATGCATAGTAAACACATATGCCCCCAACCAAAACACAGCAGCATATTTCAGAGCCCTGTGTACCAATCTTAGTGTGTGTATGGGGAGCGCAGTGATCTGGGGCGGGGACTTCAATTGTGTGTTGGACCCGGTGGTGGACAGGTCAGATGACAGGGTGGGTAAGTCTAGCCCAGCGGCGAGAGCGTTGCGGACGCTGCTAACAGATTTTGGTTTTACAGATGCGTGGAGGATGAAACATCCCACTGAGAGGCAATACTCGCTCTATTCAGCCCCGCACCAACTGCACACTAGGCTCGACTACGTCTTTGTCACAGCAGATGTGATGTCCGAGATTACTCAAACCGAATAGGCCAGGGTCCCTTCGGATCATTCGCCCCCGATCCTCGGATGGCAATATTGCCCACCGAGGGCGAAAATCCCTACATGGCGCCTCCGAGCGGAGGCGCTCAAAGATCCAATCTTTAGAGAAGATATAAGAGAGGAGATTACTTGTGAAAAATAGAGGAGATTATTTGTGGAAAATACTAGAAGTGTTGACTCTGCGGGCACACTATGGGAAGCTTTTAAGGTGGTGATTCGGGGGTCGGCCATTACTAAGTCAAGAGGGTTACAGGGTGGGGTCTTGGCTGACCTACAGAGGGCGGAAACTGAGCTAGAAACAATGTTAAAGAGCGAAGATGTAGACACGGAGCTGATACTCCAACTACAGCAACAATGTGCAGGGCACTGGGAAAGACTCTGCAATCTTAATTATAAGAAATAGGTTGTGAGGCAGCACGCGTGGGGAGACAAGACAGGCCGCCTTTTGGCCTGGCTATACAAAAGCGAGACCCCTAAGCCTCCGATTAGGACTATTATTAGGGAGGACGGAGAAGAGGTGGCCACGCAAGAGGGAGTTAACAAAGAATTTGTGGAATATTACAGAGTGCTGTATGGAGATGATGAGATAGGCGACCAGCGCACGATAACCGAAACATTAGAAGACATAGGGCTGCCCAAGATAAGCGACAAAGAGAGGGAGGAGTTAGATGAGCCAATCACGTTGGAGGAATTAGAAGAGGTAGTAAAGCAGCTGCCCACTTGTAAGGCCCCAGGGGCAGATGGGTTCCCCAGCGAATTTTATAAAGTATACAAGGAGGAAATCCTCCCCCCAATGCTGGACATTTTGACTGAAGCGTTTGAGATAGGACGGTTGCCTGAGTCACTTAGAGAGGCGATTATAATACCGCTGCCCAAGCCCAATAAACCGGAGCACAGATGTGGTTCCTACAGGCCCCTGTCGATGCTCAATCAAGACAGCAAGATTCTCACAGCTGTCCTTGCAAATCGATTGCGGAAAGTGATTGGCAGACTCATACATCCTGATCAGACGGGTTATGTCCCGAGCAGGAACATTACACACAACCATAGGCGACTTCATTGGGTGGTCGAATGGGGTGTTAAGAACGAGGGTGAGATGGCAATAGTGTCTCTAGATGCAGTCAAGGCTTTTGACTCGGTCAAGTGGTCATGGCTATTGGCTGCTTTGGAAGGGTATGGAATGGGGCCGTGCTATATCAGGTGGGCCAAGATGTTGTATAGAGAGCCGCTTGCCAGGGTCCGAACAGGAGCGGTGATATCCGAAAGATGGCAACTTGGCAGAGGCACCAGACAAGGGTGCCCCTGGTCCCCGATGCTTTACAACTTGGCCCTGGAGCCTTTGGCAATATGCCTTAGGGCACAGTATGAGACGATTGGCATTGAGGTGGGAGGGGAACGACACTTGATATCCTTGTACGCGGACGATCTGTTGCTGTACTTGCAATACCCAGAAGAAAATCTCTTATACATACTTGAGGTGATGGAAAGGTATGCAGAGTTGTCGGGCATCTCGGTGAACCCCCAAAAGTCTGTCATGTTCCCTTTAGGTAGCTATAAGGGGATCCCTGCAGAAGGACTGCCGGTGCTACAGGTACCGTGGGAAACAAGCTCTTTTCGCTATTTGGGCATAGATATATATCACACGGCGCAAGATGAACACAGACACAATACGGAAGTAGCCGTCGAGAAAATCAGAAACAGCATGCAGTTCTGGGCAAGATTGCCCTTGGCGATGATGGGGCGGGGGGCTATGCTCAAGATGGTAGTTCTGCCCAGGCTTTTGCATTACTTTAGTAATATCCCATACATAATACCCAAGAAGTTTTTTAGTAAATTGAACAGCATGTGTAGGGATTTCTTGTGGCACGTTACCCGAAACAGGGTGGCGTTCTGGAAACTGCAGAAAGGAGGTATTAGACTGCCCCATTTTGAGGTTTATTATTTGGCGGGACAGTTGCAATATGTGGCTAAGTGGCTTTCCGATGAAGTGACCCCTGAGCACAGGGTGCTTGGGCAGGACTGTGCCCCGTTTTATTTGAAAGAAATGATCTGGCTGTCCGAAACTGAAATGAGGGGACGCCCTGCGATGTTGAAGCTTGGGCGGAATATTTGGCGTAGGGCTTGTCGCCTAATGGAGGCCCCATACCCGTGCCTCCCGCAGGTACCGTTGGTTGCTTTGACAGGAGGGGATGATCAGCTAAGGGCGATTGTTAGGACCTACTGGGAATCGGTGGGGCTGGCAACGCTAGGCGATGTTTGGCAGGAGGGATCCATTAAGGAGTTTACAGAACTCAACGAAGAGGCGGGGCTACACACGGGGCAATATGTCACATACATTAGATTGGTGCGAAGAGCACCTGGCCAGAAACAGTTTTGATAGAAGAACCAGAAGCAGTTTTGGAATCAATGTATGATATGTCTGAAGGGGGTCATGAGATCTCGAGACTGTACGAGATGGTGATGGCTAAGGTGGGTAAAGATTTGACGCATCTGAGACTGGACTGGGAGATGGAAGTGGGGGCCCCGATGGAGGACGGGATGTGGGAGCGTGCCCTGGGTTGCCACAAAAAAGTATCTAGAAATGCCAGATTAAAACAAATTCAGCTGTATGTAACGCATAGGGCATACATGACCCCCTTGTGGATATCCAAGTTCCGAAACGCTGGCATGCAAGTGTGTCCTAAATGTAACCTGGAAAACGCTGACATGACACATATGTTTTGATCGTGCCCGATTATTAGATGCTACTGGAGTGATGTGGCACAGAAACTGGCCGATAAAGGGGTTACTCTTGTCATAGACACGGCTTGGGCCTGCTTACTGGGCGGGTTCCCTAGGCCACGGAAACTCAAACATATTGAGAAACTAAGAAATCTGGCGTATGTGCTTGCGAAACGTAGGATCGCCATGGGGTGGAAGAAATGTCACAAACCTAAGGTGGATGTATGGTGGAAGGACTTACAGAAATGGGCGGAAGCTGAAACGGTGGCATGGCAAGATGCGAGTAGCCGGGCTGATGAGGGGGAGGTGGGCACCCTATTGGCCGGGAAAACGCTAATAACAGAATTGTTTGGAGTAATATCAAACCCAAAAGACTCCGAAGAGGACGAAACTCGGCCGCATGTGCCAAACACTGGAAGAGATGGACAAATAGGCTCACGGGGGGAGGGAGGGATAATGGGAGCAGTGACTACGATAACTTGATGTGTAATTGAACCATTATGATTATGCTGCTTGTTTGGTTTCCATTGTTTTGTTTGTATAAAATCAATAAAAGAAATTAAAAAAAAAACATTAGAGAGAAGTGACTAATGATCCTAAATGACATGTTAATCGGACAGGAGGCTTGGTATCCAAGTTGAGGTGAGTTGAGTTCCCATCTCCAGGTTTCCTATGGATCCAACCATGGGAGGAGGTTGGTTAGTCCTCCATCCAGGAAGCATTGTAAGCTCAGAACCACCCAAAAATCTCACTTCCTTTATTGGGGTCTTCAATTAATGTATTTTACTCTCTTTCCGTTTCGCTGGTTCTATTTCTGTCCTGTCTGTTTCCCTTCCTGTATTAATGGAGGGTGATTTTTTTTTTCTGCACCTGAGACTGCATGACATACCGTTCTACCGCTAAGCCGATCTAAATAATATACAATGCAGAGGTGGAGGATATAGGAAGTTCTCCCTCTCCTGAACAACTCACATCCATCATTGATGAGTCTGAGAATAATACATATAATGTTGGAGATGACGGTGACCTATGAAAGTGCGGGCTGCAACATATGCTTTTTTAATCCAGTGATAGTGAGTAGGAGAATAAGGAGGACAACAGCATGGTTGCAGAGATAGTGGTGTAAAAAGAGCTATTCTTGCAATGTTAATCAGGGTCTTTCAAGGAAATCCTGACAGATCTGAAAGTGCAAAATGCTTCTGTGGGGCAGCGGGACCACCAACACCATTACCACCCCCTTTTTGGCCAGATGCGCATAGGAACACATTTCCCCTTGGCCTAGCATGACAATTCAAATGATGGTAGTTCTTTATAAAGGACTAAGAATGGCAGCAGCTCAACACCTGCACTGTATGCAAGAGAACTTTGAGCCTGGAGAAAGGTTGGGGCAAAGTTGGGTATCTTATCTTTGTGATTCCAGAAGATAATAGACCAAACACTGGATTTGGATGAACTAAGAAGACCTACACTGCAGTCCTCTAACAAGTAGCCAGTCACTATAAGAACCCTTGTCCCTATTTCCACTCCTTTAATTGTTTCTACTGTTTCATACGTCCAGTGACTAATAGCGGTGTGTGTAATAGTATAGATGCCATTAGTATTTGTGTTGTTACTGTTCTGTTCTGTTCTAAGTAAGCACACATATAGTCACCATCGTTCAGCTCAGACACATTCCCTGGCTATTCTTTCAGTTTCCCCTGTGCAATGGGAGTCACCCACATGCACATGTTTTGACTACTTCAGTCCCTGATCCATAACAACTAGAAACATGTAGGTTTGCGTGCTCACCAAAGTTGACCCAATACTGAAGCACTCAGGATTCTTCGGGGGAGTGCCTTTCACACTTCCTAACAGAGCAAGAATCATTCAGATATTTTAAGTCACCAACATCTAATATTAAATTCTAGCAAGTTTCAACTGCAATACATTGCTTTGCTACATTTTCATGTTTAATGGAATTTCCAAAATTGCAAACACCTAACAGTTGCTTCAGAAAATAGACTTTCATCCACAGCCTATTAACGATAATATGCCAAATTCGCAGAACTAAGGTGAATGTTCACGGAGCCTTACTAGACCACCAGGTGTTATGCACTCAGCTCATATCTTCAGCATTACATTTTTGACTTTTTATCCAGACCAGTTAATGATTATATTGAATTCAGTTGTAGATTTATGCATTGTTCATCCATCACAATTTTAAATACACATTGTGCTTTTTCTTCTATTCATAATTTAATGAATTAATATTTTATTATGTAAGTGTCATGCTAAATACCAGAGACCAGTCTCTAAGCACGGCGCTGGGATTCTTATGTGTGTTGCTCTGCCTTGACTTGCTTGTAAGACAAACCCATTGCGCCTGAGCTATCCTCCCAGCTCTTCATAAAAGAAATGTGAATAACGCAAGAGGCCTATTCCTAGCTGGCATCTTTTTGTATGCTTCATATAAAATTAAAATTGTGCTCAAATAGGTGGAACATAATTCAATAGATTCCTGCCTTTGATATTTTCAAAGTCTGAAGTGTGCAATCATGTGCTATCATGGAGCAATATTTGGTACAATAAATTGATTCTACTTTATCTCCTTTAACAGTGATTCATTCCTTAACACCTTGCAGAACGTGGTGCATTTTCAAGAAATTAGTATGGTTCAATTGTTTTCCCAAAACAATAGGCTGTGCAAGACGGTTTGCAACTCAGTGTAACTCTCTCACTCAATCTTGAGATATTTGGAGGTTATCCCTTGCGCTGTGAGGCTGTACCCCCACGTCCCCTTTTCCTACCCACCTACCCAATTCCCAGCCAGTCACCTGCAAAAGGGTAAGATGGTGCTGGAGCCTATACCTCTTCACAGAAACCTCCATGGCTATTAAAGTTCAGCTCTCTGACTGATGGTTGTCTGACAATACAGGAAATACATGCCAGAATGACTAAAATACACAGAGGGATTCTCATCAGTCATGCTCATTACCCTGCCTGAAAAGAGCCACACCCACAAAGCTACTGCCACCAAAACATCACAAGCGGCAGTGGTGGAGGCAACAAGGTTCTGCTGGTGGACGTTGCCAGATCATGGAGTGAAGAGGTGTTTGTGAAATGACAGTGCAGCACATAATATTGTGTAGTGAAATGGCACAGGCACATGCTGCAGATAGCTCCCATGTCCTCAGCCATCTCCCATTCACTCCCAGCAAGGGCTCTGTGGGGAATATAACAGGTGCATGTGGCAGTTGCTACAGATACAGTAAGAGAAGGCTCAGCGGGTGGGGAGACTGAGGGATACTTGTCATACTTGTCATCTTGTATCCAACCATGAGCAGGTGTGTCCTCTTATGAGGAACCTGACGACATTCCTTCATTGCCGTCTTCACTGATGAAGGGTACGGTGGAAGAGAATTAAGTGGAGGCTTACATTTTTACTTTGCGACTAGCCATAACATGCATCACGTGCATCACTGTGTGGTTGTGTATTTCCTTTTGTAACCCAATTTATCAGTGTCTTGGATAGATGAATCAGAGATAAATCCCAAAGAAAACCTGGCCAGGGACCCTTCTCATGTGGTCAGGGAAAGGCACTTACTTCCTGATCCTGACCCTGGGTGGGGGTGGTGTTCTGCAGAAGGAATGGGAAACCCTACTAACTTTCCCAGAGCACCAACTATCTTAATGGCCTATTGCAAGAGTGCAGCTGTGAAAGGAAAAGGTCATTTGAATATTGGGGACTTCAAGTCCCACAATGAACAAAGTACTGGGACGAGAAAGAGGGATGCAGAGGCACTAGACTTCATGGTGCAGTCTAGTGGGTGTAATGAACCACACCTGAAAGGGACTGTTGAGTATAAAGGGCCCCCTCAAATGTGAGCGGTTAAGAGTAGTAGACGGTGCAATGCCTCTATTGACTCACATTGTAGTGCAGCAGAAGCAGAAGCAGAAAAGCATAGACGCCAGAGATGCCTCTATTGCCAGAGCGGATGATGGTCCAGAGTGAGTCTCTATATTGAAAGGCCTTGCATGCAGAGGTTGAGCAGCTGGAAGTGTTGCTGTAGAAATCCTTCCCACCTTTGATAGTCCTGAATGCAGAGGTTGCACGATGGGATGCATTAATTTAAAAAACTTTCCCCATTGTTACTCGTGTTCTGGTGGTAGGAGAGCACCAGAGTGTCAGTGGAGAGAGGAACGCTTCTCTCCTGACCAGCGCAGGCTGCGGGAAGTGAAGTAAAGCAGTTTTCCGTGCAGAGTGAAGCAGAGGAAGCAGAAGGCACGATGGCAGCTGAGCAAGTGGATGCATATGCAGCACCCAATGAGTTCACTATTATTGTGTAACCTCGGAACGCTCCGTAATCGCCCACTGGCCATAAACAATGGTTCTGAATACCGAACTGATGTTAAGAAGTTAAAGTGGCAGAATAAGACTAACTTTGAATACAGAACTGATTCAAAGAAGCTAAAGTGGCAGAGTAAGAACTTTGGGAGCAGACAAGAATGTTATAATTATACTTATACAGGTCAAAGTAATTGCCAAAGCCAAAAGAAGACAACATTACAAGAAGGTAAAAAATAACCACCATTGCCAAAGCCAAGAGAGAGCAATATTAAAGTAAGCTAACAAGAACTATTATTGCTATAGCCAAGAGAGGGAAATACTAAAGTCAGTTATTAAGAACCAGTATTGCCAAAGCCAAAAGTGGGCAACACTTAAACAGGCTAACAAGAATTATAATTGTCAAAGAAAGAAGCTGATTGTAAGCCCTATTGCCAGAGTGGGAAAGGGGTGATAGTTGGGAAAGACCTAAACAAGCATTCTCTAAGCCCAAGAAGAGCATGTGTGAGAGAAAGCCATTTTCAGCACTTGGTTGATGTAGGAGTAGGAAAATAAGAGTGGCAGGAGAGCAGCTCTTCTGATATAAAGCATTCAGGAGTCAAGGAATATATCCTGCATTGTATGTGGCAATCACAAATGTGGAACAAACAACACCAATGTGTCTCATCTCTTCCCAGAATAAGTAGTCAATACTGAAGTTGTTGAAATTCAAAATATTTTGCTAAGTTTTTGGAAGCAAACTTTGCCACAGAAGTAATTGTAGTGGTGTTAGGAGCTTTTTAATCCTGGCAAGCCAGCATACCAGGGTGGGGACTTTGTAGTGGTAGACCTGGCAGGTTAGTGGACCAGGTAGAGGTTATTGAAGTACGATTTTGTAGTAATAGAATGTGAAGAAGGAAAAGTGGCAAGACCACTTAAGTATTTTGTGAACTGTTGTGGAAGCATCGACAAATCATTATTGTTGATACAGATGAATTGTGAAAGTGTTTTTGTTTCCTAAGCAGTTGTATTGAACTCTTTTCTGCCTCTGGAGAGAGAAAGACTTGTTGTCTAGTTTGAACTGTTAGTCAAAGTCCAAGTGAGAGACTTTTGGAGCAAGAAGAACTTTATCATCAGAACTTTGTTGCTAGGCAGAACTTTCCTATTCTGAACTGTTTCTTGACAATCTTGCTTTGAATCTGGGGAAGATGATCTCCCCCAGGTTACAAGTAGAAACAGCTCTCAGGTTTTTGTTGAACACAACTTTTATTTCTGTTCTATTTGCATTGCCATATATTCCCTTTATAAGTTTGTTGTATGTATAAGTGTGAGGGATAGATACCTTTTGTTAAAGTGTTTCCTTTAGTTTATTTTGATAGGCAGGGAAATCCTCTTCAGGGTAGGGATAGTGAGGTGTTTGTCAAACACTTTTCAGTTGATAAAATGGCATCTTATCAAAAACCTTTACCAAGTTGTCTGCCTCACATTTCTGACCCCTCACAATAGGCTGCATATAAAAGTGCATTCACCCCCTTCCCAATCCTCCCCTCCATGAGCTAAAGATGGTCCAGGCCCATGATGAGGTGGGCCATTTCAGGGGTTGGCTGTTTCCTGAGCCTGCCTCAACTCCTCTGCAAGCACAGGCAAAGGCACAGAGGCATCCGTTGCTTTCTCCATCTGAGCCAACGGCTGGATGACTCCCTCTGTCTCCTCTACCAGTTGCTCTCCAATATCCTGCAGTAATGTCACCTGCACATTCTCCTCACTCTTCCCCATAGTACACCCACCTCTGCTGTATACTCTCCCTACTGAATTAACACGACAAAGTCTACAACTTCAAAGTTCAGCAAGGTGCTGTGAAACAACTGCTGTAAAGCCACCACAGTCATTGAGCCCTCTTGCGGCACTTGGTAAAGTAGGTTGTCCCAATCACCAGACATCTCCCCATCTCCTTTCACCATCTCTTGCCTGACTCCATGTATGCCCCACCCCAAAACTACCCTACCATGGAAGGGGGCTAACCCTTTTTTCTAGGGCACATCTGCTCTTCTTTTCTTGAGCCATCTCCCATTCATTCTCCCACCTCAATCAACACCTGAAGTGGCAGTGGCCATCTGAACACCAATTCCCATAAGCGCAAGACTCACACCATTATCATCCAAGACAGCAACACGCAATTAAAACTCTTGTCCCCCGAGCGTTTAACCTTCTATTCCTCCAACAGCACTCTGTCCAAATATGACGCCCTCATGCAAATAACTGACTTGTCAGAAAATATATTTGATAGGTCCTTTTAGTCCAAGAAAAACCCTCCCTGTCTTTTGAGGGGATGGCTTATCTGTCACTCACCAAACCCACATTAGTTCATACTTGGCAAAAAATTGTTGTCTGGCACGGAGTGCAGTCAAAATATCGAAAATAAAAGGTCGAAAGACAAAAATGTCGAAAAATAAATGTCGAAAAAAAAAGTCGAATTCCTCTTTTTTTAATTATATTTTTATTTTGGGGTCCGGGAATAAAAAAAAATGGGTAAAACAAAAAAAAACACAAAAAGGGGGGTTGAGTGGGAACCCCCCATTTTGAAAAAAAATGTCATAAAAAAAATGCGACTTTTTTTTCCGACCTTTTTTTCGACCATTTGACTTTCAACCTTTTTGTTTTCGATTATATCACTATAAACCGTCTGGCACATAGGCAGATAGGCTATTTTAAACCCAGCTGAACACAATTACACATCCTTCATCTCCTGCCAAAAGCAATTATAATCACATCACTGTCAATCTCTTATCTGCTTCTCGAGGTCTTGCCAAGATTAATTAATGTCTCATACCATAGAAAAACAAATAAACTCATTTATTTAGTGCCAAGTAATGCAGCTGGGCAGTACAAATTTGTAACTCTCTTGCCTTTATCTAACTTTATCATCAATCATGTCTGTTTTTCCTGCCAAGTTCTAAGATTAATCTCACACATTTAATTATTTCACAGCGAGGTGCTGCCAAAAGACCATTCCTTATCCACATGAGTCATGACCTCCACACATGCCCTTAAGACACCATTTTGTGCTTTAGCTTCCATGTTAAAACATATCCCAGTCTACGACTGTGCTGCCATACAGTGAGTCATTATTTACTTTTAAGCAATTCTCATTTTATATCTCGTTTTCATAATATATTTTTAGATATTAATTATGGTATGTAATACTTGAGGCACTCTTCACTTCCTAGGTCATTCTAGCCCAAATATGCACAGCACCACATGCACTTTTTTACCTAAAAATAAAGGCGCTATCATTCTGCAATGCTGGAACCATTGATCTGCCAATCATATTATCTGTACTCAGTTGAGGGGGGAGGGTGTTGACACCCCTCTACACATGTTGTGTATTCTCTGCAGTCTCTTTCCTTCCACAGAGGTGGCATTTCTGTAGTTCTCTCGAAATATGTAATCTCTGTCCCAATGTGGACAAGGTAGGCAACTGATCTTAACTTAGTAGCATATAAAATCTGTGAGCAATACTGGATTGACATTCCTTCAAGCCTTTTTGTGGAGTCATAAAGTTATAGGTCAGATTACAATGGCTTGTATATCTTCTAAGGGTCTCTATATGTGCACAATTGGCAGCCCCATCCCATGCTTTCAACTTACACACAAATTCATTCTTCATTTGAAAGAAGTTAAGAGACCAGTCCAGTATCCAATTCAGTTGATTAAACAAATCCAAGTTCATCTTTACCAATGACTGCAGTACACAAAGGGATTCATATGAGGGTCATCGAACATTCAAACTATGGTAAATGAAACACAGGAAGGATTCTCCAGTTTATACACACATGGGAAACCATTTTAGGTTGAACACACACATGCAGGAATACAAAAAGCAGAGGATCTGTTTTATTATTGTGGACTGAAAACAAACTAATGAAGCAAATGGAATAAATTGTGATTGGGCTAGTCCAAAACCCCACCACCAAACTGGATTATGAATACAAAAACAGAAAATAGCTATTTTGCTTTTTTAAACTTTTATAATGACACAAACGGATTGTCAATTACATAAATACCATTTTTGTTTTTTTAAAGTTTGTTGTGCAGGAATGTGAGGGCAAAAGCAAAAGATGACAAGGGAGCACAATGAACACACACAAAGATAAAATGGCGAAAATGGGCATCAAAAGGTACTGAAATGTATAAACTTACAAAAAAAAGCCATCAAACGCCTCCAAAGCTGACCGAAACACATCTAAAACACAACCTGTAGCCTGGTCCTATTTACCCATGCTTTAACAACCTAATAAAAAATCACACCCGAACCTCCCAGAGAGAGCTAGATGTTACTGGTAGATTCTGTGGTTTGAATTTATGTACCGAATGGAAGCCGGAGACAACAAACCTGTATCCGGGTTCAGAGCTGGTTTGGGATGCCAGCGAGTCCTGCATCTTGGGGGTCCACTGAATTCCATTCTTGCATTCAGTTTGGCCCTTGAAAATGGCCCAGAACCCTGTTAGTCAAAAGTGACACCCTAATCAAAATGGATATGAATATGGATATTTCCATCATGTGAAACATCAGCATCACATTGTGAGGAAGGTACCTGACTATGAAAAACAAACATATGGCCTGAGTGCACTCACTGAGGAAAAGTTGGCATAAACTCAGGGCTTGGAGTATCGCAGAGTGGACAATATAAAAAATGCATAGACACATAATAACTGCAATTGACCAATATGGCGGATTAGTACCCATGGGATTAGGGGATGGCAGCCTCTCAGCCAATGAGAAGGCTTGGAATGGGATCATTATCACATGGTAATCCTGCCGTTCTGACCCTCCTCAGGGCTGGAGGCGGTCATCTTCCCCCACCGGGGAACAAGGTAAGTGCTACCCTCATCACTCTACACCCTCCACAGATTTTCCCAACTTTCCCTCCTTCTCCCAACCCCCACTTACCTGCTTATTTTATCCTTTTAGGGAGCAGAAGTGCAGGGAACACTTCTGTTCCCAGTGTGTCCGCTCCCAATCTGTGACACACCGCCATGGGAAGGAAGAAGGGACTATATGTAGTCCTTTCTGGCCTTTCCATGGCAGCCATTTTTTTGTTTACTTTTGTTCAATTTTTTAATGGCTACCATGGAAAGGGAGAAGGGACCATGTGTCTGTATGAAGGGTTGTCACTGCTCAGTACTCTATATTTTCAATTAAAAAAAGTTATTAAAAATTATTAAAACATTACAATCATGCTACTAATAATGTCATAGTAAAAAAAAAGCATTGGCAATGCCAACAGTTTTGGCTTTTGTGTAGGCATGGGAAAGGCACTTGCAATCAGAGCCTCAGTGGTTAAATACCAATTGTTGGTAGCAGGTGCAAAATGGTGCGAGTACCTGGCCATCTAATAGCAGTGCCTGGCAAAAGCTTCAAACTTATGCAGAAGCTTAAAATGTTGGCTCTGCCAACGCTCGTTTTAAAGAGGACTTACGTGATTTTGCCAATGCTTGTTTTGAACATGACTTTAGTGAAGGAAACGCAGAGTGCTTATAAATCAAGTGGCCGAATGCAGAGCTGGTTAAGCCATTTTTAATACACCAGTAGCGTGTTTACAACTCCAATTAAGACATTAACTCTCAGATGCTTGCTATGAACAAACACTGGCAGGCCCTTTGAATGCAAAGCTTCATGGCAAAGGTTGAATAAATCAACCTCCAAAAGTTTCCATGAGGAAGTGTTTTGGGTTGGGAGGGATCTGGGTGAGAATGGCCATAGGCATCAGAATAGCCATCTGCAGGCAATGGGTTGGCACATATCCCAACAATACATGTGTCTGTTATCATTTGTCATTCCTCCCTATCTGTACTTTAATGCTATAGTGTTGGCTTATAGGTTTCGCAAGCGGCATCTAATAGCCCAGACTAGAAAGGATTGGTAACTATTACCCATGGGAACCTATGTAGGCCATCTACTGTTGACCAACACAGTCCATGTGTAGTTTGATGTTCAGCTGCAGCTGACCTTTCCCTTACCTGGTCCAGATGTACGACAGCTGGACGTGGATGATGCTGTGGAATGTTGCACGCGCTGCCTCCAGTGTCCTCCTCGGGAGGGATGCCAGGTAGTGGGGTTACATTGTAGACCTTTGCAGTCTGGGGTCTACTTTAGTTTGGAAGCTTCATATGCAATAGTCTGGCATGTGATGGCCCACATTCCTTCTGGAATTTGCACCCCTCATTCTTAGAACAATGTGGAATCGTCTCCACTGCGAGGAATGCTGTGGCTGTCTTGGCATCTTCTCAAGCCATCCTGTCCCATTAGCACTAGGCCGATGCGAGGTTATGCCATCCTCCGCGCCACACAGAATGTTAGAAGTCTTGGCATAAATTGACCAGATGTGTGTTTTGCATGTTCCTCTTAGGTAGCACATGACTGTGATATGGCGTGCACGGCCATCATTTGACCAGACTCCAGTGTTGGTAATGAAACGAAAATGCTGAATGCGCGTTTTTTGCGCAATTGGCATAGGAAAAAATGCCAAATTCCAAAATGCCAAACAAGGGGCGTGTGGGTGTCCACCGTTCCCCTTCTTCGGCATTATGGGCTTCGGGGATTACAGGGGTGTCCTCCGCTTACATGACATTGCACACAGGTGACAATAAAGTAAAGAGAAAAAATAAGGAAAAAAAGAAGAAAGGACCCTGCAGCGCCAGCTCAGACCCACGTTACTGGGACCGAACTGACGCCGCGGGGACAGAGAGGGGAAGGGGAAGCAGGATGCGGGAGAAAGTGATCTATATGATCAGTGAGGGGCATGATTTTCCAATTCGACATTTTTAGATTTGCAATTTCGCGTTGGGCAGTAATCACGTAGTTTACCATCTGAGTTATCTGTGCCAACTCCAGTAGGTGTGCAGCAGGGACCTCTCACTGGTCATTCCAAAGATCCACTGGCAACCGTTCTGGCAGTGGGATGAGTGCAAAGCTCTGGACATATGGTGTGCCATTCGAATGAACAAGGCATGGAATAAGTAGAGAACAAGAGAGATGCTTTTCATGGGTAAAAAAGGCAAGTCGAAGATTCCAAGGATGACAAATTGCACATAAAAGTGGGTTGAAAAATGCATAACAGATGGATATTCCATGTGTACAACATAAATGGGATACATACTTAGCAGCGCTCATTGCACTCATAAAAGAGTGCTCACTAGTCCCAAGTCCTTTCCCCTGTCCCAACTACCTGGCTCACCGCTCATCTCCTACCACCTTACACTACACGCACATGGCAGGTGTACACCTTCTAATACCAGATTAACCTTTACAGAGCTATGCCAATGCTCACATCTCTAGCTCTAGTACACCCTACAGCCCCACAGCCGCTAAGCCGGCACCTTGGTATTTAATAAATCTTGGTCTCCCCCCATTGGATTAAATAACCTGAGTGTCACCACTATACAAAAACACATATGGGCCTCATTACGATTGTGCCGGTCCAGTAAAACTGTCAAAAAAACCTGGTGATACCGGATCCAGCATTTTTATCAGACTGGCACACTCTGAGTTTGCCGGCAAACAATTGCCCTAATCCCTGACACCTTTACTACGGTGTTGTTGCCGGCAAACTCCTAATGAGGCCCATAGACTATCGAGAGACTAGTTGAAACAAAACAAAACTGCATACTAAAATGTAAAGCGCTTTGGATAGAGTGCTATATAAATGACGAGTTATTATTACCACAAACCCGATTCGCCCCAACACATTCTATAATTTCCACTACAGGGAGTGGGTGCTTCTGATTTGTCATCTCATCCCGTTTCGCATGTGTCCTCCTTACTTCCCCTGTACATGTAACTTCTCCCACCCTCACAGACCCTAGAGGCGAGAGGACAACCAAATGGCAAAAGTTGCACTAACCGTTGCATGGGGAGTGTTCTGTAAAGAAGCACTCCTCCGCATGTGTGATCCTAGCAGTGGAAACATGATGTGAAGCTCCTTCTATGACGCCTCTGGTAGATGTGTACTGCATTATGCTTCTGCAGAGGTTTGGTGTTGGCCTCCAGAAGGGTCAGCGGGTAACTGTAGCACATATGTGATATCAGCCATCCTCTCACATATATTCTACAGTGCTTTTGGTAATTTCCTTTAGTGAAAATCTTGATCAGTATGCTTTTACTCTCTTATTCTATATCTTCCCTATATATATATATATATGTAAAGCAGCACATCTGTTTCCTTATGCAATTCCACACTGTTTCAACAATCTGCACCACATTTTGGAATGTTACCCATTAGGACCCTCCAGACATTATAGGCTACATGAGAGGGGAGGAAGTATAGCTGAGCGGTAACCTGTTTGTCTTGGAACCAAGACAACATGGCACAGCACAGGTTCGAGTCCTGATCCTGTGCTTAGAAACCACTTGTTGGTGTTAAGTGCATTATAAATTAACAATAAATAAATAAAAACATTTGGACACCCCACCCTTTCCTCGGATTTCAGCACCTTAATTCATGAGACGGTTGCCTCAATTCTGTGAAACATCAATGTGGTCGTAGAAGGCCCGACCAAAGCTCCTTTTTAAGCGTCTCCACGTGAGGTACACAAATCAAAAGGAACCTTGAAAACCTTGTTTCAAGTCCCTAGGATGCACCATTTCCGAAATATTTGCACCTCAAAACACTGCACCGTGACAGGGTGAGGCAGCAGGTGGGGAGAGTGCAGAGAAGGTTCTAGTATGCTGCATTGCGACAACTCTCGCCTCCCCTCCACTTCTGCTCTGGATTATGTCAGCCAGCCACATGCACCCATTCTCAGTTCAGTTCACATCAGAGTTCAAAGCACATCAAGCGATAAGCGCCTCGGAACAGCAACCAACAGGAGCATTGATTTTTTTCAACTGATGAGTGTTATCATGTCTGTGTACAGAACCCGTGCTTAGTACCAGTACTTTTTGCAATTGTTTTATGTTTTAAACCAGAACCTTCAACATTATGTTATGATGAATTGCGTATTATAATAATAGAAACGTACTAATCAAGCTATCACGCATCGCCATAGGTACACTCATGTAACTAAGCAGCGATTTCAGAGAAGCAGAAGTTGCAGCTGATATGTGGCACCAGAACACATGGCCTTCAAATGCATGATGTGAATTCTGGCATCACTGTTGACCTGCCCACTGAAGGAGTGTCACGCTTTGCCATTGTAAAATAGATGCTACGTCCAACATCGTGGCTTCAAGCACGTGTTGTCAAGAGTTGTAGGATTTAAGGAAATTAGCAATACCCTCAAATGGTAGACCTATCTATATAGGTTGTGGCATAATGACATTACGTTGCATTATTATTATTAATTATTATAATAATAATAATATTAATAATAATAACTTGTTATGTATATAGTGCTTTTTTCCAAAGCGCTTTACATAGAACATATTTACACACATGATTACACAATCGAAACTGAAATGAAGAGAAATGATGCGCTCTGTCTGCTGAGAGAGGCACCCGACCTGGCTTCATCATGAAAAGCCAGCTGTGGAGAGTGGTCGAAGTGAGCAGGAACTGATGTGAATTCAGTTCCACTGCTATCATTTACTTTTTAAAGTTCCACAACTTTTTACAGCCATGTTCACAGATCAAGATTGCGTCTTTCAACAAAAAAAAAGTGTAACTTAATAGGCTCTTTAAAGCTAATCCCTTTATCTGGACTCATCCTAGGTTACCCAGCATTGGACAGGACAGTCGCAGAATAATCATGCAGGGGGATATTAATGCACCCCCTTCCCTACTGAGAGCAGCTCGTTCTCAGCAGATCCAAAGCGTCAGCTTGAAAAATGACGTCTTTAATTTAAGGGAAAACATTCCCCTCATTTGACAGGGGCAGCAGGTATTTACATACAGTTGCAGCTTCACCCAATACATCAAAGGCCATCTCTCGCAGAGTCTGCAGAGAGATCCGTCGTCGACTTGGCTGGACTGAGGCAGAAACAACAGAGAAGCTGGTCGTATTATAGGAGTAGGTTATCACAATAGAGGTAAAAGTGGTAGTATTAAAGGAGGAGGTGGTGGCAACAGAGGAGTAAGTGCTAGTATTAAAGGAGAAGGTTATAACAATAGAGGGAGAAGTGGTAGTGTTAAAGGAGGAGATGGTGGCAACAGAGAAGGTGGTAGTATTATAGAAGTAGGTTATCACAATAGAGGGAACAGTGGTAGTATTAAAGGAGGAGGTGGTGGCAACAGAGGAGAAAGTGCTAGTATTAAAGGAGGAGGTTATAATAATAGAGGGAGAAATGGTAGTGTTAAAGGAGGGGGTGGTGGCAACAGGGAAGGTGCTAGTATTAAAGGAGGAGGTTATAACAATAGAGGGAGAAGTGGTAGTGTTAAAGGAGGGGTTGGTGGCAACAGGGAAGGTGCTAGTATTAAAGGAGGAGGTTATAACAATAGAGGGAGAAGTGGTAGTGTTAAAGGAGGGGGTGGTGGCAACAGGGAAGGTGCTAGTATTAAAGGAGGAGGTTATAACAATAGAGGGAGAAGTGGTAGTGTTAAAGGAGGGGGTGGTGGCAACAGGGAAGGTGATAGTATTAAAGGAGGAGGTTATAACAATAGAGGGAGAAGTGGTAGTGTTAAAGGAGGAGATAGTGGCAACAGAGAAGGTGGTAGTATTATAGAAGTAGGTTATCACAATAGAGGGAAAAGTGGTAGTATTAAAGGAGGAGGTGGTGGCAACAGAGGAGAAAGTGCTAGTATTAAAGGAGGAGGTTATAACAATAGAGGGAGAAGTGGTAGTGTTAAAGGAGGAGATGGTGGCAACAGAGAAGGTGGTAGTATTATAGAAGTAGGTTATCACAATAGAGGGAAAAGTGGTAGTATTAAAGGAGGAGGTGGTGGCAGCAGAGGAGAAAGTGCTAGTATTAAAGGAGGAGGTTATAACAATAGAGGGAGAAGTGGTAGTGTTAAAGGAGGAGATGGTGACAACAGAGAAGGTGGTAGTATTATAGAAGTAGGTTATCACAATAGAGGGAAAAGTGGTAGTATTAAAGGAGGAGGTGGTGGCAACAGAGGAGAAAGTGCTAGTTTTAAAGGAGGAGGTTATAATAATAGAGGGAGAAATGGTAGTGTTAAAGGAGGAGATGGTGGCAACAGAGAAGGTGATAGTATTAAAGGAGGAGGTGGTGGCAACAGAGGAGAAAGTGCTAGTATTAAAGGAGGAGGTTATAACAATAGAGGGAGAAGTGGTAGTTTTAAAGGAGGGGGTGGTGGCAACAGGGAAGGTGATAGTATTAAAGGAGGAGGTTATAACAATAGAGGGCGAGGAGGTGTTGTCAAAGATGGAAGCCGTATCATAGGCAGAGGAGGTTTTTATAACTGAGGAGGGGGGGTTGTAGCTTCCTCTGAGGAGGAGGTAATTGCAATGAGGGAGGCGGTAGTAACAGCAGAGAAGGGGTTAACAAGAACGTTGGTGGTGGAATTTGTGGACGGACCAACAGCTAAGCTCCTAGCCAGAAATGACAGACAGATTGGCGTAGGCCTGCTGTCCCCAAGGCAGGCTGACAAGGCGGGAGAAGGAATCAGACCTGTCAAGGAGGACAGAGGAGGAATAGTCAGAGTGCTGGGGCGAGAGACCTGAGGCATTATGAAGTGCCAGTAGGCATTGCTGTTGTCCTTAGACCATCCTCACCCCTAGCGAGATAGTACATCCACATCAACAGCTGAAACAGTGTGACCGACTGAGCCTCTTCTCATGCTTGAAGAACGAGGTCAGAAGAAAGGGAAGCCCTGGCGAATGCACAGCTCCAGTGGAAGGCGAGGCCTTCTCGTGCCCAGTCTCAGAGACTTGGTTTTTGGTTTACCTTTCACACTTCTTTGTTGACTTATATGCCAATAAAACGTTGTGAACAGTCCCTCTCAGTTTAGTCTTTTGTAAATGTCGCGTAGACCAGTCCACAATATATATCCATGTTCTTTTAATGTTAGCTACCTGTCAATTACCTGTCAACTACCGTTAGAATAGGACTTTCCCTTTTCCCATTGAATTGAAATCTTTGGAAAACATATAGCTCTCCTTGCCTTTCCACCTGAAGTATTACACCTAAAAAGAGAGTGAAACAGTTGTACAACAATATAGAATGTTACATCAGGGATGAGACGGGTGGAGAATCTGATGCGCATGCAGCTTGGGGATGGGGGGTGGAGAATCTGATGCGCCATGCAGCTTGGGGATGGGGGGTGGAATCTGATGCGCATGCAGCTTGGGGATGGGGGGTGGAATCTGATGCGCATGCAGCTTGGGGATGGGGGGTGGAGAATCTGATGCGCCATGCAGCTTGGGGATGGGGGGTGGAGAATCTGATGCGCATGCAGCTTGGGGATGGGGGGTGGAGAATCTGATGCGCCATGCAGCTTGGGGATGGGGGGTGGAATCTTGGAATCTTACCATGCACTTATTGTGAGACTGGTGTAGGCAGGCACAGAATACACTTGTATGTCCCTTAACTTAATATTTACCCGCCCCTTACCTGCCACCAAACCCCACTTACCTGAGCTCTAGATCACCTTGGTGACCTCGGCTGTAAATAGACAAGTGAAGGAAAGGCAAAGAGCAGGGCAGGATGGATTTCCCCAAAACCGCCAAAGAGAAAAACACAGGGTTAGAATAACTGCACACAAAAGCAAAGGCTGTCAATGGAATGCTTGCTGGTTTACGGTTCTTTAGTTGTTCTTTGGCTCATGTATTCTTCCTGTAAACCGGCAGGCTTTTTTATGATGTTTTTATGAAATAAGATAATCACAAGGCACTATTTACAATATAAACGAAACCTAAGCAGCTGTGCAACTAAAAAACCTTAACAAAATATAAAGTCCTTTTAAAATACCTAAAAATAGTTCTAAAAAAATATTTTGAAGTCCTTCACAATATATACACAGTCTCTATACAGTGCACTTTAAAGAAACTGTATATAGAAACTCCTTACTTGGGAGATGTCACATTTTTCCAACACGGCGCACTCCAGCCAGAACTCCTTGACAATGAACGCGGTGCACAATAAAGAACACGTTTTATCTTTTAATAAAAACACAGGTTCTTTATTTGAGTAGGCCCCAACTCGTCTGGCACCCACCTTTTACAAACACCCCATGTCACAATGGACTAGGAACCAGGCTGGTGTGTATCAAAAAGATATGTATTCATTTATTATTTAATGGAAAAAGGAAAATATTCCAAATACAATTTTACAGCAGCGACCACTGTTGTGGCAACACAACTACAAAGTTTCCTACAGAACAATGGGTTCAAAAATCCTACACAGTTCACATGAATGTTTAATTGCAAAACAGGGACAACGGTTTTAAAGCAACTGACAGCACTAAGGTTAAACACTCCCCTTGCAACACTCACACCCAAACATCAGCTAACTAAATTCCCTTTGGATGGAAGGCAGTGCCAAGGAGTAAGGGTAAAGAGAGAAAAATAAAATTTAGAATACAGCCCACCACCCCAAGATGGAAAGTCAAAAAAGAAAATGAAAACCCGATTTTAGAGCAGAACCGCAGAATCGGATTTGGATGCTTACTAGCACAACAACTCACAACCGCGGTGGACAGAATGAAAAGGAAATTTGTGTTGTTACACTTGAGGAGGTAAGGACCTTAAAAGCTACTAATCAGCACACCAGGGCATGTGAAAACATGGTAGAAAAATCAATTTCGGGAAGAAAGTAAATGCAAAAGAAACAGACACAAGGCAAGTGCAAATTCGCTTTTTACATGAAATATGTGCTGACAGGTAGCTAAGAAAAGGGGCTTAGCTGTCAAAATCGGAAATCAATTTTTAAGGACAAGGACAGGGTCACATAACCGGTAGGATTCTAATAGAAAGGGATTGCTCTCAATGGGACTACTGTTTGGGTTTTTCAATGGGACAGATGCAAATTAGGAATTCATGAAGTAATGCACACAGGACACGGGCAAATTCGGTTTTCAGTGACAAGGAGGCTAATTCTCAGAGACTATATTTTAAAGACTATAGTTATTAAAGAGAGACACTCTGCACAAGGGGGTTAATTTTGAATTTCAACCACCTCACACTGTGAAGTTCCTTATAGGGGAAATGATTAATTAATAATGCTTAGGATCTATTCAGATGACTAAGAGATTTATCAAACGAATACGCTAATATACCCTGGCTAATACAGATTCTTCTATGGAAATGTGAATGAATTATACTGCCAATTTGGGACTTTCAATGCGATTTTCGATGGGATTTATGTTACAAAGAGAGTGGTATGCAATTTGGGACTGGGGTTATTTGCTACTTACAAGTAAGGCTTGGTTTGGGATTCTGGAAAGTCAGTGGGATCTCAGGATCCTCTTGACAGCTAGGCAAGGGTCTGGTCTCTGCACTCTCCTGGGTGAGATTTTGGACAGCCAGGCGGGATCTCAGGACTCTGTGGACAGCTAGGCAAGGGGTCTGGTCTCTGCACTCTCCTGGATGGGATTCTGGACGGCCAGGGGGATCTCAGGACTCTCTGCACATCTAGGCAAGGGTCTGGTCTCTGCACTCTCTTGGATGGGATCAGCTGGGCAACCAGGCTGGATCTCAGGACTCTCTGGACGGCTAGGCAAGGTTCTGGTCTCTGCACTCTCTTGGATGGGATTCCAGACAGCCAGGTGGGATCTCAGGACTCTCTGGACAGCTAGGCAAGGGTCTGGTCTCTGCACTCTCTTGGATGGGATCAGCTGGGCAACCAGGCTGGATCTCAGGACTCTCTGGACGGCTAGGCACGGGTCTGGTCTCTGCATTCTCTTGGATGGGATCAGCTGCCTCCGTCCTCTTTCTCTTGTCTCCCTGGATTCTTGTGTGTGTGTCTGATCCTTGTGTCCAGTACAATCCCCCCTTGTATGGCCCCAAATGACCTGATTTATTTTACAATCTGAGGTACGTACCCTAGAATTACTCCTGCCCTGGGATAGGACAGCCTACCATTCTTCCCCCTGCCCCATGGCGTCATTTGCTCCAGGGGAGAGATCATCATCAGTCTATTTGGAATTCATGAAAGTTCTTTGTTCTCCTGGCCAACTTTTTAGCAAAACTGAGTTATGTATCATAATGTCCAACTTATATAGACACCACCATAAGAAATAGATTAGCGGTTTCAGTGGGCCACAGGGAATTAGACAATCCAACCACCAACTCTGTGCCATGTAGCATAGCCCTTTGGCACATTTTTGTCCTTTTCCTGAAATGCATAACAGTTATAATTCTGCAAATAATTCAACATGTTCATAACCTCATCTCCTCTCTGTCAACCAATTTTCCTCTTTGTCCCATACATACATCAGCCAGAAATGAGTCTTTACTGGCCATGCTGGTCCGATAGCACAGCAAGTAGAGCGCTTGCTTTGCCATCTGTGCAGAGCCTGCTGATGCAGGTTCGAATCCTAGTAGAGTCAAACTCTTCCTTTCGAGGTCGATAAATGAGCACCACACACCGGGGGTAATAATAAGTAGTGCTTAGATGCCTGAGGGTTTGTAGCACTATATAAATGCTAAATTATTATTATTATTATTTCAGTCCACAAAGTGCTAGGAAAATTCACTTAGTCTCTTAACATCTGCCTGAAAATAACATGGAAAAATGGCATAACAATTTTGTTTTCTTATTCTAGGTGCTGGGGAAAATGCCTAAAATGCATAACTCCTTTAATGTCAATCAGGTTGACACATATGGGAGGGTGGTGCCCCATACCTCACAGAAAACTGTCTCTTCCTGGCTCAGCTTGCAACAAAATACTTTTATGGCAACCTTTGAAGTTTATTAGTTTGTCCTTCAGAGTGGGTGTTGGAGGAATTCACACTTCTCGGGCAAACACTATTCCCACTGCTAGGATTGCCTTCCAGTGTGGCAGAACAAGTAATATTCACGCCCTCAGCTAGCTCATATGTTATTGTGGAATAGTTCACTTCTAGGTGTGATTACCTGTGGGAGGCCAGGCTTTCAATTGAGTTGTTCCTGCTGAACCAAACCGGTTTTACTGGTATTCCTGAGCCTTCACCAAATTGATTCAAGTCTTGTGGGGGAAACATAATATACATGGCTTCATCAGACCCCCAACCACAACATATGCCCTAACAATTCTGTGCAAGCAAACCTACCCTTTCATAGTGGCTTTTAAAAGTAATTTCCTTTTTCCTCTTTCACACGTGTGCAAGCATATTTTATCTAATGTTTGAGATGCAGTTCTGTGGTTAATAGAATACTTTTAATGTGTCCTTCTTAAATAGGTTTGCCTATGTATTAGGTCCATAGACACAGAGGGGAGACCCTCTCCACATGGTTCTTTTATTTGACATGGGAGAAAAGTACAAACTAAGCCGCTTTCTTTCATTTGCAGTGTTTCAGAATGCTGCCACTCACATGAAAGGGAAAACAAAAGCTGTGTCAGTTGCAATGTGAAATCCTTGCCCCCCCCATGTGAATGAATAGTAAGATGGGGCTGTTTTCAGATGTATTGTCTAACTTTTTGGCATCCAGATGAAATAAAGCAAATACAGGGCCGTTTTTCAATACAGCACATAACTTTGTGGTATTTCAGATGAATAAAAACAAACGCAGGGACATCTTGAATGCAGTGCACAACTTTGGTTTTCAGATGACAGAACAGCACATGTGGAGCCATTTTTCAATGCAGCGCATAACTTGGTGGTTCAGATGAAAGCAAAACAAATGCAGGGCCATTCTTCAATGCAGTGTTCACCTGCTTGCCACACATGTGCCAGGGAACAAAGCACAGCCGTTGTTGGTGAAAGGTTCAATTGCTTGCCACACATGTCCCAGGGAGCAGAGCACAGGTGTTTTTCATGGCAATGTTTAAATGTGGTTTTGAGGTGAAGGGGATTTCTGCTTAGGGCCTTAACTGTACCCCACAGAGGCAGCCTGGCCAGGGCTGTCTCAAGGTATTTTCTGCTGTTAATGTTCTCCCTCCTCTGCTTGGTGATGTCTTTAGCAGGCAATTTAAAAAACATGTCCATATGCACTTTGGTTATAAAAGGGTCTCAGGGGTCACACCTGGGGTGACATTTGGCTCATGGCGTTAGAAACGTATTCACTGCCATCCATGTGGCAAATACATGCATACTTCTGTTGTGAACAGTTCAATGATATATTTCTGTCTGACCGCTGATGTTGCTCAGTCAAACAACCAGCACTCTGAGATGACATTGCGCCACTTTGAGCCACCGTCGAGCATCTATGGAACCAGTGCATCTTCATGCAACAACTCTCAGACTGATCAGCCGGCTCAGCCTCAACCCATTGAACCGAACAATTGTGCTTAGTCAACTAAACTGCTTTTGATACACTGCCTCTGTGATGAGCCCTCCAAACCAATTCTAAATCTTGAGGCATCTGAACAGAAGATACAGTTTCACACTACCATGCATCTTGAGCCTCCCGACTTGAAGACACCACTGCCATGCTCAAAGGAAATCAAGCAAACTATCCATCCAAAGACACCTGCCATGGTAACTGGGTATTTGTAGATTTCTATTTATTGAAGAACAGGGTATCATTTCGAACAGAAACGACTTAACATTTTGTAATTGATAGGGAGTGGAAGGACATTGTTTGAATGTATGATGTACATTAGGTAGTGAAAGGGTAAGGATCGGAACATATACCAAGGGCAGGCACTAGAGGACAAAACAATGTTTTTAAACATTGAGAGCATGAGGCCAGAATTTACACATATACATATTACATAGAGAGTTCTTGAGGGCAGAATGCAGGAAACGTGGGTCCAACAGATAGTTTTTACAAGTGGATGGAAGTGCTTGTGGTGCTCATCTCATTAGTTTCAAATTGAGATTAAGCTGCCTCGGATTTGAACAGATCCAGCAGAGGGATCGCCAGGGGGAGAGCTTTTCAGTAGAGAGCGCATTTGGGGAAAAGGTGCACAACTAGGATAAGGCATAAGACAGATAGATTCTGCGGAGAGACAAGGAACTGGGAGTTTGAGAGGCAGAGTACAGCAAGATGCAGTCAGTGACGTAAGGGGAAGGAGGACCATCGATGAGTCAACAGTAAATCAAAAGACCGATTTTGCATGAAGAACTTTCCAGAGTGGTGACAGTAGATAGAGGTGGGGGAGGATCTGGGTAGATTGAAAAGTGTGCATTTGGAGGGGCTTGTTAGGGGAGGAAAAACAGACAGTAAAGGGGTAGATCAAAAACTATGCGTAATGGTCTAGTTTGCTTGGCACAAGAGTGGTGATAGGTGTTTTCAGTTGAGTGGTGCATAAGATCTGAGTAAATATGTATAATATCAAGATACCCAAGAAGGTAGAGGACTCTTGACTTAAATGTCATTCCTAGACACTTTAGTTAGTCTCCCAGTGCTAAGGTCTGAATTAATTATTCCGAGTGTAGTCCTGATGAGTCGCATATCGAGCGTGGGCACAAATGGTATCTTGCAGCTTACTCCTGTGTGGGAAAAGTCTATAACTGAAAATTGTGTTTACTCCCCTAGTATACTGCTGCATTATAATATCAAGTAGTTATGGCAAACTGCCATTTTTAAAGAACTGTTTCTTGCTTGAGTGAGGCAAGCTTTTAGGCTTTACTGTGCATGTCTTTGCATAAAGTATTTTTGCTTAGTGTGTAGCTATGCTCACCTACACACCTCTTCCTTTCTGACGTGTTTCCCTTTTGGCATGAGCAAGCATGTTTTAGGCTCCCGCTTTCTTAGGAAAAACAGCTGTAGTAGAGGTAAATCATCATTCTGTGAGCGTGCTCGCCTGCCTCGGACTGTGTGTGAACCTTTGAGTATATTCAGCTTCACTAAATGTATCACTTTACGCTATCCTTCCTGACAACACCGTCCTACATGTAATAACGCAGCTAGTATTGAAGACCTGGATAGAGGGACTTTGTTCCTTGTTTGTAACATTGTTTCAGTATGATTCCTTGCCCTGTATGGACCTCCCCTTCCATTAAAATGCATGTGTTCTTTTGGGTTTAAGAGAACAGTGCTTGGAGAGACGGGGGTTCTCGCTTGCATCAAAGTATTATACTGTCTTTGGTCTGTTTTCCTTCTGTTGTCTGCTTTTTACTAATGTATTATTTACCAATCCACCAGTATAGTCAGTGGTTATCTTTCCATGGCACCCCTAAAGATAGGCCGTTTATACCAAAATGGAAACATCTAGCCTTAAGTTTTGTAAGACCCATGAGTTATATGAAATGGATCGGTAAGGGTTAATGATATTGACTCCTTTGAAGTAATCTAAAATCTGCTTGTGACAAAGCATATACCTAAAATGTGAGGTAGATTTACACCAGCTCTAAGTACAGAATAAGATCGCAGCACCTGGGGAGCTTGCAAAGGCAGCCGACAGGTTTATGGGTACTTGGATACAGAAGAGAACTCAAGTGAATACACCTAAACTAGCTATAGAGCTCACGAGACAGGATTAGACTGTAGCTTGAGCGCAAGTGCTGAAGCCCCTATGTTGCCTGCTTCAGTGGGAAAGAAGACAGTGACCTTAGGGTTCTCCGCCCCTGAGGGAGAGCAACCCGAGCTGGATGGTTGCAGGTTTTTTGGTCGTCATCCATTAGACAGACTGGAAAAAGATAGACTATTTTGGTCACCATGCATTTACACCAACCTGCCTATCTTTTATTGAAAGCCTTCTTTTCTATGGGGGAAGGGAGGCCTCCCATATCCCCCTCCAATGCCCCTTCAAACCCTCCTCGTATATCATTTTACAAACCCTTGCTCCCTATCATTTCCAAATTGCATATGGTCGGCTTTAATATAAGTCAACCAATAATGTTTGTCCTTCAGCTCTGTCTCTCTAATGCTGGTCGACCTAAAGACTCTGCATTAGCTGTAAATGGTGACTATAGTGTATGACCTAAAGGGACTGATAGAACTAAGTTAGTTGTAGTTACCTTGGAGGCAGAAGCCAGGCTGGCATTTACCGGGAGCAGAAAGACTGTGCCCCTCTAACGGGTCTTGAACACAGGATAAGAAGCAAGCACAGCATGAAGCCCCTGGTGTTGCCCGGAGTGAACTAGAGAATGGTCTCCTGTACAGTGAAACATCCAAGATCGCTCAACGGCAGGAAACAGCAGAGGGCTGCATGTCCCACAAAGTGACAGGGGGGTCTACCTGGCCATGGCTATGATCTACCACTGGATGGGCATTTAGGAGTGGCCAAGCCTCTAAGATGGCCGACAGGTTATCTGCTCATTTTTACTTGTCTGAGATGTGGGTTACAGCAAACACATTCTGTTTCCAGTCAGATTTGTCAAGCATTTGGTAAGTAATGAGATGCTACAAAATCACCCCTTGCGCCGATGCAAGTGAATTAATAAATAAATCAAATTAATAAGTGGCTGGGAGGGCACTTGAGAGAACAGGGATTTACAGGGATGTGGCGCTGATGCAGTAACAGATATCTAGGAAACTGGTATATTTTACTTGTAGCACATAAAGCTGCAAGAAACCCCAAAGGTGTGCCCCTTCGGAGTATGGTGGCACCACTGTGACAAAGGATTCCATGTTCTTTTTCCAAAATAAATTACTTCGAGGTCAGTTACTTCGAAGGCATTACTTCGACATTTTTAATTTGGAGGGTTCCGGACCCTTCCCCTTCACTACCACTCCTAGCTTAAACCCCTTCCCACCCCCTGTTTGCCCCTTAACCCACCACTATATATACAAAATGCGAAGTTATTCAAATTATGCCTTCGAAGAAATGTTATGAATTTTCTCTGATGTGGGTCTTCCCAAAAAGGTTTTCTGTAACACAGGTACCAGTTTGAAATCTGCATGAAAGACACGTGGGTTGAACATTGAGTGACGTTGACGTTCTGTACAGTCTTTCACCTACAGATCCGGGCTCTCGTTGAGAGAGGCAACAGCACCCTGGAAGGCACAGGACACCCGTGTGTCCTTATTTCGGTGCCTAAAACGAGACCGTTTGCAAGGTTAATGATTTTCCGAGTTTCTGTGTGCATCGGCTGCCTCTCTGGCCCCTTCCAAGTATGGACCTTGCTCTTCAAGCACCGAACACTATCATGCACTATAGCTTGTTTGCTATTGGTCATTAATATTGCGCTTAATGCCAGAATCCTCCCCTTCTAGGCTCTGGACCGAAGAACAGACTCATGCTGCACAACATCGTCTTGTTCCCAAGGCGAGTGTGTACCCCTTGAGCTATCCGCCCACCCACTATTGGGCCTCCAGCCCATGCGTTTGGATTGACAGGGATCGATTTGCAGGTAATAAATCTAGGGTCTTTAACATGACTTTATGTGCAATTCAGAATCAAATCAAAAACAGCCTCCCTCAAGAATTATAGTAAAAATAGATTTTATTGCATCTACCTTTGTGTTCCTCAGAATGTATTTACCATGCCACCTGTCACAGTTTTCTCTAACGCCTTCTGCGTAATCACACGTTGCTTTACCTCTCTGTGGGAGGTTGTATTTAATGTCACACACATTATGTCTATTCCTGCTGCTGCTGCTGCTGCTGGAGGAAAGGAGGAGCCAGCAGCACAAAACACCCGCCACCAGTGGAGCGTGGCGGAGGGTTTGGCCGAGTGTATTATCACACACATTTAAGGTCAAGGAAAGCAGCCACAGTGGTGGGCCAAGGCAAATTGGCACACTGGGAAGACGCCCATGCACATATGGGTCACTGTGGGGGAAGCAATGCAGCTAGGTGGTCTGTTGCACTAAACAGGGGGTTCTTGCAGAAGCTGTATTTTGATGGGAAGAGTGATGAGTCAGTCGTTAGCTACCTGTCTCTTCTGGGTGCCAAAGGCTGTGGCAGGATAAGCCCTGAGGGTCTTTCTGCCGGATGCCTCTACATGTGTGTCAGATGTCTGCTTTCCCTCCCTAGATTTGGAAACATAGTGGCGGAACGCTTCCCTCCAGAGCAGAGAGGGGGCCCAAGGCATTGCATAAAGAGTATCCCCACTGTCAATGGTTGTGCATAGTCCCTTACTTGCAAAGTACAGAACGTTCCTGGGAAATCCCTCTTTGCAACCACCTCTTTCCAGAATTCCTCCCATACCCTATGCTCTCTCTTAAATAGCCCTTCTCACTTCCATAGTCCCTCTCTGGGTTGCCCCACCACACCCAGTTTCTTGAAGTCTCATGTCTGCAAATGCTGGCTTCCTTGTTAAAGGGGAAGCCACATTATCCAGGCAACCATCACTCCTTCTCAGGGCAGGAAGCCACAGATTCCTGAAGCAGATTGCATGACTCCAACACATACAGACACCAGCTGGTAGTAAAGGAATGTTAATAGAGAGGTGAGTGTTTATTCTATTATGCTGCCTTTTCTGGATCTCCTTCTGTGAGTGGGGGGTTGAATGACAGAGGTGACAAGACATGCAGGGCAGAGTCCTCACGTTGAGGTAACTGGCAAAGGTATTCACCAGCACTGATGGAGATTGTATAGCAATTGTACAGATTGATTATTTTTTATCTTTTATTTTTTTATTACGAGTATATAATCACCGACGTGATTTTTACAAGAAGATGAACAGAAAACTTCTCAGCATGTTTGTCCAGTCAAAACAAAAAGAAAATCATCACTAAAGAAGAAGAAGCAAATGTGAAGATTCAAAGGTAAAAGCAAAGGTGAAGGTAAAAATGAAGGTGAAGGTAAAGGCACAAGGTGGGATCACTCCAAGCCATCTTGGTAGTTGCACCAACCCACACCCCACCAAGAGGTGTCGCCCCTTGTGCCTGGCTTTATATAGGACCACTCTGACAAGTCTGCAAAGCTGAGTGTGTGAAGATCTGGTCCAAAATGTTGGTGGCTGCTATAGTCCAGGATGGCCTCAAGCCTCCTATTAAGCGCTCCCACCAAAGTTCTTCTTCCCTCAGGTAAACATTCTTTAAGTGATGCAGTATATACAGTGATCTGAATTCATCTCTTCCTAGACACAATAATAAAAGGTGCCTTAATGTTTCGCTTTGTTCGATGTCGTTACAAAAGCGGCAGATATTAGATGGAGAAAGGCCCCTTGTGTGCAGGATTTCGTTTGTGGGAAACAAATGTAACCTCGCACGCAGAAGAGTGTTCCAAGTTTTTCGGCTTGGATGTTTTATCAGAAAAGGTTGAACTGAATTCAGTTTTCTACATGTTGGAGATAGGTGGCTCGTAAGCTTGTACTCAGATGCCTTGTCCAATGTACTTATCCAATCCATTTCCTCAATTCGTAATTTGGTTTTTGCTGGGATGCCCAAAAGTTCTTCCATGGAGTTACCACAGTTTTCAAGTTGCTGTAGACACATTAGCTCCCATTTGGTCAATAGTATGGATTTGTTTGAGTTCATCTCCGCCTGTACCATCAAAAAAATTGCCGGGGAAGAAGTATCTTTGATCTTCCGATAAAGCATAACTGACACCCTTTTAACTATTGACTCTAAAGAGGAGAGAGAAAGTTCACGTTTTATCAAGGCAATCGGAGTAGAAGATGGTAAAATCAAAACTGAGCGCCAGAAGAGGCTCTCCAGTCTGGCCCATAGAGAATTGGGTAGGGATGGCATAGCATCAGCTCCATAGGTAATAGCTGGGATAACTTTTCCCCTGTAGCATTTGAGTAGGGGCATCAATGAAAAGCGCCCGTATTTTTTATCCAATATTTTTGCTTGTGAGACTAGAGTTTTCATTTTTTCCAAAAGATGTTGTTGCATCGCTGAGTCTTTGGCTGTGGAGTCAATAAGGACTCCAAGATATTTAATTTCTGCCACTTGTTCAATTTTATTTCCAGTCAGGAACCACGAGTTGTTCTTTTTCCTTTTGTGGCTTTTTTCAAACACCATGATCTTTATTTTTTGTTTGTTTACCTCTAAGTCATTAGCAGCTGTGTATGTGGTCAGTGCAGACAGCTGGCGTTGTAGGCCGATTGGGGTCTGGCCAAGTTGGATGAGATCATCCGCATACAGGAGTCTTGGAATCTTCTCTTTGCCCAGTTCTGGGGGGAATGCTCGTGACCTGGTTGAAATTTCTTTGTAGTCCCCAAAGTATGAAAGAAAGAGGGCTGGGGCTAATGGGCAGCCTTGTTTAACCCCTCTGTCAGTTGTTATAGGTGACCAAAGCAGGCCACTGGTGTTCAATCGTACCTGCACCGATGTGGAAGCATGGAGAGCTTTAATAGGGTTCAAAATCTCCTGTGGACAATTCCAGTAGGTAAGTTTTTCCCAGAGTTTCCTACGGTTGACCAAGTCACTGGCCTGGGAAAGGTCTATAAATGCCAGGTATAGGTTCCGATTGGATTCGCGGGCTTTTGCTTTTAAAAGACTGAGGATGAAGATGTTTATGCTAGTTCCTACTCCATTTTTAAACCCAGATTGAAAAGGGTCATTACAGGGTGCACTTTTTGCCCACTGATTGAAATGATCCAGCAAAAGGGAACCATAGACCTTCCCTATGACGTCGAGGAGAGCCACTGGGCGAAAGTTCCTGGGGGTCATCCTTCCTTCCTTTTTTGAATATGGGGATGATGACCGCTGTGGTCCAAGAAGGCGGAATTGTGCAGAAGGTTGTGCATTTGTAGAAAATTAGACTCAGCAGGTTTGTCCAGTGTTCTGGGGCAGATTTCAAATTCTCATTTAGACAGGCCATCTGGCCCTGGAGCCCTTGATTTCTTTAACTTGGATATTTTGTCCAAGATTTCGGTTTTGTCAGAGAGATCAACCCAAGATGCTGTCGTCTGGAGTGGTAAAGGACCCTCAGCAGAATCTGGGGATCTGAAGAGTGTTGCATAGAACCCAGACCATGTTGCTGTTCAGCATCATTTTGGATGCTTCTTTAGCTCGTGGATTGATCAGACTCCAAAATTCTCTAGAATTGGATTGTTGGATTTGTTCCAACATATTTACGGAGTCATGTTGATGTAGAATTAGACGATGGCACCTTAGCCAGTTTTTATAGGCTCTTGTTGTCTCAATTACATGAGCTCTGTTGGAGGGCGTGTTGTTTCTTGAAGCCATCCTTTTCGCTCTACGAAGGATATTTCGCTGTGCCACCAAAAGGGCATCGAAATTGTGTGCATGGTGTGTTTGCTTTGCATTTATCCCCTTCAAGCTTTTTATCATGGCTCTACAAGGTTCCAAAAGTGGTCTGTAGTCAACCTTCGCAGCAGACTGCTTGCTTCCATACGAAGAAGTAATTGCTTGAATATTTGCCCGTGTGACCCTTACCCGGTTGGCTTTTCCTTCCGGTTCAATTCTTCCAGTGTAATGGGCTGATGCTGGTTTTGTAGAGGCCCATTTAATAGCCAGCAGATTGTGGTCGCTTTGGTTGGATTGGCGAATACTGAATTCTGTCAGCCGGGCTAGAAGAGATTCGGAAGCAAAGATGTAGTCTATTGTTGAGTGGGCCATACCTCGTTTCCATGATGGTAAAGTGGTAGAATCAGAAAGTACTGATGCGGTGTTAAAAAGTTGTCTGGCCATCATCAGCTTATGCCAAGGTGTGCCTTGTCTGCAGGGATTACTCTGTGAGGGACCTGCGGCGATCGAGCCAGCCGTTGGATATTTGATGTTTAGGTCTCCACATACAATGACATCACATACCCCGAACTCCAGGTATACCGAGTCCAGTGTAGAAGTCACTATGTCGAACAGTGAGGTCTTTTGAATCGCTTTGTGGTTCCAATAGATGGACATCACCAGCAGGAAGGTGTGCGTGTGCTGGTCTTCTGCGGGCTCCTTTTGCAGCCAAGAGATAAGTACCGCGATGACGTAAGGGGACTTCAGTATGATTTTAATTATTTCTAGTCCCACGCCCATCCGGACTGCAACAATTAGACCTGAAGAAGGCCTTCCTTTGTTTCCTGCTAATGCTTCTGAAAAGGCAATCTCGAAGCCATCCAGTGTTGGTTTAGATTTTAACCAAACTTCTTGAAGACATAGAATATCATATTCCCCTAAGTGTTGAAACCCTCTTGTGTTCCAGCTTGCCAGAGAGAGTGATTGTTGCTCTTGGTCAGATTTGGTGAGAGCTGGTGGCTATTTGTGGAGGCGTTTAGACAAAGCTTTCGGTAACCAGGCCCATGTGGAAGAGTTGAAGTTCGGTCTGGCCTGAGTCATCTTTTGATTCTCCTCTAGTAGTGTGGTCGCCTTTGTATCAAGTGGTTTGCAAGGGCAGATATCTTGCCCATTAAGTGACGATGGAACCGTGTCCGACCGGAGGGTTACTGATGGTTTCCTTGGAAGATCGTCACTTGAGCTAGCATGGTGGCGTTCTTTATTTATAGATATATCCTTCATTGTGCGGTCCTTTATCTCCTAATGGCCTACTTTAAGTGGACTGAGTAAAGTTAACTCAAACCCTTGTTTGTATAGTGCCTCCGCTGCTGCTGACAGCAGCGTGGTCACATTGACTGATGGTATATAGAGCAGACAATGTGCCTTGTGACCCTCATGAGAAGGTTCCACCGTTTTAAGATCTTCTGATTTTAAGTCTCTTAAGGAGGAGATACTGTGTAGCAGTCTCAGCACCGTGCGTCTATTTAAGACCAGGTATTTTTGGTTGCCAGACCGTTGACGTATTTTGACAGTTAGATTCAACTTATGGCTATTAGAGTCTTGGTATGACTTCTTCTTGTGGTGATGACTGTAGATCACACTCTCTTGTTGTTTATGGTCCTGAAATCCTTTTTTCTGCTGGGAATACTCGGAGTCCTTAGACTTATCCGATAAGTCAGTTTTTGTTTGGGTATGGGCTCTCGATCTGTATTTCGCATGAGGCTGACGAAGAGGTGAGTCCGAGTCAGGGTCTTGTTCAGTGTGCTTTTCAGTAGGCTTGATGGTGTGATCCCCGTTGTTGCTTCGTAAAGATTTAAAACGATCATCTAGTGAGATGAAGCCTGAAAGATCCCTAATAACTGTCTGGTGGCTGGGTGACAGCTTGGGCAGATGAGAATTCACGCCTTTCTGTTAGCTATCAACACTTACGTCGAAGTGTTGGCTTAAATCCATCAAGTCTTTGTGTGTAAGAAAGTCTTCTACTGATTTTGGTGACTGCGATAGAACTTCTGATGGCTTGTCAGTTTCTAGAGCGTTTACTAAAGCTGGTTTCTTCCCTCCCAGACTTTGAGTGGTCTTTAGTAGAGGTTCTTTCTGTCGAAGTTCAGGTTGCTGGGATACAGGGGTTGGCTTAAACAAAGGTGCCATTTTTAGGCATACTTGGGAGTTGAGAGTTTGTTGTTTAGTTCTCATGTCTAAGTTCTCATCGAGGGACATCCCTGAGCCCAATGATTTTTTGCTTAGTCCTTGGATAGATTTCGTTCTTGACTGGTCTTTATGTGGGAGAATGTCATCCAAACACATCACATCATTGTCTCCCAGCTTGTTAGTTGTCAAGTTTGGTCTGACTAGCGATGAACTGTGGAGGCCTGACAAGTTGCTAGCACCAGATTTTGGCCTTGTCCCACAGTCCATGTTGGAAGCATCACGCCGCAAAAAATCTTGTGCTGTTGTTTGGGAGCTTGCATCCATCCCTGGCCTGTCTTCATTGTTTTTTCTTGAGACTGGTAAGGGTTCCATGAACTCAGCTTGATGTAGATGGGAAATGCCAGCTGAGTAATTTTTCCTTCTCTCCAGAGCATTAATATAGCCTTCTAGATAGATGAGCTTTGAGTTCATCATCGCGAAGATAGATGTATGATCTTTCAAGGAGTCATTGATTGCCTCATATAGCTTACAGAATGGCGCTAATGCGATTGTTACAGCAGACAAAATATACATAAAGTCTGCTTTTTTCGACAGAGTCTCCTTTGGGATAGTATAGGAAGACTCACTTGATCTTCTATTAGATGAAGAACTCACAGGTGATGAGGGCGGCCATAACCGCGGCAATTCCTTAGGTTTGTGTTGAGGAGTAGGCAACCTCGGAATAAAACCCTCCCGGGGATCTAGCAAAGACTCTTTACTTCCATTTCCCTCGTGTGCTTCAATGTCCAAGGGAACTGCCAGGGCGATGGGCTTAGCCGGCAAGTTCCTTTTCTCAAAGTTTTGAAGCATTGGGCTTTCATTTTCATATAAGCCCGAGCTATTTATTTCCAATGACCCCGGTAAGGCGGTTGACGGGCCTGTACAGTCTGACTGGCGAATGGAGTTCAAGCTTCCCAGTTGAGGTTGAGTTATCTGATCATACTCCAAAGAAATTGGGGCTTCAGTGTAAGACTCATTATTAGCTGGTAACGATGGTAAAGTTAGCATTTCCTCTGGCCGAGTTTCTTGTACTTCCATAATGATTGGTAAAACCGCTGGCCCAGGATTGAGAGTGTCTTCAGCTTGCTCCTTTTGATGTGATGTCGGTACATGGATCCCGCTGCTAGGGATATTCTTCTGAGAGCCAGATGAGGCTGTGAGTAAAGGTTCGAGAAGTGCTTCTAGCAAGTCTGCGTCCGAAATTTCCCCAAGCCCTGATTGGTGTAGTTTCTTTTTAGCTTGTCTTTGAAAAAGCATTTTCAGGGAATTTTCCAGGCGTAGACTCGCCGATGGAGTTGCTGAACTGGTAGATCTAGAGTTTTTTTTTGCTGCTGTTCACTTGTTAGATGTAGGGAGATCAAATGTTTTCTTTGTTAGCAGCCTAAATGGAATTCCATGCGGTTGTCAGGTAAGTACCCCTTGTTTGCTGCCTTCTCTCAGATCTCTGGACTTGGTGAGCTCAGGTTCAGTAGTCTCAGAGTGTAAGGGGCCCAGGGGGGAAGATGGTGGTGCAGGCGATATTACAATCATCTTGTCAGGGTATCCCGCAATCTTAGGCTCCCTCTCTAGAGCCTGTGGGTTATTTCTTTCATGTTGTTTTATTTCGGCATGTACGGCTGATGGTAAAGTCGAAGTGTTATGTACTTGAGCCTTTGTTGTTTTTACCAAAGAAGTCGCTGTAGAAATGTCTGTGGCCACCTGATGGCGCTGTGGGGGAGCTGTACCAGGAGAAGTCGAGTTAAAAGACTTCTCTATCCCAGAATCTCTGGTTTCATCGCAAGGATACTGAGGGGCATGCTGAACATCCATGGGTGCAGCGGGACCTGCGCTGCCCGGCCGCGGCTCCCCCTGGTTTTCGACCCGGGTGGCCCCACCTCCTTCGAGGGATGGTTCCTCCGCGTCATCCGCCAGGTGCAGGGGCCGGGCCTCAGGCTGCACAACTGCGCTCGATTTTCCTCTGCAGCTGTCTTCAACCTCAGGCTGCTGTCGAAGTGAGGCTTCCCCACTGCTCCGTTGTCCCGTGGGGCTGCAGTTAGCCTCAGTTGGTGACTCTGCCAACACGAAGCCTGTCCCCCACTCCCCCTGGCTTCCGACACGGGAGTCCTCCCCTCCTTCGAGGGGGGGTCCCCCCGCACTGTCCACCGTCAGAGGCTGGGACTGAGGTGCTGCGGCTCCCCTGTTGATGGAGCCCGTCTCCGGCTCAAGAGTGCCGAGCTCCTCCGTTTGTTTCTTCTTGTTGAAAGCGTCCCCAGTCGGAGTGGATCCAGACATATGCTCGAAGCACCCCTCCAGTAAAAGTTTTTGTTTGTGTTTCTGAGAAAGATGATTACTTTTTTCACTATGCTGTTGAACTGTTAATTTAGGCAGTTTTTTTAATGGAATATTTTGTAGTTTGCCTCCTGGCCGCTTTAGAGAGCCTACACAAGATAGGATATTAGATTGTAAAGTTGAATAGCGTTGTTAAAGAGTGAGGAAGCCAACAAAAGGGTAGAGGGGCTGTTGGCACTTCGCCTCCAGAGGTGTTATGTCTCTGGTCCAGGGAATCTAAGCCATCCGCCCTAGCCGCCATTCCCACTCTCACACCACTCTGCTCCGCTTCACTGCTCCCTTCTGGTTTTGAAGGAAATGGCGCCAAAAACACTATAGCCACTGTAGAAAGACTGAGAGGGACTGCCACAGACTGCCCACTCTCACACCACTCCGCTCCGCTCCGCTTCGCTGCTGCCTTCTGGTTTTGAAGGAAATGGCGCCAAAAAACACTGTAGCCACTGTAGAAAGACTGAGAGGGACTGCCACAGACTGCCCACTCTTACACCATTCCGCTACGCTTCACTGCTACCTTCTGGTTTTGAAGGAAAAGGCACCAAAAAACACTGTAGCCACTGTAGAAAGACTGAGAGGGACTGCCACAGACTGCCCACTCTCACACCACTACGCTCCGCTTCGCTGCTGCCTTCTGGTTTTGAAGGAAATGGCGCCAAAAAACACTGTAGCCACTGTAGAAAGACTGAGAGGGACTGCCACAGACTGCCCACTCTCACACCACTCCGGAAGGTTTGTGTTACCCCTGGGCCAAATGGCTATGGGGTTACGGATAGGCATAATCATTGGTTTTTATGACGTGCAGACAGGGGATTCAAACCTGTGTTGCTCTGTGTCGGCTTGCTTCCAAGAAGAGCGTGTTGCCACTGAGATATACTACCTGTGTCATAGGGCATAGGTCGCAGCATGTTAAGATAGAGCAGAGAATAGCTTTAAGAAGACACAGACACAGCAAAGAGTTTTATAAAAAAAACATCTTTATAAGCGCATGTGATTTGACTGTTCACACTGGACCTACCGGAATTTACCAAGGGGTCTCGCTGTGGGGGACACCTTGGACTTTCAGGCTATTGACAATGGGCAGGACTCCCCTACCTGAGCAATAGACTTACCTTTGTGAAGACCGGAGGACAAGCACAGAAACAAGTTGAACAAGCAACCGTTGAGGGAGAACTGTTGGATATAGGATAGAGGAAGGAAGAGGTAGATTGTGGCCTCTCTCTGGGGCCGCGTCCCTGAGACACCGAACAGGGCTCCATGGTTCCTGTAACCTGGGCCAGCATTTCAGGAGCAGCAAAGGACCTGGGGAGCTGTCGGCCCAACCGGGGACCAGGCCTGCTGGATCCACCATTGGCAAAAAGTTAAGGACCACATGGCATGATGGCCTGTTTAAGCATAAGCACCGATCCGGGGCGTGTGCATGTGAGGGCCCCAGACCTGGAGCACAGCCTGAAACCCATACGGCCCACCCGTAGACCACACCGGGTGGCCAGAAATGAGCAAAGAGTCAAGGTCCAGGCCATTTGCAGAGAGTGGCCTGGTTGAAGAGGCACACTAACCTGGAGCCAGCTGCAGTGCCTGAAGTAGATGGGGCATGCTGGATGAGTGCGGTGGGCTTGTAGTAGGCTACACCTAGGTTCGCAGGACATGGGCGGAGCTGAGCGGAAGGCTTGTCTGCTCAGGCCCGCCCATGAAATGTAAACGCAGCCATGAAGAAAGCTCTGTAGTCACCGCCACAGAGGAAATGTGGTCCGCTGTAGCCCATGACATGGAGAACCAACGCCATGGAAGAAAGAAGGAGCTCAGCTACCAGCCATGCAATGCCCATGTGAGTAGTTTAATTAGGCTGTGACGGCCACCGTGGCAGAGCGGGGGCTTGTAGCAATTGAAAGGAGAATGACAGCAGGACAAGACCATAAAGGTACTGTGGATAGTTGTTTATAGATTCAAACTGACACATTTACACTTAATATTATGCTTAAGCAGACTGCATCAGAAAAGAATGTGTTGTAGGATAAGGCGGAATTAGTGAAATGGATCATTTGTTTTGAGGGTAGCCCTGAAGGGGTATCCATCACCCCCATTAATAAAGGGGCATCCAGGGAGTGGGGAAATGTAGAGGGCAGACTGCACTATGGAAGATGTATTTTATTAACATGTTGTGTTTCTTTAAGTATAAGTCCCCACATGGGCTAAAAATTCCCTTCCTGTGCACTGTGTGTTATTTTGCCATCAGGAACTCAGGTTTGCAGCCCATCTCTAGATTGCATTAGTATCTTCATGTTGCAGGCTGCTCAGTGCCCCTTCCTCGCCAGCAGGTCTGGGAGGGTGGGGGTGTTTTTCGGTGTTGTCCATCCCTGGGCTTAGGTAAGGAAGATCTGCCCTTGACTCGGACCAGGGCAAGAAAACCTAGGCGCTACATTTGTATGGTGCCAACTCACACGATGCACTGCTTCTATTCACAAAATAGAACTCAGGAAGTGGCAGTAGAAACAGGGAAAGGGGGAAAGACAGGACTTAACACTGGGGTAGGGCTTGGGTTACATACCTTCAATGTCATTATTGATGAAACACGAGGGGAAGAGACACAACAAACAACACAAAGGGACATACCAGATAAAAAATCAGATAAACGTTGACAGAGTCAATGGAGATCAAGTAGAGGGTAACAGTGAAAGTGATTACAGAGGCTGGTGATGACCAGAAGTGCATTATGTTAAGGATAAGTACTCCTGTGGTTTTAGGTGGGATGCGTGGCTTAGGTGATGAAGGGGAAAGTGCTGAGTCAAAAGAAACCCCAGTGGTGATAATGAAGTTGAGGGTCTGTGTTAGTGAGCCAGCGCGTCAGCTAAGTCTTGAATCTTCGGACAGTGTGTTCAGTTTTTAGATTGGCAGAGACACTGTTCTGGTGCTTAAAACCTAGGTGTGTGCAGAATTAGCCTCCGTGTGTCAATCTATTGAAACCTGGAGTTGAAGGATTGTGATTTAGGGAGCATTTCAATCATCTGGTTGTGCAGTGTATGTTAGCATATGCATGGAGGGGGGCTGATTTCTTCCACGATTCGATATGGGATGCTAATTGCTTTGTGAATGGTCTTTTATTGCGACTGGGAGACATTTGAAGGGTTTCTGACCTGGGAAATAAGCAGAGGGAAGAAAGAAAAAATGGGCGGAACCCTCTTTTTTGTTGGGGGCCTGACTCTAGAGGGTTGGGAGGTACAGAGATATAGAGGAGTAGAGTCAACGGCTACCCAGGCCTAAGGCGTGACAGGGGGTCACAATACTCCTTGCAGTGGAGCTAGGAGAATACTAGCTGGAGAAAGAGGTCACTGTGGAGTGCAAAAAACAGGAAGGTTTATTTTAACAGGAAGACATATTTACAGAATTCTTTATGTGCCGTGGCACATAGTGTATGCATACTTGAAGTACATTTACAGTTTGCATATCGGTGAGTTAGTAATCATAAAGTAGTGACAAGATATTCCATGTATTGTTTACATTCACAATACATTTAACATTGTCGACACATTGGTTGGTGTTTCTGGTTCGGTAGGTTACAAAGGGCAGTGGCTGGATGAAATGAGGCAGCGCTGCAAGGTAGTACCAAACTGTCTTCAGGACATCAAGTCGTGGTCGGACTTGGTTAAGTAAGAAGAGCGTCATCCTATAGTTTAAGGGTGGAGAACGCTTTTAGAAACAGTGATGCAAGATTTGAAAATTAGTGAAAGTAGAGCTGCAAGGAGTGGACCTACCATGTGCAAGTAAGTTGACGCCATGTCAGTGGTCTTGTTTTCCCAGCTGTCGGTTAATACGGCTGGGGTGCGCAGTCTGCGAAAGTCAGATGCCCAAATCTATTTTGAGGGGGGTCAAAAAATTACAGTGGAATTAGCGGTTGGATAAGAAAAATGGGGCACAGGTAAGATCTTGTCATGCATGGTTTTAGTGATTAGTTTTCGAGAAAGGTCCATCAAATGAATGCCCTTCTTGGGTTTTAAATGCATAATTAAGGCTGTTAAACGTGCTTATCTGGTTGTTTACAGAAATCGGCCAAAGTGGTCTGGAAAGGAACCGAAAAGAATCTTCACCTGTTCCTACAATGGTTGAACTCACAGAACAACTGCATCAAATTCACGATTGACCTTAACAAAGACAGAATACCTTTCCTAGACCTTGAAATGTGCAAAAATCAAAACAACTCATTGAGTACCACCTTATATCGAAAACCGACTTCCAAAAACACTCTACTCGAGTACTCCAGTTTCCATCCGTCAAGCCTTAGGATGAACCTTCCGTATGGCCAGTTTTTACGGATTAGGCGGAATTGTTCGACATTGGTCGAATACGAATCTAAAAGCAAAGAACTTGCAACCCGCCTAAAAGAACGAGGATACCCCAGCCATATCGTTCGTCAAGCAAGGAAACGAGTAAAACACACCAATCGAGACTCCTGTCTCACCACAACTAAAAGAGAACAGTCTAACACCAAATTGACCTGCGTCACGACTTTCACTCCTTTAAGTAATTCAATCAAAAAAATGGTCCTTAAACACTGGGACAAGCTCTACACTGACTCTTTCGCACCAGAGAAACCTAGATTTGCGTTCAAACGCAGCCGCAACCTAAAAGATCGCCTCGTACACACGTACACAGAAGTTGATGTCTCAAGCAGCACACACGGCACTTTATGGAACCTGCCGCCAGTAAAAGGCCATTTCAAGTGTGGAAATTGCTCCGTCTGCACACTGACGACAAACCTCAAGACAATCGATTTGAAAGGTAACTTGTGGACCCTAAATTCCTTCACCAATGGCAAAACCAAATGGTCCGTCTACATCATCAAATGCCCTTGCGACCTCATCTACGTAGGCAAATCCAAGAGAGAAATTAGACAACGCATCTGTGAAAATCGGTCTTGTGTACGTAACCAAGTAGAAAATAAACCCCTAGTGGCATACTTCAAAGCCATGAAACATACCCACAATGACATCTTCTGGACAATACTGCAAACAGTGGGCAACCCCTTCCGAGGGGGCAATAGAGACCTTGCCCTACGCAAACTCGAGCAGAAATGGATATACCGCCTTGACTCTGTTAGACAAGGCTTGAACATTTCCATTGAATAGAACCTTTTCTTTAACAAATAACTCAGGGTTCCCACATCAATGCGTCAAGCTCAGCCAAATGTAAAAATTGTTGCAATACTTCTCCCTGTAACCACTAAGTCTGCATCGTTTGCTTCCAAAACATCACAATCGGTCCTTTAGACATGTACCATTGTTACAACTACACCAATCGTGTGCATTGTTTACATTGATGTTTCTCTCTTATCCTTCCTTCTTTCATGATGTTTTCATGTTTTTTATGCTTAGATGTTTTGTAACTATGTCATTGTAACCGTACCAAATGCATATCTCCTTCATAGTATATTGATGACTCTCGTTTACCTCTTTGTACATCTAATGTTTTGGATGGTTTACAACCCCTGTTTTGAATTAAGAGAATTGTTTATCCGGAGATCACGTTTGTGTCAACCATTATGACAAAACACTAGCCCATGTTCATTTCAAATAGTGTCCTACCAACTCACATACATATTTCTGCCATACATGACTACGTGTGTTACCCAACCACTGATTTCAGGCATTATTGATGTTGGCTTGCTCGAGGACTGATGCCCCAGCGCTAAGCATACACTCAGACACTGCCCTTCTGCACATGCGCGATTGGGCCATGTCTTAGCCTCATTCTGGTTAAATAACCCTCCAGGGCACACATGCGCACAACCAGCCTGCAGTGATACAGCTCTTTTTCAGTTCAGCACAGGTAAGAACTAGTCCGCTCACGTTTTTGATTCACTGCCGCGTGTTTCAGCGCTTATCTACTAAGCGTCCTCTCTCACCCCTTGATCCTGGGTTCAATGTTAATCGACACGATCTGATTATGACCTAGCCACTTTCCCTCGGCCGCCATTACAATTTCACAGGGCAATTATAACAACAGTCCTCCCGAACTCCTGCACCAACCGCACGGCTAAGTTCCTTGCACCTTGATACAGTTCTCAGCACTTGGTGACCCAGTCACATCTCTTTGGCCGATTTCTGTAAACAACCAGATAAGCACGTTTAACAGCCTTACTTATGCATTTAAAACCCAAGAAGGGCATTCATTTAATGGACCTTTCTCGAAAACTAATCACTAAAACCATGCATGACAAGATCTTACCTGTGCCCCATTTTTCTTATCCAAGCGCTAACTACCGCACTGTAATTTTTTGACCCCCCTCAAAATAGATTTGGGCATCTGACTTTCGCAGACTGCCCCCCCAGCCGTATTAACCGACAGCTGGGAAAACAAGACCACCGCCATGGCGTCAACTTACTTGCACATGGTAGGTCCACTCCTTGCAGCTCTACTTTCACTAATTTTCAAATCTTGCATCACTCACTGTTTCTAAAAGCGTTCTCCACCCATAAACTATAGGATGACGCTCTTCTTACTTAACCAAGTCCGACCACGACTTGATGTCCTGAAGACAGTTTGGTACTACCTTGCAGCGCTGCCTCATTTCATCCAGCCACTGCCCTTTGTAACCTACCGAACCAGAAACACCAACCAATGTGTCGACAATGTTAAATGTATTGTGAATGTAAACAATACATGGAATATCTTGTCACTACTTTATGATTACTAACTCACTGATATGCAAACTGTAAATGTACTTCAAGTATGCATACACTATGTGCCACGGCACATAAAGAATTCTGTAAATATGTCTTCCTGTTAAAATAAACCTTCCTGTTTTTTGCACTCCACGGTGACCTCTTTCTCCTGCTAGTATTCTCCTAGCTCCACTGCAAGGAGTATTGTGACCCCCTGTCACGCCTTAGGCCTGGGTAGCCGTTGACTGTACTCCTCTATATTTCTGTACATGGGAAATAAGCATCCAGGGTTTGAGACCAAGAACTAATATCTTGGATTATTTTCAGTTGCGGACCTGGACGGGAGGAACAGAACTTCAAGGTTCCCTTGAAAGCCATGATTCAAGGCCCTAGGAAGCACCATTTCCGATATATATTTTCACTGCAAATTGCAAAACCTCAATGTCATTGTAAGCGTCTTGACACCAGGAACAAAAGTTGAGGGGCCCTGAGGGACCCCAAAAACCATGTTATCTGCACCACAATGCACCACAGCATACTGCATAGCACCACGGTGAGGTGACAGGTGGGGAGAGCACACAAAAGATCCCATTATGCTGCAACACACCAAATCTCTAAATCTGCTACCTGATTGTCAACAATTGATGAAAAGTGCTATCAGGTCTGTCTACCCATGCATAGTACGGGTACTTTTGCTAGTATTTGAGAAGGACAATAGCAAAAGTCCATATATGATTGCGATCTAACATTACAATATCTGAGTTTATGGAGTGACTGTTTAAACATTGTGAGCTTTGACTTTCACTGGAAAGCAGGAGTAATAGAAAGTGTAATGACATCAAATCTGCTTAAGAAATAGTTATGTTTTTGTCCCTTGGTTTTCTAGTTTCTAACTGCAATGTTTTCTGAATATCCCGAATATTAGCCATCAGATCTTCATCCGCTTCCATTTTACGAGTCATAATTGCGCTCATGTCTGAAGAGTCTGGGTACTGAACCCTGAGTGTTCTCCATACGTCAGCTTGACAATTATTAAATGGTGCTCTGTCATGGTTAGTATCCTGTTATGTCACCCCGGCATATCCTGCTCACTTCCAAATGTTGTGTGATTGCTCCCATAATGTGGCAGCAAGCAGGCTTTTTATGTCCCCTGCTGCTGCGTTCATCTCAGCTGTCTGAGGATGCAAAATGTAGAAGCATTAAATCCTGTGATATAGTTCTTAAATGAGTTTCCAAAATTCATGTGTCAGTCGCATGTACATTGACGTTAGAGACATCACTTATACATGTGTCCCTGTCTGTTCATTGTGATAGGCGCTATAGCACATACAAGATTGTGTAAGGAACTTGGCAACTGAGAACCACACTAGGCAAGGATTTGGGAGCAGAGAGGACAGTGGCCATGAACAGAAAGGGGATTAACCCTGCAAATCACCTCCTTTCAAATAACTCAGGTAAAACTATGAAATAAGAAAAATGGATGGCACACTTCAAGGCATGTTGATGTGCCTTTTGATGCCCAGCCCCCTACCCCAGTGTTTAGTGCTGCTATGCTGAAATGTGCCCCTACTGTCGCACAATGTCTGGTATGCTAACTGGGGTCAAGCACAGTCAACCTGAGGTTCACATGGCACACTTCTGGAGCTATGAGGTTCGATAAATTCTACTCATTGTGACTATGATGGATGCCGTGGTGGGGGACTAGCCCGGCACCTTGACTACAGTGCTGTGCATTTTTGCTGTACATGCTGAGCCACGCCAGAGACACAGCATGCTGCCCGTGTGTAAACATCTTCTTTGGTGACCGGATTGGTCACTTCCCTGGACATGGCGCGACCAGGGATGGATAGGCTGGCCATTCCTCCTGGAATCAAAAGTGCTGCTGCATGTGTACCCAGGGCACTTGTAACATTGATCGAATCGGATATAAATTGAAATTGAATTCTTTTGTGTCCTAATATTTGTTTGTTGTCTAATTGTTGTTCGGATTTGAGCATTGTAGTAACGGTGGAGATTCTTGTTACCCTTCATTCTTTCCACAGATGCACCATGATTCCGGTCCTCCTCTTTGCCTTTATATCTATTGAAATTAACCAGGTATGACCGGAGTTTAAAGTACCTATTGTCCCTGTTCACTCTTGTGTTTCGATTCTTTAAGCTGTCACCAATCATTTCTCAAGGGAGGTGCAGTGGCCAGGGCCCAACGACAAAGACTATCCACGTGCCCCAAGTGTCCGGAAAACCTTTGCCATGTGCACCTGCTCTGTGTGTACTCAGTGCTGGAGAGTACTAGCGTTGCAAAAAGAAAAACATCTATGACAGTCTCTGAGTGCAGCTAGAGTGTCTGGGAAGGTCACCACGGGTACCTGGAATACATCTCTGACCACTGAAGCAATGCCATACCGTCCCTCAAACTGTGGATCTGTCTCTGTGGAGAAACCAGAGGCTTCACCTTCTCAGGTTGTGTTTGCTACTGCACTCATGAGCATCATCAATTATAAATGACCCAGGGAGCCCATTAACTTTCAGATTGCTACCACCATTAGCAAGTATGTTGAGGCTGCAGTCAAAGAGTCAGTGGAACCTGCAGCAATCTGCACCCCCCAGGCCTTCAGGCCTTCAATGCGACTGCTGCTTCCACTATCTCAGTGCCTGATCTCACTAATGAATACCATAATCATGATCCGTGGCCCAGTGGCAATTCCAGTACCCCATGAACTAGAGAGTGAAGACATGATGGAACAGGCCACCCTGTTGATAGGGAAGATCCTGGCTTATAAGAATTACTATGCCAGGAGAACCTGGTGTTTGGCTTCTTGCTACTTTGCCACAACACCCTCAGGAACCTGATGATACGACCCTGATGATCTGTGACCTCAATTGACCCCTCTAACAAAAGATGCTTGAGCAAAACCCAGACCCGGCATGAGGCCAAGCTGCTTGCCTACTTTGAGAAGAGTTCATCAATCCCATCTTCCGACCTCGCACACATTTCTCTTACTCTTTCAGCAGACACACTCAGATCATGACTCCCCTGTGACGGAGGGGATGCAGCGGCCACAGGATCTGCCTTGAGGGACAGCTCTGAAGCCATTGTTGAGGAGGACCTGAAAAAATATGATGTTACTCTGCTTCAGCCTCAGGACACTGAAATAACATACCTGGCCATCAACATGTTTTTCTTATCCAACCAGTCAGATGGCTTAAAGCAAGATGTTCAAGCTCTGCAGTATGCATTGAGGAAGCACCACAACCCCATAAATCATTCATAGATGCACCCATAGAAGAAATAGCTATCCATGCTGAAAGTGACATTGAAGCTGGATCAGACCTTGTTCAGTCACTCACTAACCTGAAAAATGAAAGGGAGGAAGGGCTTGCCAGCCCTGAAGAGCAAGGTTTTTGGGGAAAACCAGTGAGTGCCACAGTACAAAAGGTAATGATATACATATGAATTGTTGGCAGATATATGCATCATCCATAGCTTCTACCCCTCACCCGGCCCAATACCACACATGTGAGAAAACTTACTCACCAAGACAACCGTACTGCCCTTATCCCAGGCAGGTACAGCAGGGCATGAAGTAATTTGAAGCTGAAGATGGCAAAAGCATTCAAGCTGATGTTGTAACTTTAAAAAGGGCAAGCATTATACATGAAGCAAACATGCACTCCGCATGAAGAACATATACAGTAGGTAATATATGCATTTATACATTAAGAATATTAACATAGCATCCATAAGACATGAAAAACAGATATGGCCTGCACCCCTCTTCCCCATTGCGAGTTGCCAGTAAAGTACTCGCCAAGGTATGTGACGTATGAGGAGCAACTGAACCAACAGAGAGCCGCAATGGGCCTCTGCCCTGTTTACATTAGAAGATCTGTACCAGTTGAGGCGCCCGTGACCAGACAGCCCTGGGCAGCACGGTACCCAATCAGACAACCCTACCAGCCACTGATGCGAAACGATGAGTACTTATAGACTGTCCATGAGAAGACACAAAGAGCCCTAAGGGAAGGTAAATGGTAACGAAATGTGGGCCTGGACAAACTGCACAATGGACTAAGGCGACTCGCCAACGCAAGTAACCAAGAAAACAGGTACATGATACACAAAAGACAACACGATGTTGAAACATAAAGAAACATTATAGCTGAAAACCAACAAGTTGGAAGAAGAAAACCAGCTAATGTGTGTAAATAGGCTTGAAATGCAAGAAGCTAAGAAATCGATACTGCTTGCATGCTTAGTAGAAGAATAGAGCGGCAAGCGCCAGCTATGTATCTACCTCAAGAAAGCACAATGTACACATGCGACTCCATTTTGTAAAAGCAGAAATACGCCCAGGCGGCCAAGTTTAATATGGATATTAAACTGGCCAAGTTTAATATCCAAGCCCAAGCCAAGAGAAAGAGCGGAATCGAAACTCAACAAACAATGGCTCAGGCCTGGGAAATCAAGGTCAACCCAAGAGGGGGAGGCGAGCTTCAGCAATAGAGAACCGAAACTTCAGAGCATACCAACCTGCCATGTGAAGGTCAAGATAAGGAGGCCCGGGCAAGGGGGTGAGGCTACGAGGAGAATTAAATACACAAAAAGCTGGAAACTGAAGCAGATTCACGGTGAACCAACACGTAATCAGCCAGGCGCGAAGATGTACCACCGTCTGATGTTTCCCAGATCCAAGGGTGCCATAACCTTTCCTGATAAGAGACTACAGTTTCGAGGCCTTCCTTAACCAACTCATTGACACATTGCCCTAAAACCACTGATTGATGGAAGGGAGGCACGGTGAATCCTGGGACACCAGGCACCTGGGTGTCTATTCTGCATGCTGCTAATTAAAGTGGAGATTTATGTTTAGGGGTGTAATTTACACAATCACAATGAACCTTGTAATCTAGGGTCCTATAGACACTGTAACCAATAGGAAGTCGTACTTGTAGTGACGTCAATCACGTGTGATGTGGAGGGATGGGCGTAGACACCCACCTGATAAGAGTTAACCAATCCGCATGCGCTATTATCATGTACAGATATAGTACCTATACTTAAGTTACCTTTCCTACCCAATTATATTGCATGATGATTTTTTATGGAATTAGATGACAAAGATGACGAATTTAGCCGATAGAAACGGCTGTTTGGCTGCAGTTCAGGGAAGTCGGAGCGAGACAGGTGTTCGCGATGCTGCTGATTTCCATATGCTGATGTATGTATCATTAAACGGACTTCCCTTTGCCAACTTATTGAGTCCTGGTTTTTGAGTTGTGCTGGAGTATGTGAATCCTGCACCCTGTTCTCACATGGTGCAGCTATCTTGTATTACATGTTCTCGAGGGTGAGTACTGACCAATGGGCCCGTCAGTAATTTCCTCTCCTCTAGAACACTTGTTAGCGTGAGGATGGTTTCGGCCATCGATTATTAATTATCGATTGATATAGTTAGAAGACACCCTTAGACTGACGGCACGAAGTAACTCTGGGCCTTCGGTAACATCACGAGTCCTTTCGCCATTCCGACTGAGTAGGCTGAGAAGCTCCACGTGGACAGTGATAGAGTAAAATTTCAAAAACTCTGCAGTGGGTCTGAAGGAACCCACCTTTCCAAGCATAACCCTTCTCATTCCCACGAGCAGCGGATCGGACGAAGGTTTTAAAAGCAGGAAGAGGACTGGGCGGTGATCCTGAAGTTCCAGAGAGGAAAAGAGGCGATCGGTGAGTGAAACAACTTAACTCGTTACCTTGGCAAATGTCTCATAGGCCTTAGAGTAAGAAGGGGAAAGGTAACGGAGGGTGGCGGAGAAAAAATAAAGCAGCTAGAAGTGGAGAAGACGGTATATATTTAGAGCGTTAATGACTCAAGTATAAACAGAAAATATATAAAACGTAAAGGATACCAGGGGGCACCTGAGGTAAAACGTAAAGAATATCAGGGGGGGCACCTGGAAGAAAACATAAGGATTACCGGGGGGGGCACACCCGAGAGAAAAACGAGAATTTGCCTTGTTCCTGCGCTTTAGAGTGGTCAGAAGGAACGTGAACCTAGAGCCCACAGAGGGGGGACAATTTAGGCTACAGTGACGTTTAAAGACATCATAAGGGGGTTTGTTCAAATCCCATGGTGGGGTATCAATTAGAAGGCAGGTATATGTATGGCCAGCTAGTGTCTGTCTAGTCTGTCAACTGTCTGTCACATGTGTCTTGCTGTATGTTAAATGCAAAATAACTGTATTGATGATTGATTGAAATGCATTTTTGGCCTTACGCGATTCTGTAACTAAGAGGGAATCGCCAGTAAATTGATGGTTTCTATTGAGTAAATGGATAGTATACATTTTGGGAAAAATTGGATTGGAGCTTGCGTATGTGGTGCTCGCTCGTAGTAGCGGAGAGGTTAAAGAATTGTGTGGATATTGTTGGTGTCGAAATTAAGAATGGAGGAGGTTACCCCACTTGCGCACTTGTGTAAGCAACTGCCCAAACATGCAGTAAAATTGAAGAAATACAGTCAGGAGTGGGTTAAGGCTACTGCCAATAAGATGTTTATGCCTTGGCCCCAGAACGGGTCACTGTCTAAGGCTGTTTTACAGCACGTGGGAACTGGGAAATGGATACACGAGTTAGAAAAGATGACCGGGGGAGTCACCTTAGCAATAGGGGACATTTAGGGCCTCTTGATCGCCATACTTGGTGAAAGGGCTGACGATGTGTGGAAACGGGCTGGGTATCCAAGGGTAACAATAACTAACACTACCCATGACGGAGCCCCGTTTAATAATTGTAGAGCAGCAGTGTGGAAAGCGCTGCGAACGCTATACCCAGACACATCAGACATGGGAGCTATAATGACTCGGAAAATGAAAGAGTCAGAGGATCCGTTGATTTATAACCAGAATTTTCAAGACGCGTGGGTGCTCGAAACGCATGAGTCTTGGTCAAAGTCTATCCCTGTCTTTTACCACATACTGTGTCAAGGGTTGCTTGAACCGGTGCAAAAACAGCTCAAGAAATTGGTAGGGATTGAATCCAAACCGTGGGCCGAAATTCAATTGACAATTGCACACTACTGCAGATTGTTACAAGAAAAGAATCAAAAAAAGGAAGCAACCCGCAAGGGGGAGGAAGTGAAGCTGGTACAAAAGAAGCTCTCGAAGTATACCCTCGAGGGAGCCATGTTGACCAGCCTAGCTGAACCCAGCACGCTGCATGTGAATAACCAAGCTAATATGGGATATTTCCCGAGGGTAGAGGATTTAGAGGAAGAGGATGGCAAGGTGGCCAGGGAGGTTTCCATGGTAATCAGGGAGGTTTTCAAAATAACCAAGGCGGATTTCAGAATGAACAGATGGGCAGTCAAGCCATGCCGGATGGGCAGATGGTCCGACCATTCTGGTTGTGCAGAATGACAGGACATGTGACGCGCATGTGCAGAAACCAAGGCATGTGGCAAAATGACCAAGGAATGGGAACAGGTTTGGTGAATCAGCCTACCGTCCCACAACAAGGCGGTGCACAGGGTCACACAGTGCAACAGCAGGCTACAGGCTTGCCGCAGGGTGCACAACAAGGGTTCCAACCTTCGAACATGGGGAATTTGCAACAGGGGCAGCCCCAACAGGTACCACCGCCGGTGCCACAAGGAATGAACTCTGGAGGAGGAACCAAACCCGGGAATGGGGGTATTCCACAAACTTACAGTAGGCCAAACCTATACATAAAATAGTACAGCTCAGGGGAAACTCTGATGTGCTCCATCCTATCAGTGACACCAGACCCTAACAGGAAACCGAGGGTAAATGTCACCATAGGGGGTAAAGAATATTCCTTCTTAGTTGACACGGGTGCAACGCGCTCGTGCATACGGGAAGGCAAGTTTTCCTTGTCCGGCGAGGCTATAGATACTCAGAGTTTCACTGGAGCTCATAGCAGAGTTCCCTTTACAGACACACTCCCAGTCTCAGTGCGAGAGTGTGAAATGAATGTACCCCTATTGTATTCACGGCAGTCCCCAGTAAATATCATGGGACGGGACTTGATGACAAAGTTGAATATGACAATCTCATTTACTGAGGATGGTATAGTGTGCTCCACACCAGGAATGCACTATTCAAATGTGTGCGAAATGATCAGAGCGTATTCTGGACGTGCAGCCATGAGAGCTATACCACTGGAGCCAGAGGTTTTCGCTTATGGCGTGCGAGTGCTTATGGCGGGATTGCCAGGCCTCGCGGATAAAACTATGAGAACCCCTGATGAATTTCTATTTAGACCAAGAATACCCATGCATGAAGAAGAGGGACAAATATTTCCCTTGGAAATACAATCTGCCGCAGTAAGAGGGAAGGTGGTACTGGTAGAGGGATATGATGATGAAGGAAGGCAATGGTGTGCTATTATCGCCATTGAAGAAGGGGATTGAGTGACTGATGTCACTGACGATGATCTGTTCTAAGAACACCCTGACCTAGAAGAGACGAGAGTGGAAGTAAGTCTCATATTCTGGGTCAAAATGATCAAACGAGGAGTGCCACAGAGAATGATGTTGGCGCTGGTACGTCCAGAATACTTTGAGGATGACATGACCCAGGTGGCCGTCACACTATGGACAACAAGGCCTTATGACGTAGGACTCCTGAAAGGGGCGGGAGAAGTAAAAATCAAGCTAAAGCCCGGAGTGATCCTACCAAGGGCGCGACAATATCCCATGTACAGAGAAGCGGATGAAGGGATCGCGAAGACAATTTCCACCATGATGGAGCAGGGCATCCTAGTGACATCAGAATCACCCTGTAACACGGTGATCTACCCCGTCAAAAAATCAAAAGGGGGGTCTTGATGTTTAATCCAGGAATTAAGGGCATTGAACGATATTGTCGAAGCCGAGTTCCCTCTGGTCCCTAACCCGTCCACAATCCTATGCAACATACCCACTGAGGCAAAATATTTCACGGTGATCGATTTGAAAAATGCATTTTTCTCGATTCCGTTGCACAATGACTCACAAGATTTGACATCATTTACTTTCAGGCAAATGCGCTTGAAAAGCACGAGACTGCCCGAGGGGTATTGTGAGTCCCCATCCATTTTTAACAGAGTCCTGCAAATGGACCTAAGCAATATTGCGGTGGACAGTGTTGTTTTGCAGCATGTAGATTACATTCTGATCTGCAGCACCACTGAAGAGCAATGCAGACGTGATTCTGTCCAGTTACTAACAATACTGGCTGATAAAGGATACAAAGCTGACAAAGAAAAGCTGCAGTACTGTCAAGAGGAAGTGTTGTACATTAGGCAACTAATCTCTCATGAAGGGAAAAAGATAACCCCAGAGAGGGCTGAAGCTATCATGAACACGGCCAAGCCGTGTACAATAAAACAAATGCAAAGCTTTTTAGGCCTGTGTAATTATGTCCGAGCCTGGGTCTTTGACTACAGCTCGTACACCAAGCACTTGCTTCAGGCCCTGAAAAAGGCACAGGCAACAAAGGAAGAAATCGAAAGGACTGAGGCAATGGAAAAGGGTTTTGCAGAGCTCAAGGGGGCAATTTCTAAGGCCCCAGTGCTCGGGATTCCTAATTATGCAAAATAATTTTACCTGTTCTCACATACCGATGGCAACTTTATGACAGTAGTACTCGCTCAACGAACATCACTGGGGTGTAAGCCTCTGGCATATTACGGCGGGTGTCTGGACCCAGTCATGAGGGCCCACTTCCCATGTGAACGAAATCTAGCTGCTGCCGCATTTGCCATTGAGAAGGTGTCATCCATTGTGATGGGATGCTCCATGACACTGTATGTTGAGCACTCACTGTTCGCCATATTAGAGAAGCCAAATGGCACATTGATATCATAGAGAGCATCCGCCTTTGAGGTGATTATCTCTAATCCATCGATCAAAATAGTTTGATGCAAAACTGTAAACCCAGCGACATTCATAATAGAACTAATAGCCGAGGGTGAAACTGTCCATGACTGTGCAAACTATGAAGAATTTTATGATGAGATCCCAAGGGTAAAAGAAAATGCCCTGCCAAGAGGAGAGGTCGTCTTCATTGTCGGGTCTTCGAGAATCAACCAAGAAGACGGACAACGGTATACAGGCGTGGCTGTGGTGAAACACCTGGTGAATGGAGAGTTTCAGGTACTCGTCAGCGCACGAATGCCATCTCACTATTCAGCCCAAGCTGCAGAACTAGTGGCACTGATACTTGCCATTGAAAACCATGCAGATCAGGAAGTGATGGTGTACAGTGATTCCGCCTATATGACTGCAGGCTTAGCACGATGGAAAAGGAGGGGTTACCTCCGAGCTGACGGCATCTCAGTGCAACATGCAGCCCTATTGGACAGACTGATAAAAGCACTACAACTCCAATGGCCATAGCAGTTGTGAAATGTGCCGCTCATACCAAGGGAACAGATTTCGTGTCACGTGGAAACCATGAAGCGGACACAGAAGCCAAGCGCATGGCATCCAAGAATGAAACAATCATGGACGTGGAGGTGGCACGTACCCATGAAAGAATGATGGTCGTACGAGCCACACGAGAAGCCTATAGAAATATGGGGCAGACTCAGCTAATGGAGCTCCAGGTGGAGGTGCCTCAGGAGGAGAAAAATATATGGAAACGTCGAGGGTGTTCTTTAAACCCCTCTGACGGATTGTGGAGGCAAGATAGCACTGGTAAACCAGTAATGCCTGTCACTCTTCTGAAGGTAGCGTTAGAACAGCTCCACTACCCCATACACATGTCAAAAGAAAATCTTGCTGCAATGCTCGCAGAAGACTGGTTCACGCCGAATTTAGAGGAGCATGTTGCATTTTTTATGGTCAACTGCATAAATTGCCAGAAATTCACATCTGGGCACACATTAAAAGTAGTGAGAGGAATCATTCCCAGACCAAATGGACCTTTCCTGCACCTGCATATCGATTATGTCGATATGATTCAGGTATGTAATGGGTACAGGTATTTAATTGTGGTGGTGTTTCCTTTCTCAAGATGGGTAGAAGCAGGTCCCTGTACACACCCCAATGCAGCCTGTGCCGCAAAGTTTCTGGTGAGGGAAGTGTACCTGTGCGAGGTAATGAGATCAGATAACGGGGCCCATTTTGTAAACACAGTGTTTGAGCAGATTAGCTTGCTGCTTGGTGTAAAGCACAAGTTCTTGTCGGCGTATCACCCAGAGAGGAATGGTATATGTGAGTGGCTGAACGGCCTGTTAAAAGAGAGGATAGCCAAGTTGAAGCTCACATTAAGGAAGGGATGGTTGCACTGTCTACCACTGGCATTGTATGCTCTTCGGAACCAACCAGGCTCCGACCATCATCTCCCGTCGCACAAAATAGTTACTGGTAGAAGGATGAGGACCCCTCTTACCCCCCGAGACAGAGCTAGATGTGATGCCCAGCCTGCTAGGGATGTTCTGGGAGCAGAGGTGAAGGAGTACCTTGACTGTCTCACATCCAGCACCTCTGTCATTTCAGGCCAGCTGCAGCGAAGGCGAAAAGGGGACAGCACAGCACAAACCACAACAGATAGTTCTGATGCAGGCGCAGCTCACAGCCTCTGTGCGACCCTTGTCTTCCCTGGCGACAGCGTCCTCGTAAGGAATTTTACAAGTAAAAAATGGAACGAGCCAAGGTTTAATGGCCCTTTCATCGTAGAGGACTGCACCCCGTCCGCTATCAAGCTCAAGGGAAGAAGAGCCTGAATCTTCTTAAATGACATTAAACCATTTATAGGAAACAGCACTCCTACTGCATCCAACTCCGAGGAATCTACAGACATCGGGGAAGGACCTCAGCACGTGCAGACAAGATCTATGGCGAGGATGAAGGACGCATGAGCAGAAAAGACAAACGAAAGAACTCATTGTGAAAATCGTGGCTATACATTGAACATCTCCTCTAAGCAAGAAAAAGGAATACAAGACATTTAACGAATGCACTGTGCAGCTAAAATTGCAGGGTAAAGAAGAGAATCACATATTCTGAAACCGCAGTGACACTGGTAACTTGAACATGTTAAGCCACACAAAGCATTGAACATGAACTCTAAGATATGATAAGCGACAAAATAAGACATTTCTGAGAACCAAAATAAAATGATGTACTGAAGCATCCAGTATCAAGACTTTGTTCACAAACTTATGATTCATCCCAGCAGAAGTCTCAAGGGGGATGTCTTCACCTACTTTCAGCTCGTGGTACTAACATATCCGTCACTCATAGGAAGAGGAACAAGTGTCACAGAATTCATTCAAGATCCAGATAACAAGAAGATAATCAGGCAACTGCTGACTGTCATCACAGAGGTCTTCGCCGAGTTGCCCAAGCACAACGAACAAAAGACAAATGTTACCACCTCATTTGATTATAGATGAATTGACTTACACCCTATTCTTCTGGATGGTTGAGGAGTGCCCAGGAGCTGTTGGGAGAACCACAGACACCCTAACCTTCATCAGAGATCCGAGAAATAATGATTTTATAAACCAAGTGTGGTATAAACTCAACTACGTCATAGCGATCCACGCAGCAGGAAAGTGTAAAATCTGTTCACGACAAAAGAAAGGCTTGTGATCGGGACTCAGCAAAACAAAGCAAATGTCCCTGTCCCCCGCAGACACGCAGGTAGCCCACAATGCCCTGATTAGACTAGTCACAGACTATCCAGAAATGGTGGGAAGGCCTGCTGATGTTGACGTTGCCGCCTTCCTCAGAGATCCAGTCAATTTCCTACACATGAAAACCCTTCTCCATGGCATCATGCTCCAGGTGGAGCTGTTCAACTTCCAGCGAGAATTTCTAAGGAGATTCCTGTGAGACTGTTTGCCGAGGGACAGATCGAGGGAAGTACAAAGACTGTTCATGGCACAAAAAAGGGCCTGTGATCCAGAGGCCAGAAAGTAAGAACGAATGTCGTTGCCACCTGAAGACAGCAGAATCGCATTCCAAGTCTTCTTCCACCTCATTGAGAACTTTCCAGAACTAGTGGGTAGACCCATCGATGTCGAAGAGATCACTTTCCACAGAGACCTAGCAAAGAACGCGCAACTCAACAGGCTCCTGAGAGCTATCATCGCGCAGCTGAGAAGCAATTATGGACATCCACTGCTGAGGAGAGCCTTCGAAGGAGGAAATCCAAAATAGAACTTTCGACATCTTTCACCGTGGAGCAGATTGAGGAGGGAGACACTGTCCCTCAACCTGTCACTGAAGGACCAAGAGAAAGGAGCAGATCCAAGAACTTCACCATCCTATTTTCCTTTTTCTTCATTTTTCTAATTTTTGCCTATTTTTTTCATATGTTCACTTTTATTTTTATTTTTGTTTTTATTTTTACGACATTCTATTTTTGTGTGATTTCCATCTTTGCAGCCTCTCACAAGCGAACAGATTCCTGCATGTCTCAGGGCTGAAGCGAATTGGGAGAGTTCCCTGGGACTGTGATTAATATAGAAATGCTGGATGAATGTTCTATGCTAAAGACGGTAGTCTAACCTTTCTCCATAGTCTTGCTAAAAGGTACTGTGTCGCATATCCAGAGACGACTGTTTACACCCGTTAAAGGGACATTTGAATAGCACTCATCACTTTAGTATTTACTGAACTTTGGAGCGACGAGATCAGAATAAGAAAAGAAATTAACTATTGACTATGGACTTGATCGATATGGGGGCCCAGAACAGTAACCTAGTTTTACCCCAGACAGAGGGGCGCACCGAATCCCTGGAAGGAAATGCTGCCAGCTATCGTATAAGGGTGTGATGTGTATATGCATAGTAATTATCATTGTGTTTTTATCCTTGACTATCAGAACTGCATTCTTTATTGGTGCGCAAAGTGTCCCAATGTCAGTGTATCCATCAGGTAATGAACGTCTGGAGCCTAAAAAAGCACCCAGACCATATATAGTAATCCCTGTTCCAAGAAAAACTGATGATAAAGTAAATGATTTACAGTTGTATGTAATTGGCAGTAATACGTATACACTTGAAGTAATGAATGGAGAGAAAAGCTGGAGACAGGGTCAGCACGGAATGAATGATAATGTAGCACTGTCCACGGCACGCACCCACACACTGAGTGCACACGAACAAGGGCCAGTGTCAATGGCTACGAGACCACAGACCAAAACAACTGAAACAGAAAAGCCACCTGTGGAACAAACAGCTCCAGAAAACTGGGAGCCAGTGGAGAAACCGAACAGAGGGGGCGTAGCAAAATCCCTCAATAGAACGGAGGAAGCTGCGAAAGAACTCACTGAGAAAACACATGCGGTAGTCGAGTATGTGTTCCCGCTCATACTTAGAGCAAAGAAGCTACACGAGGAGCTGAGCAAGAATACCACAGAAACTGTAATAACGAGCATGCCTGCTCCAACGCCAGAAATAAGCATCAGGCCTACGATGCCGCCACGCGTTGGGAAGATGACGAGCCAATGGTGGTGGGAGCAGTTCTACAAAAGAGTGCATGAGGGAAGGAAAAGAAATGCAAGCCCTTCCTCTACTACTGAAGTACAGGAAGTGAGACCTGCCCCACCAAGGATAGTACCCGAGAGACTACCTGAACGAAAGAGCAGTACAGACGCATTCAGAGACATAGTGACAACTATAGGAAAACGCTAAGGATCAAGAGAAGCCCATATAAAACTGAAAATGAGCTAAACGATTACTTGGACAGCACAGCACATCTAGGAAAGAATATTTGATACCAACACATGAAGGAAGTTTGAGCTAAACGATTACTTGGACAGCACAGCACATCTAGGAAAGAATATTTGATACCAACACATGAAGGAAGTTGGAAGAAGTAAAGCAGAAGGGGAATGCTTCGTTTGTGCACTCCTGCCGTACAGCATGGGCAAGTCCAAAATCTTTGTGGCAGTAGAAATTGATGTCCCCACTGCACACTGCATGTCACACGTAGCATTGTGCAACACCAGAGGGCAGTTTATGGGAAGAGACGCCTTACTGATATGAGCCAACACAAAAGATTACCCTGATGAAGACGGTTTTGTTCAGGATATCAAAACAAGAAACAGGGCGCACACCAAGAATCATGTGATTAGATATGAGAACCCTGATGTCAAAGGATCAGGAATAAGCTGGGAAATAAACCCAACACTGAATGTCCAAGGGAAAACAGCTGAAGAAGCTCAAATCTGCAAGAACCGAGCCCAAATGCAGATCTGGGGAACAGTAGTGTCCTCAAATGGATGGGATGAAGGGGTCGTGATCTGCCGAGCCTGGATGGTCCTTGGAGCCTGTCAAGAGGCAATAGAAAAATTCCAAAGATTATGCAAATCATTATGGCCAAAACTGGTAAAGCTGTTAACGTAGATCGAAGACAGAGGAGGCCCCCTGTAAATAGTACCACTGGAAAACCCAAAACTGTGCTTTAGAAGTAATGGCAAAGGAAAATGGAGGAGAATCAAAACTGCAGATGAATATATGAAGCCCCAGGGATGTTGCAAGGAACCACAGTCCTGATGGACCAATCCTGGGCATGCAGATACAAGGCATACATAAGGCTAACAAGGAACTGGGGAGGCATATGCACACTGGTGAACGTCCACGTTCCGGCACCAGTGATTCCAAAAAATGAGCTGAATTTGGACAGTTTCCCAAAAGCAGATGCTCACCTCAGGAAAAGGAGGTCTGTGGAGCTAATGTCGAGGATGAAGAGAGAAAATTACTTCTCCGCCAAATCAGAGGACGCATTTTATGCCATTCCCTATGAACACAGGCTGTTTAGCCTAACCTCATCCGTATTCACAACAATACTCTTGCCGCATATCCTAGTTGGTGCAAATACTAAGTGGTTGCAGATAACCAGATGGGAATGACTGCAGACCATCAAAAAGACCATAAAAGGATTCAACACGATTAAAGAGGAACTAAGAGCAGTCCGACTGATAACTCTCCAGAACAGATATGTGCTTGACATGATTACTGCGATGGATAGAGGTGTTTGTGCAAAAATCGGAGAATCGTGTTGCACATTTTACACCATCGCAGGATGAGGAAAATGGAACCCTCACCGAGGCCATAGGCATGTTGAGAAGCCTAGAGAACCAGATGACTGAAGAAACAGATGAAGTGGATGATGACAGCTGGTTTGGGAACTTATTCTTCTGGGTCCCGCAATGGATGGCTGATATATTCAAGTTTCTGGGAGCCTTGCTAGCTATGGTGCTGCTAGGATTCTGTGTTATCAAGATAATCATCACACAGTGCCAGAAAACTGCAAAGAAGGCCATTGGGTTGAGAATTATGGTCGATGTCGAACCAGGTTGGAAGCCCAGAGACCTGACAGACGAAGAGATAAAGGACTTTGTGAAGGCCAGTGAATTTGCACCAGAGGGAACAAAATTCATTTATCCCAACAAACGCAGAAGGTATGAAGGAAAATGGATTTACTGTAGTCCAAATAGACAATGCCAGCTGATGACCTGGAACAAAGATGAGCATGTGAAAAAAACAGGAAGCTTGAAAGGGGTGATAAAGATATGGACACCAAAATTACATGCATTCATGCCATCTTGTGGAAACCCAGAAGACGATGAACAAGTTATTGAAGAATCAAAGCAACTAAATATAAAGGAGGAAGCAGAAGTGGTTGATGAACTGACCACAGGGAAGAGTGTAGAGGAGGTCCCAGATATGGCCTGCACCCCTGCCCCCCATTGCGAGTTGCCAGTAAAGTACTCGCCAAGGAATGTGATGTATGAGGAGCAACTGAACCAACAGAGAGCCGCAATGGGCTTCTGCCCTGTTCACATTAGAAGATCTGTACCTGTCGAGGCACCCATGACCAGACAGCCCTGGGCAGCATTGGTACCCAATCAGACAACCCTACCAGCCGCTGATGCGAAACGATGAGAACTTACAGACTGTCCATGAGGAGACACAAAGAGCCCTAAGGGAAGGTAAATGGTAACTAAATGTGGGCCTGGACAAACTGCACAATGGTCTAAGGCAACTCGCCAATGCAAGTAACCAAGAAAACAGGTACATGAGACACGAAAGACAACACGATGTTGAAACATAAAGAAACATTAAAGCTGAAAACCAACAAGATGGAAGAAGAAAACCAGCTAATGTGTGTAAATAGGCTTGAAAGGCAAGAAGCTAAGAAATCGATACTGCTTGCATGCTTAGTAGAAGAATAGAGCGGCAAGCGCCAGCTATGTATCTACCACAAGAAAGCACAATGTACACGTGTGACTCCATTTTGTAAAAGCAGAAATACGCCCAGGTGGCCAAGGCCTGACTGGCCGAGTTTCATATCCAAGCCCAAGCCAAGAGAAAGAGCGGCATCGAAACTCAACAAAGAATGGCTCAAGCCTGGGAAATCGAGGTCAACCCAAGAGGGGGAGGCGAGCTTCAGCAATAGAGACCCGTAGCTTCAGAGCATACCAACCTGCCCTGTGAAGGTCAAGATAAGAAGGTCCGGGCAAGGGGGTGAGGCTACAAGGAGAACTAAATACACGAAAAGCTGGAAACTGAAGCAGATTCACGGTGAACCAACACGTGATCAGCCAGGCGCAAAGATGTACCACCATCTGATGTCACCCAGATCCAAGGGTGCCATAACCTTTCCTGATAAGAGAATACAGTTTCAAGGCCTTCCTTAACCAACTAATTAACACATCGCCCTAAAACCACTGATTGATGGAAGGGAGGCAGGGTGAATCCTGGGACACCAGGCACCTGGGTGTCTATTCTGCATGCTTATAATTAAAGTGGAGATTTATGCTTAGGGGTGTAACTTACCCAATCACAATAGACCATGTAATCTAGGGTCCTATAGACACTGTAACCAATAGGACTTGTAGTGACGTCAATCACGGGTGATGTGGAGGGATGGGCGTAGACGCCCACCTGATAAGAGTTAACCAATCCGCATGCGCTATTGTTATATACAGATATAGCACCTATACTTAACTTACCTTTCCTAACCAATTACATTGCATGATGATTTTTTATGGAATTAGACGTCAAAGATGACGAATTCAGCCAATAAAAACAGCTGTTTGGCTGCAGTTCGGGGAAGTCGGAGCAAGACAGGTGTTCGCGATGCTGCTGATTTCCATATGCTGATGTATGTATCATTAAACGGACTTCCCTTTGCCAACTTATTGAGTCCTGGTTATTGAGTTGTGCTGGAGTATGTGAATCCTGCACCCTGTCCTCACACGGTGCAGCTATCTTGTATTACAGGTTCTCGAGGGTGAGTACTGACCAATGTGCCTGTCAGTAATTTTATCTTCTCTGAAACACACTAACATAACGTAATGTGCGAATATAGCTCACTAACGTAGAAACAAAAGAATAATTTGGCAGCCATCTTCTTGAAAATTAAAGCTGCAGCATGCTTTTAAATGAGCAAGGGCTTCAGGATCTTGGGAAAACTCAAAAAGCAGACTCCACAGAAATACAGAGCCACGCAGAGCTCAGACTGCAGCTGACAATTAGTACCAAGGTCAAAGTTAAATGAGGGAGGATGGGAACGGCAGAACAAACGCAGAAGATAGCAGTTCCCAAGATGTAAGCAGGATACTCCCAGATTAATTAAAGTCTCATAAGAAAATAACCAGTCTTTGTTTGCCAGGTGCAGCAACACAGTAAGCCAAAAGACTCCATGCAGAATAGCTTAAGAGTTCACCTAGTAGAAACAGAAAGCACGACACCCACGTTAATATTAGCTACAATCTCAATAAGTAGTAGGTAATTCCATTTCATACACTGTCTTCTAACACGTGACCTACAATTGGAGAACTCTGACTATTCATTAGATGGCAACATAGATAGAAGATCTGCAATACTCCCTAAAAGCACACACAGACACAAGATGCCCTACAAGGTCAAGTACAAAGAGATTGCCTGATGGCCTGAGAATGAGGGATAGTAACTTCTTTAATTGAACAAAGGACAGCCAGGCCATGGGCCTCCCTCCCCTACTTTCCATCTGGTTCATATCTTGATGACCTGTCAAATGCCCCTGGTTTGTTAGCAAGAAGCCAACCAATCAAAACCCTTTGTGTCATGCCGCCCATCGAACATTATGCCAACCAATTATTTACTGTAGAAATGATGTATTCTTACTTTTATCAATATAGGGGTGGTTCCAGGTGGAACCATCAGATATGTATAACCCAATGAAATGTTTAAGCCCTATGTAATCTATATATGGCCAAACCCACTGACCAATCCCTGATCCCCGTAGGATTCTGCGAACTGTGTTGATGTTATGACATCATAGATGATGCATTTGTAGTGCTTATAAGATTGTTTCTTATTAACAGATGGAGAGTCACAGGATTTGAATGCTTGCATGCTGTCCCGGTTTTATTTAAATGATAGTAAAGATGTGTTTTGCCGTGCACTTTGTCTGCTCCGTCATTGAGTCTGATTTGGATTGACTCCATTTCATCTGGGTCTGTTTGGGACTTTTTGGGACCGCCTTCACAATATGAATGGGATTTATAAAGCGCAAACCTATCTGGGAAGCAATAGATAACATCCAGTGAGGTACTGGTTGAGCCCGGGGGTATCAGAGGAATCTGGAATGGGTTGGCTGAGCAGAGGAGGAAAAACCACTTAGGAGGGGAGTTTGAAAATCTGCATCGTGGAGAGCAACAAAGGTGCGTAGAGGAGGTGGTCTGCTTATGGCAACTAGACTTTGAGCTTTCATATACCCTTGAGTACCAGAATGGTGAGTGCTCATTGTGACAGCTGAACAAGGGCTGTGTGTGTGAGACAAGTCGGCATTCATTTTATAAACCAGAGCAGACATGACCTGCTGTTGGACACAGCTCTTGCCAGGCCCATCAACCAGACCCTTGCTGAGAGGATGCAAATGCACAGTATTTGGATGTTCAGTGTCTAAACCAAGAAGACAAACGACATGTATTTAAGTGCCAATGACACTGCTCAATGGCAAATGTGTTTCACCACCATATATAGGTTGGTACCTTGGACCTTCTAATTGCTGTCTCAGAAAAGTACTGATTTCTGAATTGACACAACACCCTTCCGAATCTGAGCAACTGTGAACAAGAGGACCCTCAAATGACTAGCTGTAGCCCTAAAATGCAGCAATAACACTATTACCGCTGCATATGTGGGCTGGCCCGAACATGAGTTGGAAGCTAAATGGGCTGCTTTACCTCCAGCTTTTTGCTGGAGGTGAAAAACTCATTTAGTGCCCGTTTTAGGCCCTATTAGCGCTTGCACTAATAGCACCCCCCAGCCCCATTGGGTCCAACTGACCCAATGGCAAATGAGGATTTCTTGCCTTACCGCTACTCGTGATCTGGCGCTAATAGCACCGCACCGAGTAGTGGTAACGTTATTTGCATTGGGCGGCACCCCAGTGTTATTACTGCCGGAATACCGCACAACTCGTGATCAGGTCCTAAGACATACTACATCGATGCTTATTCATAGCCATGTGTGTGGTTTCTGTCTTTCCTTTTTTCTCCGATGAAGACAGTGCTGCCAATTTCTACAACTGATTCTCCCTGAACTTAATAGGGTTTTGGGCAAAGAGATGTGAGGGAGTTTGGCCTAAATAGGGCGTGGGCGTTTAACATTTGTGATTAGTCTTATGCACAGAGGTAGATGCAGGAAGTTGCTGGAGATAGCAAGGAAGGAGTAGGACATTGAAAATGGATTTAGTTGAGAGAGCGTTCAAATTAAAACAGTATTTAGTTGAGGGAAGAGTTGGAAAATGTAAATAGGATTTACTTGAAAGGAGAGAAGATGCGAATACGCTGTAGTGGCGGGAGATGTGGAAAGTTCAAATCGGCTATCATTGAAAAAGAGGTGGAAATTAAAATGAGGTTTATTTGGCGGAGAGGTAGAAAAGCAAATCAGGATGGGGCATCCTTTTGTGATTAGCAAAGGAAAGAGTGCCAGTGACCTACACAGATGGGCCATTTCATGCCAATGATTAGGGAGTGAGCGAAAATCCTGCAAGCCCGTGCCTGTCCTCTACATACAAAATACATTATTCAATTCAAATGCAACCAGGCATAGGGTGTAGGGAAGAGATTAGGTAAATGTATTCTGGGGATGGGCTGGCTATTTACTGCAAGCGGCCTGAGGAAGGGGTTTGCATTTTCTAAAAAATATGGGAAAATTAGTCATATAAACTTTGGAATGCCACATGACATCATCGCCAATCAAATGCGTCCTCCAGAAAGAGGAGAAATGACAAATGAAATATAGAATTCCATCTCAATCATTCAGTGGGCATACCTTTTTATGTGTTATTTTGCATCAATGATGTAACACAAAATTTGGGGACCCGCGAGCCATGCTGAGGCCCCCATATTTCCCCCCCGCAACTCAGCAACAAATCACAGGTCGCGCCACACTCTGGGCAGGCCTAGATTGCCACACTTGCACAATACGTACAAACGTGCTGCTGCAGGGGTACGCCACACACTGCAATAGGAGAAAGATATAAATGTGTTTTAATGCACTATACAGCACACTTTCTGACAAAAATTGGCTAAAAGGCCAGGGCGTTTGCAATTGTTTTGTAGGGTAACAACATTCCAAAATTCCAATACATGCAAGTCACCAACAGTGATCTTCATGATCCCCTTCTTTCAGATGTTGGAGGAGGAAGGGACCGTGTTTGCCAACTACGCAGATGACACGCAATGCATCCTACCTATCTCAGGAATTTACCAAAAGGACGTAGCTTGCATTAATGCAACTTATCTGAAAATACAAGGTTGGATGGTATCCAATGGCATGGCCCTAAATAGTGCTAAAACTGAACTTCTTTTGGTAGGCTCGCCAAGTAAATTGGATAAGCTAGGAGCAGAATACAAGAACATCAATCTGGACAACTGTATTATCAAAACCTTGTCCAAAGTTAAGACCCTGGGCGTATGTTTGGATACACACCTTAATATGAAGGCTCAGGTGAACAGTCTTGTCTCATCAGCCTCCTACTTTCTTAAACTTTTCCGTCATCTCCGTCCATTTATTTCTGAAAAAAACACAGAAACTTTGGCGAGAGCCATCATTGGCTCCAAATTAGACTATAGATGTAGTCTTTTGCTGGGTATCCCTCAGACAGAGATTCATCGTCTTCAGGTCATTCAAAATGGGGCCGTGAGAATAGTTAAGGGTTTAAGTAAAAGAGATCATGTATCAGATGCCAGAAGGAGTCTTCATTGGCTGCCGGTTGGAAAAAGAATTCCTTTTAGGCTCCTGCTCATTACCCAAAAATGCATTGTAGGTAAAATGCCATCACATCTGAAGGAGGCCATAGTTGTGAAGGATAAGGGTAGGTCTCTCAGATCTGATAATTCTAATACACTCAGTGTACCCCGGCATAAAAATAACAAAACAAGGCAGGGGTCATTTGAAGTTGCAGCACCCATTGCGCGGAATGCCCTTCCCACGGCATTAAGAACGCTGGCTTCAATAGAACTCTTTAAAAAGAAACTGAAAACACTGCTCTTTGCCTAAACCCCCAATGGAGACTTGGTTTAGATAACTATTCTGCTGCATTTGTGGTCTGTTTTGTGTCTGTCAGTCTGCGCCCATCAGCCTTCGGGTATCAGGTGCGCAATATAAATCATGTAACATAACATAACAGTGCACAGGAACATTCATGCTTTAATTAATATATTGCTTTGCTACTATAAATGCCATTCCACAATGAAAACATGTCTGACTGGCTGCACAATATAGACCAGTCTAGACATGTAATAACATATTACAGTAAAGAATACCAGGCCACATTTAGACAGACCTAAACTTTTTGTACCAAAATGCCAGTCGAGACAATAACACTTATGGTTATTTTATCACAGATGTCCATAAAAACATACAATGCTGCAGTAAGAAACAGCTATAGTGTGAGCATCACCCAAATGCCAATCTAGCCAGGTAATTTCACTTAGCAGGACTCCTTTATCAGAAATGCCAAGTTAAAAATAAATAAAGCCAAACTGAGAAATGACTAGACGGACTGCACCAAAAGGCCTCTCTAGCCACTAATACTACATATCATGCCTGCTTAGACTGGACATGAGTGACCATTACAATTTATTGCACAATCCCTGTCACACCTCACCCTCACCAAACTCCCCCTCTCCCTCCCACCCCCTACCCCAAACCCCAAAAGCAGTTTCTCAGCCCAGAATTCCCTCCACATCCCTTTTCCTTGTCCCGGTGTTTGCATATGAGGGTCATATCCTCATAGGTAAGCACTGGGATGAGGAAGAGTGAGACTATGAGTAATGAAGATTACAGGTAACCAGGCCAGGCATTACCTCTTTGTTCCTCTACCTCATCCTAGTACTTGTGTACAAGTCAAAGTGCATCATACACAAGTACTGGGACGAGGAAGAATACAGACATGAGAAATGAAGATTACCAATAAGTAATCAATGGATTAACACAAGTAGTCGCACAATGCCATTGAGTTGACTGCGCTTAAGCGCCCCCACACTCCTTTGAAATGTTGGGCTATGTTGACTCGACCTGGCTGACCTACAGAGCCATTGCCAGACTGAACAGGACACAGATGTTAAAGAGCTCCTTGGATTCGCTGTAAACAAAGGACCAGCAATTGCTAACAATTACTAACTAATTAGTACCTGCATTCAAATGCATAATTCTTTAGGCAATTAAAATATTGATGTGGGTTTAGTGCTTGCATGCCAGGGAAGTGATTAGAAGGGTATAGAGGGAACAGGAGACCGCTTATTCTCACAGCAGTCCATACGTGGGTGCTTTCAGTCTTAAAGGAGAGAGTTAGCTGGTTATAACATTGAAGCTTCACTAGAATAGTCTCATTTGAATGCATAAAGAAGTTAGATGCCTCACACAAATAAGTGTGCCCCTCCCCCACCGCCTGTGAAGTTAGCACCTCTCCCAAAATGTGAAAGGTTAGCACCCCCCGAAATGCAGGTTTCATTGCGCCACTGAACACAAGCACACATACCATTCACCATACACACACACACATGCACACCCAGCCACCCATACATTTAATTGTGTACCCTTTCACCATGCAGGCGCACCCAGGCAGCCACCCATACATTTAACTGTGCACCCTTTCACCATACACTCACAGAGGCAGCCACCCATACATTTAAGTGTGCACCCTTCCCTCATTTAGGCACACCCAGGCAGCCATCCACACATTTAAGTGTGCACCCTTTCACCATACACTGAACACGCACACCCACCCATACATTTAATTGTGAACCCTTTTCGTATGCACTCACACACGTGCATGCCATGGGGTTGAGGGGAGCCCTATTACCTCAAAAAGAAATGGTTTCTTTTTGGAGTCACTCCTACTTCATAAAGAAATTATTTCGGTTAAGGACCGAAACGTAATGGAAATCGTGTCTTTATGAAGGCAGGGTGACTACAAAAAGAAATGATTTCTCTTTGAAGTCATAGAGCTCCCTCACCCTATGAAATGGAGGCCTCCAGCCTAGAGGCTTCCATGTCATGGGGTGAGGGAAGCCCCGGGACTTCAAAAATAAATAGTTTATTTTTGTAGTCCCCCTGCCTTCATAAAGAAATTATTTCTGTTATTTCTGTTATGCTGTAACAGAAATCATTTCTTTATGAAGGCAGTTTGACTAAAATAAATCTGAGGGGCCCCACGCAGCGCTGAGGGTCCGGGGGTCCCCCGTTACACCAGTGTTTTGGATGCATTGACGCATCACACCTTTTGCCATGGGACCTCACAGGCCTGCGTGCAGAGCAGGTGTGAGCAGAGCTGCGTACCGCTCTTACTCCAGATGGGAGACGCTGATTTACTTTGCTTTGCCTCCTGTTGTCCTCTCTGTGCTTTTGCAGGTAGGTGCTTCCTATGTGAGATGGTTCGGCGCTACTGCCATTGTGTTAGTCCTTCGTAGGTTCTCTCTGCTAGACCCATCCTACCTTGTTTCCCCATTTTACAGTTACTCCCACTATGCTGTGCTTTAGCGTACTATAACTACAGCATGCTATGTGGTGCTGTGTGCTATGTTGACATGGCGTTCATGCACACTCTAGATTCCTTTTTATTTTGGGGTGATTTCATCTGATGCCATGCTGCTGGGCGCCGCCCTCGTTGGGTCCTGAACTTTGCCTCTTTCTGGAGAATGTTTGAGTTGAATGTGTGCAAGCCTATCTTTGTGCCGGCCACCACTTCCGGTCACTAATGGCTTGTATTCCTCTGCCTTCCCACCTCTTATTGGATATTTCAAAACACTTTGAGGGGGGGGGGGGCGCCTAGGCCTTCAGACCTACGGGAGGGGGATATAGGTGATTGTTCCTATGCTTCAGTCTGGCTTTGGGCCTAAAGGTCAACGTGCCGCCATTGCACGCGTTCAGGCCCCCTGTGGTTAAAGTGGAAGAGAGGAGGGAGGCCTACGCTAGGAAAACATGTTCTAAAGGGGCGGTTTCATTGAATTTTTGCGCCGAAAAATGGGGTTTTTGTGCGCCATTCAGGCCGCAAATCCCAATTTGTTAAACAGGGATTTGCTTGCAGAATGGCGCACAAATCTCCGTTTTTCGGCGCAAATAATTCCATGAATCAGTCCCAAAATCTGTAGCAAGCAATAGGACCCTGTCCTATTAAGGGCTTCTTCAGACCTAACTATTTGGACTGATGGGCACTCCTCACTTTCTGGAGATCGCCCCTCCTCCCATGCACCTCATGTTTACTTCACCAGCATCTCGCACTAATACACTCCTGACTGAGAGGCCCTGTGTTTATGGCTCCTGGAAGATTCCTTCACTCCGCTCTCCCTTCGCTCCTTTTGTGTTCCCTGCATTCCCCTTTACGCAGCCAATGCTTGGCTACGTCACTTCTGAAACATTGCTCAACATTCCCAAATTATTTGCCCCGGGGATTGGCAGGGGGTGATCTCAAAATCTGCTGGACAAGCTAGCCGCCACAATTCGGAGGCAGGCTTGAGCACATCTCGAGAACATCTCACAACCATAGGCTATTTCTAGCACGCATTTCCAAGTGCCATCACTGGATAATGCTTTCTTCCACACAATGAGCATCATTACGTGTTTGGTGGTATCTCGGCGGTAATGCCGCACAGATCACAAAATGTTATTACCGTTACCACCACTAGGTCAGGCAGTATTACTGCCGCCAGTATTACAAGTGGTGGTAGGCGGTGGTAGTCCCCATTACTTGGAGTCCATAGGACTCCATTGGGATTTCGGCGGTATTATCACCGTTTTGGTCGTTTGTGGGCAGTACAGCAGAGGCATCTTCTGCTGCAGGTGTTTTCTCTGTCTTACCTCCAAACCTGTAGTTCAGCTGTGTGGTAATGTGGCGGTAACGCAGGGATACTCTGTTACCACTGCATTACCATACCACACTCGTAATGAGGCCCATGTTTTATTTTCACACATTCTGATATTAATTCTCTCTGATCCGCTGGCAATGGCCAGGCATGCACCCCTGTTCCCACAATCACACCCCCTCTCCCTCACGCCCCATGTATCTTTCCAACTGTTCTGTTCACATGTGTTCTATCTTACTCCTCTGTCTACCTACCTACAGCTTGCATGTTTCCCTCCTGCTTTCCTTTGTAGACCAAGGTCTGGTTACCCCAGGTGGGGGCGCAGCCATTGCTTTCTACACAAGTTCAGGTGCTGTAGGGGCACTATGGTGGTGAGAAGTGAAGTATAAAAGTTAATTCACAGAGCATTTATTTATCTATTTATTTATTTAGCATTTGTATAGCGCACAAAGGCCAAAGGCATCTATGCGCATTGGTGGAGGTGCAGCACTAGTCAGTTTGGGTTACAGGTATGCTGTCCAGTAGGGAGGATGGCGAGTGCGATTGTGAGCCAGGTGATCCTGGGAATTGGGCCAGACCTCTGCGGAGGTCCCGCCTCCTGTTACTTTAGATTTTCACTGACCACTGTGAGTGCCAATAGGTCCATGAGGCTTTCAACAGGTGCAAGCACACTCTGCCACTGAATCGCCTCTCAGTGGGAGTCGAGGACTATCATGTGAGTCGGCAGGGCTCTGCCCACTTTGATATGTCACATAGGCGGCGGATGGTGGCCGGGAATAGACCGATGTCATGATGATGCCCACCTGTTCTCAGATAGTCACAAGACCTGGGGGTGGCATAGGGAGGAGTGCGAGCCACTCCAGCAGTTTCCCTGTTGTTTGGGGAGTGCTTGCCTTCATTGTTCATTCTCAGCACTCTGAAGCAGCTGGCATTCAGTGTCATGCAGCGCCCTATAACCATCAATAAATACAAATGGAATAAATAAAACATGAGAATGGATGGTTATGGAGAAGGGCTATTTACTACAGGAGTCATTTGAAGAAGAAGAGATTGACGACAGATGCTGCATGTGATTTCCCCCGAAAGTGACAACGCAACACAGGGCGCGCAGAGTGTCACGCCGTGATTTGCAGCTCATTTAAAGACTCTGGAGTCATAGACATCTGCCTGGAAGCCAGAACTGGCAGGGCTCTGTGCGGGGATGAGATTGAAAAGAATCCCATCCGCTGTGATGGGAGGCTCTACAGCGGATCATGCTTGCCTGATGCCCCCGGGTTATGTTTTACCTGCGTGTTCTATATTTGCATCTGTATTCATCTTGCCTTGTTTCATGTGTAGTTAGTGGGCACTGCTGGAAGGTGGTTGAGGTAGAGTGCAGCCTTTACGTGGAGGTGCATGGACGCCAGTAGAGGCTGGCCCCCACCATCCTACACTTCAGAAAAGGGCCTGAATAATTTACACTCCAAAGAACATCTCACCAGTCACGGATCTCTCCACCAGGGGCGTTGCTAGGGGGGGGCTAAGGGGGCTATAGCCCCTGATCTTTTGGTTGTAGCCCCGGATAGAATCTCGGGAGCTACAGCCAAAAGACTAGCTAGCCCCCAGTCCCAACAGTTCTGACATCAGCTTAGCCCCGGGTCTTTTCCAGACCTAGCAACTCCCCTGCTCTCCACACAACCCTAATTATCCGCCATCTTTCCTTACTCCCCCTACATATCTTTGCACGGTTACTTGTAACCCTCTGGGTGCCTCTCCTATGTACAGAGCTCTGTTACCTCCCATGGCAGATGTGTGCTTTAGAAATACCACACATACATACCAACATACATTCATAAGCCTTTTTGAACTGACCTGCTGATTAAACATCAATAAACTCATCACCACAATGCCATTTGATTGGACTCAGTCCATGCCACCTATCCCAAGCCTTGGTGGGCGGACACTTTTTCTTACTGTTAAATACTTAACCCGCCTCCTATCTGTCTCCAGTGCGCCATCCTCTGACATGAGCTCTGCATCAGCGTGGGTGCACCTTTGTGGCAAACTGACACGGGCAGGAACGGCATTGGTTAGCAGGATTCCCCAGAACCCCTAGGAAGAAGCACGAGTTTATAATAACTGTGACCCGCACACAAGGAACGTCTGACACCTGAACATTAGTGTACGGGTTTCTTTAGTTACTGATTTGAATATTGATTCCTTGAACAGTGTTATCGTTTTTTTATTTATTTTTTTAAAATAAAAAAGGGTGGTATCACATTTATGTATTTATTTATTTATTTATTTATTTTATTTGTTGTAGCACCCAGACCTGGAGGTATCACGGCACTACATTGACACTATAACACTACCCCTATCCCTAAGCAGATGTGTACAAACTAAATAAAAGTATCTTTTAAAAATATAAAACAAAGCCAATCAAAAATATGTAAAAACGCTCTATAAAGTGAACTTTGAAACTATGTACAACATTCCTATTTGGGAGACAGGCTGGCCAGTGCCGTCTCAAGTGTCATCCTGCTTTAGGGGACATGTTCTGCTGCTCCTGGGTGGTCGGCAGGGCAGCAGCAGTGTGTGGGTGCTCCAAAGTGCCTCTAAGCGGAGCTATGTATGCCAGCAGCCACCGTCGTTGATGCAGTAGTGGGGCGGGGGCCTACAGGTAAGTCTTTTCCACTGCTTTATCTCCAACTGAGCCGCCTCGGCCAGCAGTGGCCCAGTGATAGGGTGACCAGTCATCCCGGTTTTGGCGCGACTGTCCCGGAATTTGGAACTCTGTCCCCCTTTGTCAAGATAATGTTCCCATTGGAAACTGCAGTGGTTCCGGTTTTTGATAGGTATTCATAGCTGGCAGACACAGCTCGCACAGAAGGAATGCTGCATTTTACAATTTAAGATATTTCTAGTTTATGCTAAATTAGGGATGCATTAATTATAATATGTGTTTATTTGAACAGTAACACTTAAACCCCTTTCTTCTCCAATCGCTACTGAAGTTTAGTGCCTTGACAGCCACTTTAAAGAGTTAGTCCTGCATTTATGTTAGTTGCCCTGTCCCGGTTTTTTACTTTTTAAATCTGGTCACCCTACCCAGTGAGACTTTGAGGGCCTGCCTTTACAGGGCTGACCTGGCACCAATAACCCAGTGCTCCCCTTCTTCTCCTTGGACGAGCCATATATGCGAGGAGCAGCCTGGGAAGCAGCTGTGAGGTTGGGTGCCCCTGGGGCGCTCCAATCAATGAGCCTGGACTTACGGTGGAGAGGGAGGTGCGGCTCTCCTCCTGTCAATCAATGAGGCCTGAGCCATGGCACTGACACCGACGCAGTGCCCCTCCTTGCAATGAAGAGCCATGTAAAAGGGCAAGACCAACAAGGCCTTTTTCCCCCTGGAGGCACTGAATAGAGCACCGGCTCAACCCTCTGTTGTGAGGGTCGAGCTAACTGTTTTATTTACGGCACCCTGCTTGCGTTGAGCCCAACATTCGGTGTTGTTGTTTGTAGGGTCCCACACATAGCATTTCCTCCCTGCCCTCAAGCTTTTGGCTTTGCTTTTCTTCCTCCAGGAGGCCCGCAGGACCACCAAGAGCAACAGAGGTTCGAATCCCAGAGCAACAGAGGTTCGAATCCCGGATCCGCAATTAGAAACCGAACTCAGGTATGGTTTTCGGCGCGTTATAAAAAACAAATAAAATAAATAAATAAAATAAATCACAACACAAGCCAGCTGGAAACTTTGTGGATCAATCTCGTGATAGTATGAACAGGAGAGAAGAATATTGGGCATTATTGTCCAGAGCTCAGGGCATCATCATGCCCAGTTATGGACCAGAGTGACGTAGATTAAGAAGGAGATTGGGCAATGCTGCAGGGCAGCCCCAAGCCAGGTTTAGTAACTACTACCCCATGGCAGCAGGCCCAGGAGAGGGGCATCAGCCCTCCCCAAGGCCCAGCTCCCCTATCCCCCAGCACACAGGGAGACACGCAGTCTCAGCGCTACAAAGCACAGGAAGGGTGAGGTGTGAAGGAACACCTCACCCTTCCACAATAACAAATGGGCGCTAAGCACCTAGGGGAAGCCAGGCAGGGGAACAACAAAGGGATGCCCCCCCCCCCGGGGCCTAGACAGTCGGCACCATGCTGGCCTGGGTGTTAAACCATCTGATTATGAATATTGTCCTAAGCCATTTTCGCATTTGTTTTAAAAACTGCAGTTAATTAGAATTGACTTCAAACGCCATTTTGGAAAATATCCTCCATCTTGATTCTGACTCTTGCTCTCTGTTCAGTAATGATTAACCATGTTTTCAGCTGCCAGAGCAGAAACGACCTTTGAGCCTATGTCAACACTAGTGCTGGCAGAGCAGACTATCTGTCCTGTGCAAACAGACCTTGTAGTCAGAATGAACTATCATTCAAAGTGTTATCTATGTCTACAAAACCCATCTTCCCTCAAACAGTGATATACAATGCATGTAAACTAATGCTGTGTGTTTTTGAAGGCATCCTTTGTACATTTCTTGAAACAGGATTTACTCTAAAAAGCTAAAGATCCACACAGCTGACTACAACAAAGTTTGTCAGTATGTTTAAGGAACCTTGGAGCTAAAGTGAACTTCAATTTAAAGTGTTGTCTGCATCAATAGCCTCAGCCAAATTGAAACATAAGAACTGAATGGTAGTCAAACTAGAACTATGTACCTTAGCCATAAGCTATTGAATGTGTTTCTTGAAACTAGGATCAACCTAAGCTGGAGAACCAACAACACCATTGAATCTTCAATGATGGGACAACATGTCAAAAGTACAAACCAATATTGTATATTTGTTATGTGAACTGGGCACAAACCCAAATTAGTTTGGATATGGGCTGGGCTATGACCAGGACTGTGTATAAATACTGCATGTTTTATGATGACCAGTACTCACTCCCCTCACAGTGTTTCTGGTACACACTGCGTGGTGTTGGGAGCCAGATAGCTATCTGCTTTGATATTTAATCTGTACAGAATAAATTTATATTCATGAATTCGTCACTGGAGGATCCAATTTTTGGTGGTACTAAGCCTCAATATTCCTTGTTGAACTTACATGGGGGCTGGCTTCACAGCCCCCTCAGATGCACAACAAGGACCCAGGGGCTACCCTGGGTCCTATATAATTAGCTGTATTCAACCATCGAAGAACAGACACTGTTTGAGGACCCTGCACGGGACCCAAACACTAGGGAGTTTGCTGTTTACTCAGCGTCTTCCTCTCTTTTACTTTCCCACAAACCCTCCAACCCCAGAAAAAGGGGAGAAGAACAACGCAAGGGTAGACCGGACGCTGTACAGTGGCCACAACAAGTCCTGGGAAAAAGAAGGCGGCACGGGCCAGAGGGGTAACCTCAGGACTCGGTGCCCAAAAGTACTATATAATACGATATGCGATTATAGTTTATGTTTCATGACCATATCTGTAACAATAAAAACCTACAGACTTTTATTGCCAACACTTGACCAAATGTTGTGATGTAATATTTCATGGGGAGGGAGGGGGTCTCAAGTCAAGACACCCACACCTCAACACAACAAATGATACGATTGCCTGCATATGGGTCCAGCAGTTCTGAGAGGAGATTGAAACTTGGGGGGACGGGGGAATACAAAAGTTGGTGTCAAGGGGAGGATGGTGAGAGCAGAGTGAAGAACGCTGTGCTGGCTGTGTTGGGGTAGCAGTCGAGGAGGACGGTGTAAGAGGAGTACAAGGGGTACCAGGATCAGAGGTACCAGAGCAGGAGGAGTGAGAGAGAGGAGTGGGGAAACGGGGAGAGGTACCCTAGGAGGACGGTGAGAGAAGAGGGACAAACAATGGCGGTGTACCAGATATAGAGGTACTAGAGGACAGGGAGGAAAGTGAAAGGAGAGTGGAAAACACAGATCTGGTGGGAGGGGGAGTTAACAGCAGAAGGATTAAAATGATAGGAAGAAGAGCTAAAGGAGGAGGGGAAGATGAAAATGTGTATGTGTTGGAGAATAAGAAAGCGATGGAGAGTCAGGAGGCGGAAAAGTTTAAGGCGATTTCACGAGGAGTGAGGAGAAGGTGTTCTGCCTAGATGTGGCAAGGAGAGAGGGAAGCCTTGTATCATGTGGAGGAATGAGTCTGTGGTGAAGCATTTAGAAGGTTCAGGTGAATCCCTAGGGGAGCCAAAATATGAAAAGAAGGGAGAGGGACCCCTTAGGTATGGGTATGTGGCAAGGCAGGGGAAGAGGAATTGAATGAGAATGGGTTTGTGGGTGAAGGAGCCACGCTTGAGGCAGGGAGATGGTGAGAAGAGCCAGGGTAGACTCAAAACTTCCTCTATCCTGGAGCCTCGTTCAAAAAGGGTTCCAGTTCTTCAGCCTAAGTGTTCCCAGTGAAGCACCCAGGATCCCTGACCAAAGGAGTGGAGCTCCACTCCCTACTCAAGAGACACAAGATAAAGAACGGAAACCAAGGAGACAGGGTGGAGACTGTGAACCCAAAGCCCTCTGCATTCTTTGAGCTTGTTTCTTGGGTGAGAGACTCTAGTCCCTGGACGGGAAAAGCAGCAGGTTGCTTGGGAGAATCCATCCTAACAGTGATTTAAGTTGGCTTCTTACTCCCTGTTTATGATTTGGGCAGTAAACGTGCCCACTGATTAGCCAGTGTTGCATAGTGTCCGCACGGTGGGCAGATGATGCGACTGGGAATGTAGAGCGAGATATCTAGGCAGTGGTAGGAAGAGGGGGTCGGGTAGATATGCGGCGAATCAGAGATAACGTGAGAGATATCTGGAGAACTAGGAGGGGAGAAGAACAACATGAGAAGAGAGAGTCGACAGCAAGAGAGGACCATAAGTGGAAAGGATGGAAATCTGGGAGACATATCAGAAATGAGAATAGGAGACATTTCAAGGATTGTAACATGAGGCGAGAGAAACAACATGGTGGGAGAAAGAGAACTTAGAAGGGACAGGCAAAGTTTATGATATCCATCGCTCTCTCTCTTTCCCAATTTGTATTTAAATTCCATGCAAGCTGTTTGATTTCACCACTAAGCAAAAACAAACATTGGCAACGCCAACAGTTTGGGTTTTTGTGTAGGCATGTCAAAGGCATTTGCCAGGCACTGTTTTAGTGATACTGCCCACACTTAACATTGCAACAGCTGGCAAAGGGTCTGAATACCTAGGCATATGATGGCAGTCCCCGAGAAATGTGTAGCTAAAGTGGGCGCAAGAGCCAGAACGGATTTTGCCAATACTTGCTTTATCAGGTATTCCCTGCAATGAACATGCACGCACGTGCCTACTATACATGGTTATCTGTACACTTGTTTAAAATGTGTTTTTTTTTTACACCAGGATCTAATTTACAATGTAGTCAAACCATTACTTTTCAGAAAAAATGCTTATAAATAAATAGAACCCATATATTAGTACATATTTTTATATTAGAGTGCCATAGAGCTATCGTAAAAGATCACAGGGGGAGTGTTTTGGGAAGGGAGGAGCAGGATGTGGAGTGGATGTCAACGGGTATTAGCATCACCGTGGGAGATCAACGAGTGGGCAAAAAGCTAAAAAACTCCCACAGGCTTGGTGTTCCTCTTCACATCTGACCTTCCTGCTATCTGAACTCCTTTGCCAGTAGTTCTGGCTTGTAGGTGGTGCTAAAGTACCACCTACAAGCCAAAACCAAAGCCCAAGGAGCATATGCTTGTTGTGACATGAGATGCGCCCAGCCCGCCTTAAGGAGACAACTACCTTATGGGAAGAAGAGGGCGGCAAGGACAAGGGGAGGAAGGGAGTAAGAGGAGGGGCCCGTAAAGCCCAGGACACACACGAGTGTACAGGTGAATAAAGAAGGTTGCAGATTCCATTGTCTCCGTGTGTTCATGTTGTTGGTGTGCTGGGCATTGCAGTGATGGACTCCAGCACAGGGAGGCTGACCCAAACGCAATAACTGGTGATGAAGCGAGACGCTCCACACATGCCTGAGCTTGGGACCGCCTACCAGAGTAGACACGCAGAAGAAACACGGACTAGAGAGGCGAGCGCCACCTCATCCAAGAGTGCGACTGTAGATGGAAATAAAGAAGGTTGCAGATTCCCTTGTCTCCGTGTGTTCATGGGGTCGGTGCGCAGGGCTTTGCGGTGAGGGACTACAGCCCAGGGAGGCTGACCCGAACGCAATAACTGGTGATGAAGCAAAACGCTCCACCCGGTGTGTGCGCTCGTGCCCGCCTACCGGATTAGACACGCAGAAGAAACGCGGACTAGAGAGGCGAGCGCCACCTCATCCAAGAGTGCGGCTGTAGATGGAAATAAAGAAGGTTGCAGATTCCCTTGTCTCTGTGTCTTCATGGGGTCGGTGCGCAGTGCATTGCGGTGAGGGACTACAGCACAGGGAGGCTGACCCGAACGCAATAACTGGTGATGGAGCCAGACGCTCCACCCGGTGTGTGCGCTCGTGCCCGCCTACCGGATTAGACACGCAGAAGAAACGCGGACTAGAGAGGCGAGCGCCACCTCATCCAAGAGTGCGGCTGTAGATGGAAATAAAGAAGGTTGCAGATTCCCTTGTCTCTGTGTCTTCATGGGGTCGGTGTGCAGGGCATTGAGGTGAGGGACTCCAGCATAGGGAGGATGACCCAAACACAACATGCTGTCAATGCTGTGCAGAGATATAAGATAAAGAAGGTGATTTGAGTTCAAGGCAGTTGAAAAGGATGATACAGGCTGTAAAGTAGAGCTGTTTTTTATTCATTTCTTGCTACAAAATTCCTTTTATTTGAGAAAATGTTCTGAGGTAACTCATTAGATCAGACATTTTTAACACTAGGGGGCTCATGGTAAAAAGTAATTGAGATTATCATAGGATCTGTCCATTTATTCATGTAGGCAAAGAAAAAGAAAGACTGTCTCAAAACATGTTCACAATTTCTTATTTTAGTGTAGAAAATAAACGAAAGCCTTCAACCACTGGATAATAGATAGTCGATCATCCCGAAATGTTCCATCCACATCAGTGCTGCATACAAGAAAAATGGAGCATAATGGTAGGTCAGTCTTTTACTCAAAGGCACTCTTTAGATATGAACCTTAGACGATTTCAACCTTCTATTTTGTTATCGGGTCCTCCTCACTCCCTGCCTGCTCACCCCACACCCATACCTCCACACCTTCCTCCCTATACACCCATATAAACACTCCACAATACCACCTGGAAGCTATTGCTGGAACTTTACTTCCTGTTCTGAGCCACAATTGCAAGGCATTGTGGGTATGTAAATTAGCTCAGATGCAAACCTTTTTTATCCAGGGAATTGTCTTTGTCTAAGAGGAGAGTGCTATTTTATACACAGCATAATCAACCCAAGACAGACATTTGCAAGACAATTTCCTGGAGCAAAAGGTTTGCATGTGAGATAATCTTCATACCCACAATGCCTTGCTGTTGTGGCTCTGAACTGGAGGTGATCTTTCAGCGATGGCTACTATGTGTCGTTGTGGATATGGTAAGGCATTTTTAACACGCCTATACAAAAGTGTTTCAAGGCGTGAGGAGGCAAGGGAGGAGAACAGTGGGAAGACAGAGGCAACAATCTTACTAGGCCAGGTGACAATGCGATTGCGCAAGGGCAGGGCAGGAGGGGGAGGGGAAAAGTGCGAGGAAGAAGGGGCAGGGGAAGTGCGGTGCATAGGATAAACAGTAAATAAATAAAAACAATACATAAGAAGCATTTGGACAAGGGCATTGGCTAAGGGCTGTTGTGGCTGGACCTCTGTGGACAAACCTAGCGTTTTACGAGCTACGGTTTGTGGACTTTGCATATTACTTAGCTCGATATTTGTTTACCTACGTGAAAAATCACTGACTTTTTTCCTGCCTCTTGCTCCTCCCAGGAACTCAAAATCAATGCTCAAGCTCAGATAATTGGGTGGATGAACACATTGGACTACAGATGCATTGCTCAAAAAGAGGTGATCCGAGTGAGTGAATCTAACCCCATAATACCATCAATTGCAGATTGTCTACAAAAAGAGTCAGATAGCAGTCACTTAACGTCCTCCACACAAACTGATTGTGTGATTGTGAATGTGCGTGAAGGGCCTGCCAACTCTACTCAAGCTGTGCAAACACAGACAGTAATTGAGAGGGATGGCACAATCCCTATTAGAGACAAGGAGATATTTACAGGGTAATTCATAGAATCCAGCGCACAAGTAGCGCACGCGGCTGGCGCACAGCGTGCGCCTGCGATAGTCTGCGCCAGGCACGTGCGCTAAAACTGATTTCCGCGCACAGCGTATTCATGGATTTCATGCTCCCAAACCAGCCGTGGCGCAGAGAATCGCAGCCAGTAACGCCCCCAAGAACGCCCTCGCGCAAGGAAAAGCCATCAAAATCGCCAAATCATCGCTAAGGGCTGCGCTAACCCTGGACCACTTCACAGGGCAGGCAAACAAGGAAAGCAAAGCGGGCAATCTTCAAATCAGGAGTACGCGGGAAGTTCTACACGCGACTAGGCAGGGAACGTGAATTACAGGGGTACGCGGGAATTATCACACGCGAACAGCCAGGGAACGTGTATTACAGGGGTACGCGTGAAGTAGAACACGCGATAGGCCAGGGAACGTGTATTACAGGGGTACGCGTGAAGTAGAACACGCGATAGGGCAGGGAACGTGTATTACAGGGGTACGCGGGAATTATCACACGCGAACAGCCAGGGTGCGTGTATTACAGGGGTAGCGGGAAGTTCAACACGCGATTGGCCAGGGTACGTGTATTACAGGGGTACGCGTGAAGTAGAACACGCGATAGGCCAGGGAACGTGTATTACAGGGGTACGCGGGAATTATCACACGCGAACAGCCAGGGTGCGTGTATTACAGGGGTAGCGGGAAGTTCAACACGCGATTGGCCAGGGAACGTGTATTACAGGGGTACGCGTGAAGTAGAACACGCGATAGGCCAGGGAACGTGTATCACAGGGGTACGCGGGAATTATCACACGCGAACAGCCAGGGTGCGTGTATTACAGGGGTAGCGGGAAGTTCAACACGTGATTGGCCAGGGTACGTGTATTACAGGGGTGCGTGGGAATTATCACACGCGAATAGGCTGGGTGGGCCCTCACAGGTGTACCCTGTACACCCTCCACGGCCCCTGCAGGCAGCCCACAAAACAGGGGACTACCCTGCACACCTGATCATGTCCCCCTGCACCCCCATCCACCAGGGGCACCCTCCACCAGGCCCCCACCCATGTCTCCCACCACCCCCACCCCCCAGCAGTGCAGGGGCACCTGCCATCAGGCCCCCACCCATGTCTCCCACCACCCCCACCCCCCATCCACCAGGGGCACCCTCCACCAGGCCCCCACCCATGTCTCCCACCACCCCCACCCACCAGCACTGTGGGACACGTGGCCAGCAGGCAGTCAGGCAGCAGCAGATGGCAGGTGGGAGCGTGCTCAGGGCTCTGGGGGACTGTAATTTGGCCTCCTGGCCAGGAGCGTGGTCTTTCGTGTTTGAACGCGTGGACAGCCTGATAGGGAGTGATTTTGCACGTGAAAACCCCACACTCAGCGAATCGCGCGAAAACCCGTCACCAGCATATGTGCGTCTATAGTTACCTGCACGTGCAGTGTCAAAGCGTGTGATTGGTGAAAATGGATCTACACGCAGGAGTGACAAAGCGTGTGATTAATGAAAATGGATCTACACGCAGGAGTGACAAAGCGTGTGATTGGTGAAAAGTGAGCTACACGCAGGAGTGTCAAAGCGTGTGATTGGTGAAAAAGGATCCACACGCAGAAGTGACAAAGCGTGTGATTGGTGAACATGGGCCAAGCACGTACACGCCGTAAGTGACGCTGTACGTGTGGGCCTGTACATAAGGTAGTGTAGAACACCATTTCCTTGTACGTGCTTTTCGTGGAGAGCGAGTGGGTGAATTCTGTACTTCTTGTCGTTTCACACGCGATTTACTTCACGGCGTTTCCAGTTCGTACTCCCTGTTACCTCTGACAGCTTTTTCTCTTTTTCCTCTTGTACTGGTTTACCTGGGCCTGTTCCCTCAAACAGTGTCCCCTTCTACTGTTGTCCTGTCTCCTCAGACAGCGTACACATCTTCTTTTGGCGGGGGTGTTGCCAACCAAACGCGCTAATTTTTCACGCTCTTTTACCTGGCAGACGGTGAGTCACGCACGTATCTAACTTCTGTGCTTGCCCCGTGTGTAGCCTACCCCTTCAGAGGTCATTCTAGGCTGCGTGTGACACGCATACGTTCATTGTGTTACTGGATGCCACAGCGTAGTGCAGGGTTTTCCATCAGCACACGTGGTCTAGGAGGGGTATTGTGCACGTCCCTTAACTTTTCTGGGGTGCCTGTGCGTTGCGTGACTCGTCATCTTTCCCCAGGGGTGTCATATAGCCTTGCCACTGCACTAGGGTACGAATACCATCTGGTACCCAACCCCTTTGACACCCAATTGCCCAGGACAATTGTGCACACCGACTCCCATACGCACAATAACATCAGTGCCATGGTTGGGAGGCGTGCAAGCCGTAAGGGTGGCAAAGGTGGCCGAGCCACACGTGGTGGCCGTGGAGGATCCACTAGGGGACGTGGTTGTGACTTGCAGGGTGCCCCTGTCCCCCCCAGTCTGGAGGACCAGTCAGGGACACCCATGCCCCCCCCCCCAGTTGAGGGTCATGGGCTGATACCAACCCTGATCAGCCCTTGTCGGACCAGCCCATTGTGGCAGCAGACCTGTCCGAGGGTGATCCCATCGCTGACATCCAGGTCAGCAGGTCCACTGCACGTGCACCGGTGCACATTGGTGTCATCAGGGCACGCGCATCTATGCCAGATAGGTCATCTGCTGGCCCCCGTAGCCAGGGTGTGGCTCCATCCACCCCACCTCTCATACACCCTACCAAGACTGTGTCGGTCCTAGTTCATGCACCTCAGATCAGGCCTGACCCCATCCCACTACCCCCAATGCCTGCACCTACTCCCATGCTGAGTGTGCAATCCCACACACCCAGTACTGAGTCCACCACGGCTCCTGCCCCTAGTGTCCACAGCGGCGTAGGACACTCTGGATCCCCACCCCCTTCCAAGCGCAAGAGGAAGAGTGCACGTCCGGCACAGGCTGATTCCCCAGGCACGGCTGCACAGTCCGGCCCATCAAGGAAGCCAAGCTTCACAGACGCCGAACTGAATGCACTTGTTCAGTATGTGTCAGATCATGATAGGGAAATGGTCATCTCAGTCCAAGGCCCTTAGGCCAACCTCATTCTCCTTGAGAAATGCTAGCCACATCTCATCAACTTCCTTTCCTCTCCTGCTGTCCCCCCTCCTCTCTCCTCATCAATCCTGCACTGCCTCCCTGCACCCTCCCATGATCCTTCTCCGCCTCCCACTCCAACTCCTACACATGCTGCACCTCTGATCTCTAGCACTCCCCGTAAGTCCTCCAAGGCTGTCAACCTCCTCCACAATTACACTCCTTTCACTGCGGCTGCATCAGGCATTCCTCCGATATCTGTCACTTACATGAGGTTATGCACCTTGACATCCTTGGTCTCATGGAAACATGTCTGACGGCCAGCTCTGTCTGCATCCTTCACACACTCCTACCTGATGTTCAGGAGACCCTCTCCTTGGCCCGCCACTACTGTGCAGGGGAGGTGTGCCCTTGGCTTCCCTGAGGGTATTCCTGCCACTGTCACTCCTACTTAGACCTACTCCACTCTGGAATGGCTTGTGTGACGTCTCTCTCTACCACACCTTGACATTCACAAACTGTGCGTACTGTGTCTGGGAAAACTGGTCAAATGTACTACTTCCTTTCTGAGTGTCCTCACCTCTCCTCCTCACTCATGTCCCCAGACACAGAAATCCTCTTCCTTGTTGCTGTACACATCCACCTGCATGCTTGTTGACCCCCCCATGTGACCTTTCTGTGACCTCAGCAACTCCCTCTCACCCTCTAGACTCCCGTCTGTCCCTACTCATTCTGCAGGGCACACTCTTGATGCTCTGATCTCATCTGACTTTCCCCTCTCCGTCCATCTCTGCACTCCTCTCTCCTGGAGTGATCACATTCTCCTCTCCTCCCAGCTCACCCTCACCACCCCACAGGCAAAGCCACCCTCACCACTGTCACACACCTTCTTGGTATTCCAACCCATGAAGTGTGTGTCAGTCGAGGCTCATGCTGCCAAAATCTCCCCCCCATCCAGCTCCCCCTTAGGCTCACTCCCATCCTGACAGGGCCCACTCCATGCTCCACTCTATGTCAGGTACACTGGATGTCTTTGCCACGGTCATGACCACCTGTCTGAAGCCCCATGCCAATGCAGAGTCCTGGCATGACTCGGATCTTGTGAACCCAGACCACAGGTGCCGGGTGGCAGAGAGGGAATGTCCTGCATCATGCTCATCCTCTGGCAAACTGGCCTGCCACATGCTCCAAAGGCAATAGCGCCTCACCCTTTTCACCAAGATGAGATCCCCAATCCAAGGGCACATATCTGCGGCATGTGACAACTCTGCAGGACACATAGAAATCTGCAAGGACCTTGCCGAGCCAGATGCAGTGTGTACCTCCCCTGTCCCCTCCGAGCCCACAGCACTGCATGATTGTCTCTGTACCCCTATAGGCCACCCCCCCCAGCACTTGTCTGTGCCTAACACCATCTGCCCTTGACGTTAAGTCCTACTTACCTTGTACAGCACTTCCAGCCGCCACTTCCCCTTGCACTTCATTGTGCCACCCACCCCTGCACTTGCGTGACATGAATGACACCAGCACCAGTAGGATTGTTGACTGGCATCCCCTACTGCCCCACCACCCCTCAGTGCTCCGCTGTACCTTCATACATTTCTGGACCGGTGCTTCACGAATGCTATATGATTCCTTTACAGGTGATGGGGAGGTGGAATTTCATTGTTTACTGCATTTTGTTGATGTAGACAAGGCACTGTGCATCGTGGCCAATTTGGACTAGCAGATCCATGTACAACATGTTAACTTATTGATGTGATGATGCAATGTCAGGACCAGAGTGGTAGAAATCCAAAAAAGTTGCCCTCCTCTCCCTCTTCACTTGGTGGCTATGTCACATGCCATGTGTGTGATGGCATGTGCCTTTGACATGGCAATCACCGGCCAATGTGTGATGGCAGTGCTAGGCAGCATGGTGAGCAGGCGTTGCTCTCCAATCTGTACATTGTATGCCCTGAGCCTCCCCTACAGACCCAGTGATGGTGAATGCATAGGAGGTCTCCCAGTCATGTCGGACATGTGTCGTAGAACTACTGCCTCTGTTGTTCATCAGCCCTTGTTGCATGCCATGGTGCTAATGCCTGTTTCCATTTTTCTCTTTCATGTCTTTGCAGGGGACGAAGCACTTGTTGATGCTGGGGATGTGGTGGTTGAGCCGTCCCAGGAGGGCAACCCGGGCCGACCTTCCACAAGTGAGGGACGTGGTGTGTTTGTGGGTGAAAACCCACAAGTGCTGCAGGTCGTGCTGTCGAGGGGTGTCTCTGGGGGTTCCTCCCCCGAGCAGTATTCAGGTGTAGACTCGGAGGATGACACCTATGTGCAGTCGCAGGTGAGTGTTCTTGGGAGAGAATCTCCTCTGTCCGACCCACCTGCAGCCGGGCCATTGCCCTCAATGGGGATGTCAGTGTCGGCAGCTCAGCCTCCGGTGGTTACGGATGCAGGGCCACACCACACAATCTCTGATCCTGTTCCTGGGGCTGCAGATCAGAGAGGGAATGCAGTCCTGCAGCCTGAGGCCTTGCCGGCACAGCAAGGCGCAGTCCGCCTTGCCCCAGGCAGGTGTGGTGCCCGTCAACGTGGTGGCCGTATGCCACCTGGCAATACCGCTTGGGAGCAATCCATCTACGGTATGGCCAACCAACAGGCAGCATCATCCGAGATGATTGCACAGGCCATGGATAGGGTGGCCACTTCCATTGTCCCCCCAGAAAGGCTGATGGAGCGACTGGAGCAGGCTACAGAGTCCATCTGCCAGGCACACAGGGAGGATATGTTGGCGTCCAACAAGGACAGGCGGGCGGCACTGGCGACTCTGCGGGAATCACTTTCCATGGAGTCCCAGCGCCACAGGGAAGGCCTGAGGGAAGAATTCCATCACCTCAGGTCGACCCTGTTAGAGCTTGAGGCTTCATCCCATAGAAGGACAGAGGAGCAGCTGGAGCGTCTGACACGGACGCTCTCGGCCGAGATGCAGGCAACTCGTGCGGAGGTCAGGTCATCCCGGAAGTTACTGCATGGGGACCTCCGCATGATTATAACCCAGAACCAGAACTACCAGACCCGCCTGCTTGCAGCCATGGAGGAGCAAACTCGTGCTTTGCGTGGGCTGCCTCCCATTGTCACACCATCTTCTGAGGCAGCTCCCCCACCTCCTGAGTCAGCTGCAGGGTCTGGCCAGAGCGATAGCGACTCATCTCCCACAACAGAGTAGCCGTATGGGCCACGAGCCTATGGGGTGTTTTAGTTTCCCATGATCCACACAGGTGGATTGTGGCGTGCATCCTGTCCTCGGACCTCATAGGTGCCCCCCCCCCCCCCCGCCGGCCCTTTCATGGCCATTTTTTCTCAATTTTCTTTTTTCTTTTCCAAGAGTGTTGCCTTGTACCTGGTACCTGGGCATACACTATTGTGGCTGGGCACATGCAGGCTTGTCCTGAGTTTGGTTTCGATGCTTGGGTAGCAGACATCCACACCCCTCCTGCTTCCGTTTCCATGGGCTTGCAAAGGGTGTGCCCAAGTGACAGCAAATTACACGGTGACATTGGACTCCCATGAGCTGTTGGCCAGTCCATAGTCAATACTGTGTAGACATTCATAGTGTACATTGTTGTTGCACCTAACTATGCATGATGGTTTGATATGTGCCTCTACTTACATATGTTGCTCATGTTTTGCAGGTATTTCACACAGTTCTTCACACGGGCATACTCTCTGGAGTCAGACTACATGTCGGTAGATGTGCACTGACACTTTTGCGTGGCGCCATCACTGTACATCTGGACGGTGAGGACATACCAGCAGAATCAGGTAATGAGACTACCATTGATTACATGCATTGTGTCTTGTTTGGGTGGGCTTCAGGGTGGGTTGGTGTGTAATTTGATTGAAATTACTCTTACACAGGTGTGTAGTAGTGGCTCCAGCGCGGTTAGCTGTTCAAGTGCGGCTATGTTCCATTTGGGGCACTGCTATTTGTGACACCGGTGTCATGTTGTGATGGCCAGTTTGTTTGCTCTCACATACCATGACATGGTGTCCTCAGTGGCGGGACTGTGAAGGGAATGGGTGACATGGCAATGTTGTCATGTAGTGAATCACGTGTGGCAATGCATATTGGATTGATGGAGTTGTGTCTTTTCGTTGTGATGCATTGCTGGTGTATGTGTAGGTAGGGGTGCACACATAGTGACACTTCCATGTTAACAATCTCAGGCTGATGTGTATCTGACAGTTTATTGTCAAGTAATTTTGTGACATTGTCAGGTAGTGTCATCATTGATTGTCAGATGGTATGTGCCAGAGCAGTGTGCACTAGCCAGCACTGTGATTCCTAGGTGAAGAAGTTGGCCACCAGTTGCGTACGGGCTGCCACCCCCCGTGCCCTTTCCCCTCCCATGCGCAGCGGGCGTGCATGTGGTTGTGGATGTGGGGGCACCACCATGTCCACGGGCAGGCCCCGGCGTGTTGCAACGTTGTGCAGGACACATGCTGCCACTATGATCCTGCACACTATTCGGGGAGCATATAACAGCTGCCCGCCAGAACGGTCAAGGGAGCGAAAGCGTGACTTCAGCACTCCGAATGTGCGCTCCACTATGCCCCGTGTTGCAATGTGGGCTGTGTTGTACCTTACCTCGGGTGGCGTGGTGGGGTTCCGGATTGGGGTCATCATGTGGGGGCTGATAGGGTAGGCACTGTCCCCTGCGGAGGTGGTGATGGGTATCATTAGTGGTGTTGTGTCATGACCCAGTATCTGACATGCATGCATGTGCAGTGGCATTCATGCTCACCAAGCAGCCATGTATCTCCATGCTGGCCAGCCTCTAGGTCCCGGCATAGTGTAGACATTCTGTAGATGAAGCTGTCGTGGGTGGACCCGGGATAGTTGGCAAATACTGATGTGATTATTCCCTTGGCATTGCATACAACTTGCACGTTGATGGAATGCCAGTGCTTGCGGTTTCTATAGATGTGCTCTGTTGCCCTGGGTGGACGTAGAGCCACATGTGTGCAGTCAATTGCACCAAGCACTTTGGGGAATTGAGCCACACCATAGAATTCCTGGATGCACGTCCGCCTTTCTGCATGAGTCCTGGGGAGATATATGTGCCTGCGGACTGATGGCCGTGCAGTGATGATGTTCAAGACCTGGTGTAGGCAGCGTGACTGCGTGGCCTGTGACACACCACCCACTATGGCACTTGTCCGCTGAAAGGATCCAGTGGCCAAGAAGTGCAGTACATTCAGGACCTTCTGCAGGGGGCTGAGTGCTTGGGAGCACAGGGTGGGTGATGTGAGGTCATCCTCCCACTCACTGACCAGGTCCAGTATGATGTGTGCTGGAAACCTGTACCTCCCATACACCTGGTCATCAGGCATCCCGAATAGGCTGGTTCTGGGTGTGAATATTCTGGCCCTGACTCTCCTCCTCCTCCTCCTTTGGTAGCCCACTGCCACTGCTGCTAGGAACGGTATGTTCATCCTGGCATCTGGCTTGTTTATTGATAAGTGTGCAAATTAATGCCTTGCGCGTGTTCTAGGCGAGCGTGTGACCCTCGCACCCCTGGAATCTAGTTCCCACTCCAATAGCGTGTGGAAATTCCCACGCAGCAGGCATACAGGTGCGCTGACGTACTTGCGTGTGTAAGTGCCCGCGCACCCCTGAAATACACGTACATAGGCCAATGGCGTGTACGCGCACTTTTGGCCAATTACACGCGATGTAATACACGTACATTGGCCAATCGCGTGTACGCGCACTTTTGGCCAATTACACGCGATGTAATACACGTACATTGGCCAATCGCGTGTACGCGCACTTTTGGCCAATTACACGCGATGACACTCTGACGTGCAGTATTTCCACGTGTGCTCCGTCATCACGTGCTGAGTGGGGAACGCCCGTGCGGATCACGTCAGACGCGCTTACGCGGTGAGGGACTCTGGTCCAATAGAATCGCGTATGCGTGCTGACGCACTTACGCGCTAAGGCCCTTTCCTCGGATTTCACGCTGACGTGCAGGAATTTCACGTGCCAAATCACTCCGTATCAAGCTGGCCACCCGAAAACACACGGAACACCACGCTCCTGCCCAGAAGGCCGAGTTCCTGCCCCCCCAGTGCCCTGAGCAGCCTCCCACGTGCTATCTGCTGCTGCCTGCCTGCCTGCCTGCCTGCTGCCACCGTGCCCTGCCATTTGGTGCCTGCACATCAGCCATCTGCAGGGGTCCAGTTGCTGTGTCCACCCCTGCTGGAACTGAAGACTCCCAACTGGGATTACATCGCTCCACAGCCCAGCCCCAGGACCCAGTTGCCCACCCACACCTGCCTCTGGGGTTGCCATGTCGGGCACTTCGACATCTGGCACCAGTGGCAACCCCAGGCCAGAGGGGCAGAGGGGCACCAGCTTCACTGCCACCGAAGTTGGTGTCCTGGTGGAGCATGTCCTGGGGCAGTATGATGCCCTCTTTGGATCGTCCCGCGCCAGCAAGGAAGGACAGGAGAGGATCTGGGCCGACTGTGTGGTTGCCATCAACGCGGAGGGGGTGGCAACCCGCAACGTCCAGAAGATCAAGAAGCGCTGGGAGGACTTGAGGTCCAGGACCCTTGTGAAGGCCCGGCGCCTCGTGGAGGGGGGCCGGGGCCGCATGAGTTCCATCCAGAAGAGGGTCCTGGAACGCGTACGCCCAGCGCTCCACGCCCAGGTCCTTGAGAGGGAGGCCCGTCTGGAGTTGAGCGGTAAGTGTGCAAGCATTACTGTGTGAGACAGGGCATGTTGCGGTGTGCTGGTTCTATGATACTTGCCTGTATGTGTGCCATGGGCCATGTATGCATGTATGTGTGCAGGGACATCATGGTAATGCATGTGCGACCAGTGATGTGTGACCCACATGGTTGTTGCATGTGTTGAAATGTGGCATGGGGAGCCCTATGCAGATTTAGGACATGAGAGCATGCCAGTCTCTGTACCTGGACATGGATGGGGGTGAAGGATGGGTGCTGATGCCAGGTACATATATGGTAGCCATGTCTGTGTGCCTGACCTGCGTGTCTGTGACTTGTGCATGCCATGGATGCATGACACATGTGTGTGACAATGCACAGATTCTGTGACGCACCCAACTAACCCTTGTTTCGCCTGTGTTCGTTGTGTTTGGGGCCAGATGGATGTGACTGAGGTGAAGTGTGTGCATGTGATATGCATGAGCCATGATGCATGTGAGTTACATATCATTGAATGTTTCAAGAGTCAATTGGACATGCATGGAAATGTGCATGGCATGCACCATGCCTGTTACTGTGTGTGTTTTGCCTGGACTGACCCATGTGTTGTGGAGGGACATGATGGAAGTGTACTTTGACAGGGGTGCTCATCTGCTATTGCTTCCTGTCTAGGGGACCATTTTACAGTAGCCTGATGCTTGTGTCCTTTGTCTCCCTCTACGCAGCGGCTAGTGAAGAAGAGGGCGGAGACGGCGCTGTGGAGCAAGGCGGCGGGGATGCCCCCACGGCTGCAGCGGAAGGGGTGGGTGAGCCCCCACAGGGGCCTGCTACGGCGGGAGACGGTGAGGAGCCATCCAGGTTGGTGGTTTGCACAGAGGAGGAGGAGGCCGACACTGGTGCACACATGGGGCCTGGTGGGAGCATCCCTGCTGGTGCAAGTGGTGCAGTCCAGGGCCAGGGGCAGGAGGCAGCACAGGTCACCGTGGAGGTGCCTGTGCATGTCGCTGTCCCTGACCCTGTGAGTGCACCACCATGCACCAGCAGGGATGCCCCGTCCCAGGCCCGTCCGCAGGTAGTGGGGATGTCCATGTCAACTGACTCCCCTCCACCTGCGGCCGTGGGAACCCCTGGCCGCGTGGAGCAGGTCCTGATTGGGGTCGCGATGCGCACGGCTGTGATTCGTGATGACGTGCGTGCTTCCCGGGAGGAGCACGCACGTCATCACGAAGTGCACCGTGCCGACGTGGCCCAATTGGGATCGGCCATGTTCGGGGGGTTCCTGCATGTGTTGGCCAATCTGACGGCCCTCTCCTCCTCTGTGCAGGCTATCCACCGGTCGTTCTCCTTGCCGTCTTCCGGCCCAGATGCCACCATGGCCCCCTGTGGACCTGCCCCGACCAATGCAGCCAGCTCGGTGGGGATCCCATCCCTGCCACAGTTGGGAGTCGGAGGTCCAGCAGGGGTGGACGACACAGCAAGTGGACCCCAGCAGATGGAAGATGTGCCGGCATCATCGGGCAGGGCACGTGCACGACGGCGTCGGTGGTTACCATCAGCCTGGATGCCGTCGTGCTGGCAGAGGCAGTGGCGTCGGAGGCAGCAGCGGGCTCGACGTGGGAGGCATCATGGCTCAGGGCCATCAAGATCAGAGGGGCAGGCATCGGCCGGAGGGCAGGGCAACCCTGGCATGGCGGTGTGTTCCGTGTGGGAGGAGTTTGGCCAGCGGATAGGTGCGGAGCGGCAGCGGGCGGAAGAGGAGCGGCTCGCCATGGCCAGGGCGGAGATCTCCATGCGTCGGGCATTGAGGCGGGCTGAGTGCCTCGAGGAGGCTCGCAGGGATTTTGGTGAGCACATGGGGTTGTCCCTGCGAGACCTCGGGGCCAGGACAGAGTCCCGCCTCCAGGACATTGACATGGAGTTCGAGGATGCCCTGGCCAGCATCACCAAGTGAGCCGCAGGACAAGCCCGCTGCCTTTGTATATAGTTTTTTAGTTAGTTAGTGCTAGGTTTCCTTTATTTATTTTTATTATTTTGGACCGCTCGGACAATGGCCACTTTTTTGTACATATTTATTTTATTAGTTAGTATTAGGTTTCATTTGTGCTGTTGGGCTCATGGACCCTGGAACATTCCTGTATATATTGTTATATTTTGGGAGATACATTTTTTAATTTTTTTATTGTTTACACCATGACGTAATGGTTTTTCTTTGATTTCCTACTACATGGTTTTGCTTTGGACAAATTATATTGATTTTTTAATCCTTTGTTTTTTGGTTTATCATTTTTGTTCTCGGACATGGACCTTTTATTTACTTTGCCACATAGTTGTATGTTTTATTGGTTTACTTGATTTGTGTTTTTAATACATTTTTATATTATCTTACACTTGTGTTATTTTCTCTTTGGTTTCTTACATGTCATGATATGGGTTTTGACATTCACTTGCACCCATTGTGTATGTGTGTGTGACGGACATGTGTTCTTTTGCATACTTGCCTTTGGGGTTGTGTCATGTGATTGCATTCACTATGTGGGTGCATGCAATCCTTGCCTGGGTGTTTGTGCTGGGTATGCTGGCCATTACTGCCATGATTGTGTATCGTCAGGACCTGGGGCCAGGGGGACATGGGTGGGGGCCTGCTGGCAGGTTCCCCACAGTGCTGGGGGTGGGGGTGGTGGGAGACATGGGTTGGACATGGGTGGGGGCCTGCTGGCAGGTTCCCCACAGTGCTGGGGGTGGGGGTGGTGGGAGACATGGGTTGGACATGGGTGGGGGCCTGCTGGCAGGTTCCCCACAGTGCTGGGGGTGGGGGTGGTGGGAGACATGGGTGGGGGCCTGGTGGAGGGTGTCCCTGGTGGATGGGGGGTGGGGGTGGTGGGAGACATGGGTGGGGGCCTGCTGGCAGGTTCCCCACAGTGCTGGGGGTGGTGGGAGACATGGGTGGGGGCCTGGTGGAGGGTGTCCCTGGTGGATGGGGGGTGGGGGTGGTGGGAGACATGGGTGGGGGCCTGGTGGAGGGTGTCCCTGGTGGATGGGGGGTGGGGGTGGTGGGAGACATGGGTGGGGGCCTGGTGGAGGGTGTCCCTGGTGGATGGGGGGTGGGGGTGGTGGGAGACATGGGTGGGGGCCTGGTGGAGGGTGCCCCTGGGGGGTGGGGGGTGGGGGTGGTGGGAGACATGGGTGGGGGCCTGGTGGAGGGTGTCCCTGGTGGATGGGGGGTGGGGGTGGTGGGAGACATGGGTTGGACATGGGTGGGGGCCTGCTGGCAGGTTCCCCACAGTGCTGGGGGTGGGGGTGGTGGGAGACATGGGTGGGGGCCTGGTGGAGGGTGCCCCTGGGGGGTGGGTGGTGGGGGTGGTGGGAGACATGGGTGGGGGCCTGGTGGAGGGTGTCCCTGGTGGATGGGGGGTGGGGGTGGTGGGAGACATGGGTGGGGGCCTGGTGGAGGGTGTCCCTGGTGGATGGGGGGTGGGGGTGGTGGGAGACATGAGCAGGTGTGCAGGGTAGTTCCCTGTGGTGTGTGCTGCCTGCAGGGGCCGTGGAGGGTGTACAGGTAATGCCTGGGAGCACACAGCCAATTCGCGTGTGGAACTTCCCGCGCACCCCTGAAATCCACGTACCCGGCCATATCGCGTGTGGAACTTCCCGCGCACCCCTGAAATCCACGTACCCTGCCATATCGCGTGTGGAACTTCCCGCGCACCCCTGCAATCCACGTACCCGGCCATATCGCGTGTGGAACTTCCCGCGCACCCCTGAAATCCACGTACCCTGCCATATCGCGTGTGGAACTTCCCGCGCACCCCTGAAATCCACGTACCCGGCCATATCGCGTGTGGAACTTCCCGCGCACCCCTGAAATCCACGTACCCTGCCATATCGCGTGTGGAACTTCCCGCGCACCCCTGAAATCCACGTACCCGGCCATATCGCGTGTGGGACTTCCCGCGCACCCCTGAAATCCACGTACACTGACTAATCGCGTGTGGAACTTCCCGCGCACCCCTGCAATCCACGTACCCGGCCATATCGCGTGTGGAACTTCCCGCGCACCCCTGCAATCCACGTACCCTGACTAATCGCGTGTGGAACTTCCCGCGCACCCCTGAAATCCACGTACCCGGCCATATCGCGTGTGGAACTTCCCGCGCACCCCTGAAATCCACGTACCCTGCCATATCGCGTGTGGAACTTCCCGCGCACCCCTGAAATCCACGTACCCGGCCATATCGCGTGTGGGACTTCCCGCGCACCCCTGAAATCCACGTACCCTGACTAATCGCGTGTGGAACTTCCCGCGCACCCCTGCAATCCACGTACCCGGCCATATCGCGTGTGGAACTTCCCGCGCACCCCTGAAATCCACGTACCCGGCCATATCGCGTGTGGAACTTCCCGCGCACCCCTGAAATCCACGTACCCGGCCATATCGCGTGTGGAACTTCCCGCGCACCCCTGCAATCCACGTACCCTGACTAATCGCGTGTGGAACTTCCCGCGCACCCCTGAAATCCACGTACCCGGCCATATCGCGTGTGGAACTTCCCGCGCACCCCTGAAATCCACGTACCCTGCCATATCGCGTGTGGAACTTCCCGCGCACCCCTGAAATCCACGTACCCGGCCATATCGCGTGTGGGACTTCCCGCGCACCCCTGAAATCCACGTACCCTGACTAATCGCGTGTGGAACTTCCCGCGCACCCCTGAAATCCACGTACCCGGCCATATCGCGTGTGCAACTTCCCGCGCACCCCTGCAATCCACGTACCCTGACTAATCGCGTGTGGAACTTCCCGCGCACCCCTGTAATCCACGTACCCGGCCATATCGCGTGTGCAACTTCCCGCGCACCCCTGCAATCCACGTACCCTGACTAATCGCGTGTGGAACTTCCCGCGCACCCCTGCAATCCACGTACCCGGCCATATCGCGTGTGGAACTTCCCGCGCACCCCTGAAATCCACGTACCCGGCCATATCGCGTGTGGAACTTCCCGCGCACCCCTGAAATCCACGTACCCGGCCATATCGCGTGTGGAACTTCCCGCGCACCCCTGCAATCCACGTACCCTGACTAATCGCGTGTGGAACTTCCCGCGCACCCCTGAAATCCACGTACCCGGCCATATCGCGTGTGCAACTTCCCGCGCACCCCTGCAATCCACGTACCCTGACTAATCGCGTGTGGAACTTCCCGCGCACCCCTGAAATCCACGTACCCGGCCATATCGCGTGTGCAACTTCCCGCGCACCCCTGCAATCCACGTACCCTGACTAATCGCGTGTGGAACTTCCCGCGCACCCCTGTAATCCACGTACCCGGCCATATCGCGTGTGCAACTTCCCGCGCACCCCGGTATGCACGCACACGTTTATTTTTTCTCTCAGCGCGTGTCTGTGTTTGTGGGTACCCCTTTGTACGTCATTTGTCCTGGAGGGCCACAGTATTGGACATTGATCATGTCTGTATATAGGTGCTATTTGTTGGCGCACCTTTTAGCGCACATTTCTTGCAGGCGCAGAGACGCTACCGCCTGCTTTCTTGTGGCGGTCGTGTTTGTGCCTGTTTGTGCCTGTGCGCTGCTTTGAGCGTGCGCTTTTTTGCCCTATTCTATTCCATGAATACGTGTTGTATGCGAGCGTGTGGGCGTTCCGCGCACTTGCCTCCTATACTTTCCCCGTGCCGCCCACATTCTTCCCCATTCCGAGTGTTGTGCCCCATTTTATTCCCCATTCCGAGTGTCCCGCCCTGTGTTCCGCCTACTTTAGAGCTGTGCGCTGCGCTCGGAGTGATAGCGCAGTGGCCGTGGCGCACGACGTTGGTTGACCTGTGCGCCGGCCTGCGCCGCGCGCTTTTTCAGCGCACGTCCTCTGCTTTTCTTGCGCACGGACTTCCATGAATCGACGTGCGCTGGTTTCCCTGCGCTTTTCGCTAATTTTCGGCGCAGCGCACGTATTGGCCCCTCTGCGCCGGGATTTTCGGCGCACATTTATTCCATGAATCGGCCTGTGAATATATTTCAGGGCTCTTCTACAACTCCAATAATAGCTGTGGATGGGCCTGTAAATAAAGTATTGCCGTCAACGAGCAACAACGACGAAGGGACTCCCAATGCTCTAGAGATCACAACTAGACCTGTAAGTAGATCTACAGTTACTTTTGATTTCTCAGCCAATACAATCAATCAGTGATTAGGTGGTTTGCTACACTCTATACACTCTATATCTATCAGTAAGAATAGCATCCTAGCTGCTAGACAAATAGAGCCACCAATCAGGACCCCAGCTTTCAGGCAAATTTCCAAAAAACACAAACAAATAGTAATCAGAGGCAAATCGACTGCTACTAGTCAGAAAAAAAACCCGAAAGATTTTAAAGAATGTAAAAACATTAGCACATGCGCCGCTAGATAATCTGGTAGCTGCGTTATCAGCTGCAGGAGCCAAGAGTGGCTCATCAGTTTTTGCCACAAGTGCTCAATCACTAACTGCCTTGGAGGGTCAATTGCTAGCAACTGCATCCATAAATCATGTTGAAAGAACTCCCATAATTGAGAGTCAAGAGTCAGGCAGGCCTGGGGCTCCAAAACCAGTAGCTCCGGCGAACTAGCCCCCAAGTCTACCTGCTGTAGGGCCCATGGAGGCAATGGCGCCCCAAATCCACTCAATGATCAAGATTTCATTGGATGAGATTTTAAAACAGCAGAGACTAATAGCACTAAATGAAAAAAAAAGAGCAGACTATATTTACACCAGATTTGAGAGTCTCCAATGTCGAGTGAACAAATGCACCTGAGTTAGGTTTAATAAAAGATATTTTACCCCAAATCCAGACAACGATAAAAGCTTAATTGGAGTTGTAAACCAACAAAAAGAAATTACAATGAGCTATGAAAACATGCAGGGGTGATATCACATACTAAACGATTACCAAACAAGAACTGGCTCACCCATCACTTAGATAGCCCGAAAAGCAGAATTGACCTAGACAAAAAATCATTAAATAGACAATCCGTTTTAGAACGTGCTAATAAGCCTGAATGTGAAGTAAAAGATTATAATCATTGTTTTATCCTAAAGTGCAGAGAGATTCCATTTCCAGGGTACGACCTGAACCGAACATCGATACTAGCTTTATTTAAAGATGTAGTTAGTTTACAAGACATCACCACCTATGATATAAAACAAGTAAAATTCTTTAGGCTTTATCCTGGCCCTTGATCCATCAGTGTCATCTAGATCCACCCAATCAGCGAACACCAAAAAGGCCCAAAATATTGTGCCAGCACTGAGAATCTATAAGCCAACTCAATCCAGTGAGAATGCTTATCAAGGAAGTAACCAAAATAACACGAGAGCATAACTAGATTCTGCTCCAAATAAGGGTGTTTTTACCTTTGCTAGTTGGAATATGGGCGGCCCAGCGCATATCTTTGGAGACAGTGCCACAACCATTGCCCAGTATAATATAATTGCACTACAAGAAACCTGGCTGACTACTCAACCAGTATGGGATGGACATAAAATTCTACTCATTCCAGCAAAGGCTGGAACCAAAGGCAGTCCGTCTTCTGGCTTGTTGGCAGCAGTTGAAACAAAAGAAGGGTTTGAATTATTCTTGTGGGCCTCCCCTAATCATTATCTACAACTAGCGAAGGTGAAATACAAAAGAGGACAGATTGCTGTCATAAATATGTATGGCAACCCCCTAGCAATAGCAGATGATACTTTTTTCCATGACCTGAGTGATATCCTAGAACTTGTGTTGCAGGAACCTGAAATCACGAACATAATACTAGCAGGAGATTTAAATCTGAAATGTTTTATGCCTACAAAAACTCAGAAGGACCTGGCTTACAAGAGGTGGTTGCAGTTTGTAAAGGCTCGACAGTTCTGTATGTTGAACGAAGCATTTCCAACTGACAATCCACCAAAGAGTACATGGTGGCGCAGGCGTATTGAGTCTATTATACATTTGCCACCACCTCCAACTTTGAGATTAGACATCAAGCCCATAGTGATCATGACCTTTTAGAAACTCAATGGTCATGTAATTACAACCAGGACCTATGATGGAAAGAAAATATTTGTTTCCGGGCTCTATCAATAGTGCGAAAACTCGTTATCGCTGGAACCCTATTACATTAGAATCTCTAAATAACAGATTGAGCGCTGAAGATGCACTTTTACCATGGACTGACAAATGGTATACATCTTTGCTAAAGTTATACCAAATTAACTCAGGCACGGCCCAATACACCTATCAAAAGGACAAAGATATGTCCGATTTACAAATTCAGGTGCTCAAGATAGAACTGCACAAAGATAAATCAGTGGCAAGATTGCTGCCAATTACAGAACAATTTATCACTATCAGGAAACTGAAATGTAGATACAATAATTGGATCCGCTCATATAGAGCTACACTGTGTCAAACAGATGGCAAATCAATGCTCAAAGCAATGCGGAAGAAAAACAGTGCAGATATTTGGGCCCTGATGAATGTTGCGGCCCATGTGAGACAACTACCAATCGAAATCAATTGTCAAAAGAGAAATCATATTGTGCCTCCTAGTGCAAATAAATATATGAATATTGGCCTACACCAAGCTGCTCGAAAGTCGCTTGCGAAAGAATCTGTGTTACAAGGTCCTGACCTTAAATCAATGTAAGCCGCCATTTTAGGCCAAATCGCCATTTTAGGATCCGCTTTGTAAAGGTCACCCTGTGAGTTAAAATGGTGGACAATGTCATTCCAGAATACAACATGGCCGTCTTGACCTCTGTACACAGCTAATATGTAACTTGCCTGCAGGCCACTTGTTGAGGTCGTGAACGGAGACCGTGTCCTTCATTGACCTGTGTGTAAAAGGATTACTCATGCAATGAAACTAATCCACGAGCAAATGTTGAAACAATGTATTCAAATACTGAACGTAGAACATCTGTTTAACTACATTGTATTAATGTTTGAGAAGGCCTGCATGGAAAATCTTAGAATACACAGTTATTGCATAGGCTTGTTGATACATATATTAAAGGCAAACCAGTTATATGCGGTTGTTCGAGACTTGGCACAAACCCTAGATCGGTGATGTATTAAATGGAATATTAACCCAAAGTGGGGCTGGACGTCGTGCCCAACAAGTGTATAAAAAGCGAATGCATTCTAATGTACAAAGTCTCTCACTGAACACACTGAACCACGCTGGAGTTCGTTGTGTTGTACTGAGGGCCGATAGCTATCTGATTTTGCTCTGTTTTTGTAACTGGATTCAGTATAAAATAAAGTACTTTGTATGTTTCTTTGTAACCCGTGTTCGGTGTATTTCCTTTTGGGGTACTCAGCCTCGATATTTTGATTTTGTTTTCACAGTTGGCGCCCGAATAGGGACCCTCAAGATTGATGCCGGATTGTTGAAGATTGACGCATGCTATCGGACCGGGATTGGACGGTATGACATAAGGGGCCCCACTGAACGAGACGCAACACCTCAGCAGCGCTGCACGACCCGATCCTTGGACGATAAGCGTGTGGTCCGAGACGGCATCTTGACGAGGGTCCACTTATCGAGGTGGGCAGATTTGTCGAAATCCCCATACACGAGGTAAGATTAGTTAGGTAAGATTCTTTGAAATCCGATCGGACCTCCTTAGGTTTGGTCAGGTGAGTCGTGACCCGATTTTTAATTTAATCCCGACATTTTTAATTTGGCGCATTGTATCTGCAGACACAACTATTGACCAGGTAACACCAAGAATTTGAGATATATACCTGGGAAATTGTCTACCTGCTATAGGGCATTATTCCGCAGTGATAGACAATCTTTGGAATTTAGCCGTCCGGCACCACAGGAGGGGTCGCCGGCATGTACTATGTACTGTAAGGATGGCATTGGAAGTATAGTATTTAATGACATTTGGCACAGACAAACCAGACATGCCTCCGAACTTCAGTGGCCAATCAATGGTAGTTTTGAAATCCCTCATATTGAGTATTTAGAGTCAATTCTATTAAAGAAAAAGGGTAGATCTGCAGCATTTGATGTTTTGCAGAATTGGAAAAAAGAAATGTTGCAACAACTTAAAAGTAGAGAGAAGCATGCGCACTGTCATAAGACGAACACCGAAAAAGCATTATTGTATGACCAAGATAAACATTCTGAATCGACTAGAAATATGGACAAGGCTTTCTCACTTGGAATTCTAAAAATATATCCGTCCAAAAACCTCCATGCTTCCGATGAATTTATAGATACATTATTAAATGAACGAAGGCCTGGTGCCTCTGCGCCACCTCTGTATGTTCCTCTTCCTACTGCCTTGCCTCTTCCACCTGTTATTCCTGTTCTACCTGCTATCATTCCTGTTGTTCCTGTTCCTCCTAATGTTCCCCTTCCTCCAGCTCCCCCATCTCTTTTTATCGCACCAGTTACAGTACTTCCATCGAATTTGCCTGCTCTCTCTCTTCCAAGTGGTCCTGAGCCGCTTGTAATCGATCGAGGTGGGGGGTCAAAGGTTGTCACTCGCAATACTGTACCACCGGAGAAGAAACGTGAGTTAATTGCATGGGCTAAGCATTGTATGGAGAAGGATGATCAAGTTAGTGTTTTTGCGACACTTTATAATTTGGATACATTTCCTGAGAAAAAAAGTTTTTATTGAAGGTTTAGGGATTCAGTTATGTATAATGTGGGGAAGGTTAAATAATGCGGATCTCCCGCAAGGGTTAAGGGATCTAAATACTCTAGCGCTTTCTAGAGACACTGTGGAGAAGGTAAATGAGCATGTCGAGAGGTTATTTGGGTATAGAAAGGAGTTAGAAAAGTTATAGAATGAGGATGACGAGGAGGAAAATATATATGTACAGAAACGGTTCCTTCCTTGTCGTAAATTGATATCTGAGGAAGCACGCATTTGTACGAAAGATGCACTTAGATGGATTTCGGATATGTCGATAACTCCTGTTGAAGTATATGACACGTATAGTCAGTATACAACAGAAATGCAGAGGAAAGTGATACAGGTAATGATAGAGTACCTACAGGATGATTGTGTAAAAAGAAAGATTAGTTGTCCCACAGATTTATTGAGTATTTACAAGAGAGCTTTTTCACTTGACACTTCTTCGAATGCTTTAGCTCTCGACTTAGCTCTGTTGCTTAGTAAGCGTTCCGAGTCTCCTACTTCTCAGTTGCCTATGAGAGAGGTACCTCCGACATTTGTCCCAAAGGTTGATATTCCTGCTAATGGTGCAGCAGGTACACCTACTGTGGACATTCCCGCACATTATGTATCACAGTTTGTTCACATCCCGTTTTCACGACGGGAAGTAGACACTATTAGACAATCCATTCCTGATATTAGGAAATACCCGACATGATTCTATAAAGAAATAGAGTCCGTTTTGCAATCCTCAGTATTCACCTTAGGCGATATTGATTTGTTATTCCCTGTACTCCTGCCCGTAGATTTATGGAAACAAGTTAGAACTATTGACGACGTACCAGGGTTGGGAGATACATGGGTGAATATAACTAGACTCGATGGAGAAAGGCCAGCTGGTGAAAGACCGCCTCAGGTGATACTAACTTTGCCTGATAGAATTATTGCAAAATTAAAAACTACAATTCCAGAAAAAAGAATTATATGGGACAAACTTACGGCCTGTGTCCAAGGAAAGTCTGAGGGTGCTGCCGAGTTCTTTAATCGGTTCGAACAGGTATTCTAGGATTTCAGTGGACAAGACCTAGGCACAGAGTCTGGAAAAATGTTGTTCATGGACAAATTTGTGCGTGGATTGCTGCCTGACATCCAGTCACAAATTATGTCTTCTGAGAGCGCTTGGCAGGCGAAATCACAATCAGAAGTACTGCACATGGCTCAGTACTATGAGAACCGTGTCAATAATGAAAAAGATAGGGTTGAAAAACAAAAAGGCGATTTGAAAACTAAAGTGCTATTGCAGCAAATTGTTAGATGCCCCACAGGGGGTAGTTCTCAGATTAGAGGTCAGTATGTCCCGCAGGGAAATGTGCCCTTGGGTCCTGTGAACATTAACCAGTGCGTTTATTGTCGTAGAGAGGGTCATTGGTGAGCACAATGCCCCGTCCTTCAACAAAGGTGAAATAATGCATTTGGAAATATTGGTAGGCGATCCAGAGGTCGCCCGGGTGTAGGGGGGCCTGGTAGAGGTCAGTTTACACAGGACCCTCAGCAACCTTTCTCGCAGGACAATCAGACTCCGAGTGTGGACACCAGGAACATATTTGATCATCCTTCCGCTGCATATTTATCTGAAGAGCTTATTTTTGATGATATTCTGTTTCGTTAGGATTGCCCGAAGCAGGGTTTGGAACCTACACCTATTCCCGTCAATCAGAAAGGTCCCTACTTTGAAATGGTGGTGGGAAATAGGAAACATCAGTTTTTGATAGAGACTGAAGCACAGAAGTGTTCCATTGATCATTCACGGGTTCCAAACATTCCACTGTCAGGGCAAACCAATGTTTCTGTAGGGTTTTCTGGTACACCAGTTGTTTGTCTGGTCTCTTTGCCGGTACCTATTTCTTTGGGTCCCTTTACGGACCATTGTCCATTTCTGTTGACTTCGGATTGCAGAGAGAACTTGCTGGGGTTGAATCTGTTAAAAGAATTAAATGCAGTGATTTATTGTTCTTCTGATGGAGTACGCTTGACGATTTCACCACAGCAATCTTCTGTCTCGCAATTCTTGACTAGACCTTTGCCTCCAGAATTCATTAATGTGCCAGAGAGCATGTGGGCTGTCGACGACAATGATGTCGGTGTTTTACAGATTGAACCTGTCAAGATAGTTTTGAATCAAGGAATTGAGCTGCCACGCATTCCTCAGTATAAGATTTCAGTTGAGGGCGAGCAAGCTTTGAAATGCATTGTTTCCGATTGTGTGCATCGCAGGGTTTTTGAAGAAATTTCAGGAAGTTTGTGTAACAGTCTGATTTTACCTGTGTACAAGAAAGGCGATAATGCAATTCCATTCCGTTTCATAATTGATTTACGTGCCATTAATAAAGTCGTGGCACCACAATTTCCAATTGTGCCTGATGTAACGACAATCCTAACCATGATTCTAGCTACAGCTACTTACTTTAGTGTTGTGGACCTGAAGAATGCTTTCTTTAGTATTCCTATACATAAGGATAGTAGATATTTGATCGCGTTCACCTTAGGGGGACGCTCGTTCACATTTACTCGTGCACCTCAAGGGTACACAGAGAGTCCTAGCATTTATAGTAGGGCTTTGAAAGAACAACTTGATACCCTTGAATTGCCCCCTACCTGTACTTTGCTTCAGTACGTTGATGATTTGCTTCTAGCTGATGACTCTGAGAGTGCCTGTAAGGGGGGCAGTGTGTTATTGCTTATCCATCTAGCTAAGCATGGTCACAAAGCTTTGCTTAAAAAATTTCAATATTGTTGTCAGGAGGTCGCCTATTTAGGCTATCCCCTGTCAAAGGAGGGAAGAAGATTGACACCTGAAAGAATAAAACACATTTATGGCATGTCTGTCCTAAATACACAGAAGGAAGTTAGATCCTTGATAGGTATGGCTTCTTACTGTAGGTTATGGATCCCAAATGTTTCACTAGTGATCAAACCGATGTTGGGTTTGACAAAGAAGGGCATTTCTTTGCCATTGCCATGGAACGCGGAACACCAGCAATCATTTGACTTGCTTAAGACTGCATTATGCTCTGCACCAGTTTTGGGAACACCAAACTATGAAAAGGCCTTTGTGTTGTTTGCGTATGAATGTGATGGATGTGCTTTGGCTGTATTAACGCAGGAACATGGAGGGAAGAATAGGCTGTGCGGTTACTTTTCTTCCGCCCTTGATCCTGTAGCATGTGCTTTGCCAAGATGTTTGCGAGCTGTCGCTGCTGCGTCTGTAAAACAGAGTGAGGGAATGGTCCTAGGCCACGATCTAACCCTGATGGTGCCTCACTCTGTAGATGTTCTACTGAACCAAGCTCAAGCGCAACACCTCACTTCTGCACGGTTGACAAGATATGAATTGATCTTGTTTGCTCCTTACATTCAAATTAAGAGGTGTTGTGTTCTTAATCCGGCTGAACTCCTACCTTTCCCGCAAGATACTACTTGCGGCAATGAAGTGCCACATGGTTGTTTGTATATGACCGAACAAGAGACAAAGGGTAGAATTGATTTGAAAGATACTCCCTTGGATAATCCGCAAGGAGAGCTGTTTTGTGACGGCTCCTGCTTCAAACTTCCGGATGGTACATCCACAGCTGCTTATGCGATCACTACATTGAGCAGGGTTGTGGAAACTAAGAGAATCACGCATAATTCTACGCAGGCCGTATAGATTATAGCATTGACCCGAGCTTGTGAACTTTCCGAAGGGCTTGCAGTAAATATATATATTGATAGTCAGTATGCTTTTGTGGTGGTTCACAACTTTGGGAGACTTTGGTCAGAGAGATGGTTCCTAACTTCACATGGCACTAAAATCCAACATGGCTCCCTAATAGTACAACTACTCTCAGCGCTTGCGCTCCCTACTCAGTTAGCAGTTATGAAATGTGCCGCACATCGAAAGATTACAGATGATATAGGGAAAGGGAATGCTTTCGCTGATCAGATAGCTAGGCAAACTGCTACCGATCTCCTTACGGAGATGTATGTTTCAAGGGAGTCTGTAAATGCTTATGCAACGGATGAGGGTGTTGGGTCTGTACGGGATATCCAAGCTGATGCCACGTTAGAAGAATCCAAAAGGTTGGCTGAAGGCTTGGGGAAACTTGATGACGACGGGTGTTTTGTGGATACAGTAGAAGAGAAATGGCTACTCCCTGACGTATATGTCATGATGATGGTCATCATGGCCCATGGTCCTATGCATGTATGTGCCCAGAAGATGACAAAATGTTAGAGAAAGTTTGGGTTAATGACAAAATTTCGAAAATTGCCCAGCACTACGTCCAGGAATGCATGATTTGCCTACAACACAACGTGGGAAAGGGGACAGTAACTCCAAGGGGTAGTTTTGGCCCACCCTCTGTCCCCTTTGAAGTGATCCACTTTTACTTTATTGAAATGGAACGATGCGATAATAAGAAATATGTACTGGTGGTTATCTGTGCTTTTAGTAAATGGGTTAAGGCTTTCCCTGTTGAAGATGCTACAGCTATGACTACTGCATAGTAGCGGTTCGGGCTACCAAGAGTTATCTGGTCGGACAATGGTCCACATTTTGTCACTGCTCTAATTCTGCAGACATGTACGGCATTACGAATTGACAAACGGTTCCATTCGGCCAGACATGCTCAGAGCGCCAGACTAGTAGAAAGACACAACGGTATCATTAAGAACAAGCTTGCTAAGACGTGTGCTGGCATCAAACTAAAATGGCCGGACGCCTTACCGATCGTGTTGTTATCCATGTGCACAACCCCTCAAACTAAGACTGGACTCTCTCCATTTGAGGTGGTAATGGGGAGACCTGCCAATATTTGGAACCTTCCTAAATGTAACTCATTAAGAAATGTTGAAAATGTATTACTTTTAGATTATTGTAGCCAGTTGACTAAAAACCTGTATTTGATTTATCACCAGGTACGAGAAGCTTTACCTGTGCGATACGAGGGCCTGGGCCACAGCATACTGTCGGAATCGAAATAATATTATACCTCCTATCGCATTGTTTGAATGTGTGTTGGCCTACGCCAAGTTGTCTAAAAACATCGTGTAAATAGATTCCGCGGCAAGGTCTTGACCTTAATGTACTGTGTAAAACGCCATCTTGGATTTAGCCGCCATTTTAGGTTCTCTTGCAATGTGGAAGTCACCCTGAACATCAAAATGGAGGCCGAATGACATTTCGAGTGGGATTCTGGCCGTTGTGACCTCCGCATACATGAATGAATAATATGCCTGCAGGCCACTTGTTGGGGTCGCAAACTGAGACCTTGTCCTATCCCTGACCTATGTGTAAATGAACAACTGTATCAGCGAAACTGATCGAAATGCATACATTATGGGATTGACCTGGCAACGAAGTCTAGGCCTGGTCCTAAGAATGGTTAACCCGCGAGGGGGTTGGCCAGAGCTGGATAAAAAGTATAAAAGCATAAGTATCCCAATGTACGGTCTCTCACACTAACAAGGCAAACTACCGTTGATAGTTCGTTCTGTTACTCTGAGGGCCGAATAGCTATCCGTTTGTCAATTGACTTTTTGGTAATTGTTGTAGCTTTTGAATAAAGCACTTAGTATGTTCTTTGTAACCTGTGTTGGTGTGTTTCCTTTGGGCTTCCCGGCCTCATATCAATTTCTCTGTTTCAACAATACGGCCTGGAAGCTGGGTGCTCGTCAAATCTTTCGAGCGCTCCTCTTGCTCGCGCCTCGCTGGCGTGGGCCATTCCAAGTCCTGTTGGTCACCCAGACGGCGGTGCAGGTCGCTGGGAGAAAGAACTGTATTCACGCGTCCCACGTCAAGAAACTTCCTCACCCTGTGCCACACGTTACAGAAGAAACAGAACCCCTCGCTGATACTGCAACCAACGATCCCAAAGCAGTAGGTAGCACTGAGAGTGTGTCGGAGAATCTCTCTGAGCCCGTGAGGCTTGGGGAAGCTGCCATTTTGTCTCCACACTCTCTAAATATTTTACATCCGGAAACTGCTATTTCGAATTCAGCACCTTCACTTGTTTCCGACACGTTGCTTCCAGCAGGAAGTGACGACATATTGTTTCCGGATCAATCAGTCCCGGGAAAAGTAAGGTAAATCTACGTCCGAAGAAATAGACTTACGGCACGGTTTTGCTGTGCATCTGATAGACTTACGGCACGGTTTTGCTGTGCATCTGATAGACTTACGGCACGGTTCGGCTGTGCATCTGAAGAAGAAAAGGATCATCGAGGGCTTATTTTTGCCCAAATTTGAGAAAGGGGATTCTGTTGGCTAGGGTTGTGGAATGACTAAGAAGTCGCTCGACCAGGAGGTCGCCAGCAACGAACCTTGGGGTATCCATTTGAAGACGACAATGCCTGCTACCGCTCGTATGGGACTTGTAAATAAGGGGGTGACCAACCGGGACAATGGACAAAATGCCTAGGCACCGAAAATGTATTGCTGTATTTTTATAATGATATTTGGGTTTTTAATAGTCGCTGCCTTAGGATTGTGGTACCTCGAGGAAACTCATTCTTTAGAACTTTTGTTGCCTACTGAAAGTGCACCTATTGTTCCTACTCCCTTTGTACATTTGCATACTCTATCCCCTAGGGATTCTCAGCACAGACAAAGGTACCACAATAATACTCTACTGCTTATCATGAATGCTATGCATGCCATTTTTAACAAATCTAACTGTTGGGTCTGCTCACATTTACCGCAACACGGGGATAAGGGGCTAGGTTGGTATATTGATCCTTTACAATTGACAGCTGCTTGCTATGCTTCTCTTAGAGCACTGTTCTTTGGCCGGTGGAATGATAGCATCTCAGGGAACTTTGATGGCACCAATTTGAATAGTTTTGAGAAACGTGTTTTGACTCCCCTCGGATGCTCGCTTTTCGCAAACAGGAGTAAACCGAATGTTGCTTCTATTAGGCCTTCTGATAAACTGTCTCATCCTTTCAAATCTTTGATTTCCTTTAAGATGGCTCCAATAGGCAATAAGGATGCCATGCCTCCTTCTTACACTGTTAACCATAGCCCCGATTCAGTTTCTTTTTGCATACAGAGGAATGGAATTCAGTCAATGGGAAATTGTCTAGGTTGTGCCAATGTTGCAAATTTGACTAGGGAAAACAGACCTTTGTATGTAGGCAAACCTGTCTACTTTGTCTGCGGTAATGTAGCGTTCCCATGGTTGCCCAGGGATTGGCAGGGAACCTGTTATTTAGAGATCCTGTTACCTGGGGTGTTTATAGCTAGTACAAGAGAAGTTTCGAAGGCTCGTCCCCGACGGGACGAGAATGGTGACACCCTAGCACAAATCTTGGGAGATATAGCTAAATCAGTTGTGCCATTTTGGGGGCAGATAGCAAATTCAGAAGATATCAGAAAACAAGCGAGAGTACTGGAGAGAACCATCAACCAGACCACGGACATACTCTATAATATGACGTTAGAACAAAAGGCGATAAGATTAGTAGCACTTCAAAATCGAATGGCATTAGATGTCATTGTGGCTGAGCGTGGTGGAGTGTGTAAATTAGTGGGGTCCGCTTGCTGTGTTTTTTCGTCCCTGATTCCTCCCCAACTATCTTCAAGGCAATACAGAATCTGCACGTCGTTAGTTCCGAAGTGCATGTTCCCGAGGGAAACTGGGATCTAAGCGCTTGGTTGTGGGACATCTTGCGATCTTGGGGTTGGAAGGTACTTTCGGTCTTGCTAATTATTTTGGGAATCCTGTTGTTTCTTTGTTGCTGTATTCAGTGTCTGCCTGGTATGTGTTCGATGCTAGGGGGATGTTGTGCACAAGCGATATGTTCGATAGGACATAAAGTGTGTGCCCCGGATAGAACTTCCAAAGAATATGTGTTGAAAGATATTTTAGCAAATGACCTAATGGCAATAGTGATTCAGGGTGCATGGACGATGATGCATGGAATTATTTGCAAGGAGATCCAAAGTAGTTTTTAGGACTTGGCATAGGCCAAAAGGAGGGTTTTTCAAAAGAGAAATCATATAGTGCCTCCTATTGCAATAAATATATGAATATTGGCCTACGCCAAGCTGCTCGAAAATCGCTTGCGAATGAATCCGTGTTGCAAGGTCCTGACCTTAAATCAATGTAAGCCGCCATTTTAGGCCAAACCGCCATTTTAGGATTCGCTTTGTAAAAGTCACCATGTGAGTTAAAATGGTGGACGATGTCATTCCAGAATACAACATGGCCGTCTTGACCTCTGTACATGTAACTTGCCTGCAGGCCACTTGTTGAGGTCGTGAACTGAGACCTTGTCCTTCGCTGACCTGTGTGTAAAAGTATCACTCGTGCAATGAAACTAATCCATGAGCATATGTTGAAACAATGTATTCAAATACTGAACGTAGAACATCTGTTTAACTACATTGTATTAATGTTTGAGAAGGCCTGCATGGAAAATCTTAGAATACACAGTTATTGCATAGTATTAAAGGCAAACCAGTTATATGCGGTTGTTCGAGACTTGGCACGAACCCTAGATCGGTGATGTATTAAATGGAATATTAACCCGAAGTGGGGCTGGACATCGTGCCCACCAAGTGTATAAAAAGCAAATGCCTTTTAATGTACAACGTCTCTCACCAAACACACTGAACCACGCTGGAGTTCGTTGTGTTGTACTGAGGGCCAATAGCTATCTGATTTTGCTCTGTTTTTGTAACTGGTTTCAGTATAAAATAAAGTACTTTGTATGTTTCTTTGTAAGCCGTGTTCGGTATATTTTCTTTTGGGGTACTCAGCCTTGATATTTTGATTTTGTTTTCACACATTCACACACTGGGATTCCCATTTTGTGCAATTATTCAAAGCTCCTGAATATAGCGATGCGAAGGTTGTGGATAAATACTCTGATTTGGACAACATTTTATATTACATAATGAGAGCGAGTAAATCACGTGCCCCGGGCCCTGATGGGGTGAGTAATTATATACTCAAAGAACATCCAGAATTATGGGCCATGATAGTCCACAAGATCTTTAATCAGATCTTAAGATCAATCACCATCTTGTAGTCATGGCGTAATCCTGTAGTAATTCCTATTTTCAAGAAGGGCGATCGATCTAGTCCATCCGATTATAGACCGATCGCCCTCCCTGATGCCCCGGGAAAAATCTTTCATGTTCAGAGAGACCCCTATCAGACTGGATTTGTCCCGGGCCTGGGTACAGAAATAAATGTATTAACAATCAAAGCCATAATTACAAATCACTTGGCAAAGAATTGACCTAACCTTTGTTGACCTAAAGGCGGCCTTCGATTCTGTCTCTAGAGAGCTTTTGTATAATAAATTATTGAAAGCCAAGTGTCCTGGGCATCTTCTAAATCTCATTTGTGTCCTCCACATGAACACGAACACGAAGATGCAAGTGAGACTTGATTTGGAGGGAAATTTAACACCTACAATCCATACCCATAGAGGTCTAAGACAAGGTTGCTCCCAATTAGACGCTAAAGCAGTGCCGGCCCCGCCTTATGCAGACAATCTAGTACTGATGGCAAAAACACCATTGGGGATGCAGCCTTGGACTCATATGCCCATTCCAATCTTTTGTCTATTAATCTGGAGAAGACCAAAATAATGGTTTGCTCAGCCAAAAGAAAAGCCGCCACTAAAAGATTTAAGTGGCATTTGCAAGACCAGGAATTGGAACAGATAGCTAGTTATACATACCTGGGGGTGCCTATTGCAGATCGAGATGATGAAAAACTATACGTCAAATCCGTAGAATCCAAACTTAACACCGCAATGTCTCAGGCAACACTGATTCAGAATAAGTATGGCAAGCTTTCCATTAGTCCCATTCTTAAATTCTATCTGCAAAAGACAATACCAATATTGATCTATGGTGCAGAAAGCAAAAATGCCATACCTACCTCAGTCTGGAATAGATTACAGGCGAAATTCTGGAGACGGCTGTTGCATTTGCCCCAATGTGTTCAAGGAGTCTGGATAAGGACAGAATTGTGTCTGATCTCTCTGAATACTAGATACATATGTCACATGCTAGCTTTATACCGAAAATGTATATTAGCCATATCATCTAATGCCATAATAGGAACGGTGGCAAAGTCACATTTCCCAACTTGATGATGCATTCAGGAGAAAATGGAGGCATAAAGTTCTTGAATCTAGAGAACATGCAGACATTACTACTGATTTGCTAATCCAAATTCCAACAAAGGCTTAAGCTAAACTGTTGCAGCATGACTGGATTGATTTGTGTGAGAAATGTATGGAATATAATGACTTTGCTATACAACCATTTGGTCACAAAAGCTATAGCGAGCCTGAATTATACTTCATTAAATCTCCTTCTTGAGAACATAGATTGGACTTTATGAGAGTTAGATTTAATCTTTGCCATACCAGGGAAGTAATGGTTAAACGAAAATGAAGACAGCAAATGTAGATTATGTGGATGTGAGAACGAGATAGAATCCTTAAAACATCCACTGGTGGCATGTAATAAATAAACAGCGTTAAGATCATGATTGTTAAAACCTGCTTTCAAGGAATTTGGTTATATATCATCAGAACCACCATTACAACTTATATTCAGAGGGCAAGTTTCCTCAGTGTAGGTGCAATTGCATTTTTGAAGGCTTTACAATTAGAATCATTACGAATCCTGATTCCCTTATGAGTTATTCCAGTAAATCAATTAGTAGGGTATACGACCTGCCTGCCTTATAAACTATATTCCACCGTGCCACTGCTGTGAATACTTATATCAAGGGCCAATTTATTTGCTAGTGTGGGATGTATTGACCCATTCCGCTATGGTATGCGGCATCACTCTGATAGTATGGTGCAAGAAACTGCAACAATGGCGTTAAAACTCTTCTGCGTGCCAAAAACCTACAAAAACCTACAAAAAACTGCATTCTCAAGCACACAAAAGATGGATGCACAACCAGCCACCCATGGTGCATGTGTGGTGGAATAGAGCACACCCTGCAGAAAATGTGTCAGTGGGCGCCATGACCAGCAAACAGAGTGCAGAGGCAGAAACAGCGCTTTGCAAATTAAACTTCAAAATGTGCCTATAAATGACATTTGCTTTGTTGCTAAAAACTCCAGAATGCCTATAACACAACACTTCTCAACATTCAAAATCTTGCTTGGCGCTAAAATTCATGTAATCTAATGAAGCATTGCGAACATACAAAGTCCTAATGTGAAGAGCAAAACATTCTTCAGAAAAACTGGATTGTCTGTAAACTGACAGCCCTTGTCAGAATCTAGGTGCAGTACCCTGGGTCACCTGTGAATGAAAGCTGTCAGAGGAGCTTTGGATGAAACTTCAAAGTGATCTAAACTAAAAATCTGCCAGATTAGCAAACATAAAAAGGATTGTGGCTAAAAAGAATACAAATCTCAGTTGTTTTTTTATCCCACAGATTTAAAGCTAAGAAAGTAATGTATTTATGTTTGACGCAACAAATTTGGTTTTTCTTGGATTTTAATGACAAATACATTAGCTCGGCTGAGCTGCAACCCTTTGGAAGTGGACAAACAGGTTTCTTCCAGGGGGAGGCATATTCTCTCAGCTGAAACTCACGGAGAGATGATATTTGTTGGGTAACACAGACTTTTGTCTACAGAAAGAGAATGAACTATAGCAGGCCCTTCAGCACAGGAAACAGAGGTGTGAGAGGGTCATAAATGGCTCCTGGAAGGAACAAACAAGGAGGGGGATGCTCCTGGACTCCAGGGAGAGAAAAAGGGGTGTACTATTTGCTGTTAAGCATGAACAAAGAACAATTTCTAAAGACTCATAACTTGTGATTCAAAATGGAGAAAAATATACCAAGGACATATCTGTTAGTCTAATTTTTGGCTGCACGTTTTAAGAGGTGGCAGAACCATGTAACATGTTCTGGACAAGAATGGCAATATATGTGGTTTTATGTGAAATGTATTAATCCTAGAATAGTGAAAATGCACACCCACATTCCTATGTTAAACACGCACATTTGTGGAAATTTGCATAAAGTTTGGAAATTGTGTTCATGACAAAAAGGATGAAATTCTGTAAAAAGTTGAGACAAGACCCCACAGCTATGGGATTTTGAGGAACAGATGCTACATAAAATATGGCATTGTTGTGTGTGATTTGTGTAAAAGTGACTAATGTACCACTAGGCTTGCTGAGGAACCCGTGTTCCAGCTGATTGAAATACCCACAGACTAGGAGGGCTGATCCTGTGCAAATCCGGTGACTGGCCTAGCTGACCCGATCCCGTGCCTGATGTGCTGTTCTTCCTAGACCAGATCCAATCCATGACAAGAACTGATGGTCCAATTTAATAACTTATCCTGTGAGTATTAATAGGAAGAACTGTGACCCATAGTATATTTGCATTGTTTTATCCCAATCTCAAACCCATCCTATCTTTCATTTCATCTTTGCGCTGACTCTTTTCTCATCTGAAGAAGTAGAGTATCCACAACAGGCGGATTACGCTGATCACGTGACTGTAATATTCATCTGTGGCATTCACTTTTTCAAAGTCATAATCCATTGTAATCAATCCATCTGTCATTTTCAAAGTGCATTTCTGTTTTCCATTCCCACGCCTATTTTACAAAAACAACCTTTACTCAAACCTCTATAACTCCCTCAGTTTTTATGATAAAAATGAAATTTCAACTCCTACTTGTACCTAACATCCTTAGCTATACATAAAATCCAAAACAGTGCGATTCTCCCTTTATAGCGAATATCGTGTAAGGAAAAGTTTGCCGCAATTTTACATTGTGAGAAATTTTACACATGTGAAATTGCTTTAAATTGTTTCTGACTTGGACTTTGAGATTTCCATTGTTTTCTTTTGACTAAACCATTGCTTGTGATTGTGTGCAACTGTTCAAAGCAGTTCCCATCGGAATTTATAACAATTTAAGTATTTTTGACCACATTTGGTGTCTTTGCTCAGTCAATTCCAAAGACAATTTCAAGGCCATTCTGACAGCTGCAAAGTCAATTCCGTTTTGCTCTTGTATGTGAAGGGGGAAGGTGGGACTGATATTTTGTTTGATTTGTGCTATTCCTGAATACCTGCTCTCTCCTCCCATCTCTTTACATTGCCTATTGGGGGGTTGAGGCGTGTTGCAGGGGGAACTCCTAACCATAGTGCCATCTGTTCGACACCAATTCAAAAGTATTTGTTTCTGTGCTGCATTTGTTTTTGTGCTCATCACTTGATTCCTAGTGTGTTAAAGATATTACTCAGTGTCCTGTCACCCAATTGGTGATTGTTGTTACCTATTAAAATATAGTGTGATTAAAATTCTAAATACATAAATAAATATTTACCTTTGGAAACTAGCCTGATTTCTGATTCAGTCAGTTCAGGAGAAGGGTGTGATACGAGTGGTATATCGAACTTATAGATAAAAATAAATAAGGGTTTCAATTGCGCACCACACGCTGTGCGTGATTTGAAATCACTTACACTAGCCTCTGTAAAAATGCTGAATATGTGCAATATTTTTGGTTTCACTTGAAATGGTTGTATTATTATTATTTTGAGTGTTGAATTTTGTACATAGTACACATTTCAAATGTTTTATTTTTTAATTGTATTCAATGGTTGTGAAATGTATTATAATGACATAACTTAGAAAAAGTTCAAACATGTTTTTTTATATATGTAAATGTTGAAAAGTTGGCTTAAGTCAGCATTAACAACACAATTAAAAAAAAAGAAGTGCAGCCAGCTGGTGGCAAGTGCAAGGGTAAGTGCAGACATCAGGTGTCAAGTTCTGGTACGGGTCTGTAGGGATACAGAAACAGCCCCAGAGTGCAAGGGTTGCCAGGGGGACAGTGCAGGTGTGCAACTGGCGGGGAGGGGAACTGGGCCCGAAAATAGAGGTTAGTCAGTTGACCAGTGCAGTACCAGGTTCAGCCAGGAGTTCAGTAGTGGAGAGGAGGAGAGAAAGCAGAAGTGAAGAGGAAGGTATTGAGGTGCTTCCGGAAACGGAGAAGGTTTGCCTTAATTTTCAGAGAGGCAGGGAGGCTGTTCCAGAGGGAGGCCTCAGCTGAAGAAAGACATTTAACACCACCTCGTTGCTTGGAGAAGCGACTGACCCAGAGAGATTTGGAGGTGGATGAGCGAAGAGCTCGAGAAGGAAGATATTTAGGAAGAGAGAGTTGACAGAATTGAGGACCAAGGCCCCAAAGGCCTTGTGAACAATGCAGTGGGTTTTGAACTTAATCTTCGCAGCCACTGGGAGTCAGTGCAGAGATTTCAGTCCTGGAGAGATACGATCCCTGGGCATGAGGCCAAGGACAGGTCTCGCAGTCCTGTTTTGAATGAGTTGCAGAGGGTGGAGAGTAGAGGTAGGCAGATTTAGAAAGAGACTGTTGCAGTAGTCCAGCCTAGAGAGAACCAGAGCTCTGGAGACAGTGAGCCTCTGGGGGAAGGAGAGGAAAGGAAGAATACCTCTGAAGAGGTGCAGCTGGTAGTGTGACTTCTTAGAGACGTCAGAGATGTGGGGAGAGAAGGAGAGTGTGGAGTCAAAGATGACCACAAGTTTTTTAGCCTCACAGGTGGGAGCACGAAGAGGGCCAAGAGAGGCCAACCAGAGACAGGAAAGGAAGGAGCCGGTGTGCCAATGAGGAGAATCTCAGTCTTACTGGCATTAAGGCAGAGATCATTGGTGGCACACCACTCCTGGATGGCAGATAGACAGTCAGAGATGTGAGAATGAGATGAGTTGACTAAAGGGAGCATGAAAATGAGCTGAGCACTGAAAGTTGGGGCAGAGAACGGCAATGCATGGGGAAAAAATGGCATGTATTGGTTGAACAGCAAGGGAGAGAGGTTAGACCCCCCCGGGGAACACCACAGGTAGAGCTAGAGATAGGGGATAGGATGGACCCAAGTTGGACCTGGGAGGGTCTATTGGAGAGGAAAGAAGTCAACCAAGTCAGGGCCTGATCTGTGATACACAGGTTATCACGGAGACGGTTGAGCAGGGTGGCATGGTTGACTCTGTCAAAGGCAGAACCGAGATCAAGTAAGATGAGGACACAGGGGGTGTTGGAATCAAGGTTGGAGAGCAGGTCTTCACGGATCTTCAGGAGAGCAGTTTCCGTGTTTCTGGCAGCTCCCAAGCCAGACTGATGGTCATGGAGACAACCAACAGATTCCATGTGAAGATTAAGCTGGGAGATGGCCAGCTTTTCCAGGAGTTTGCCCAGGAAAGGAGTGATAGAGATTGGGCGATAGTAAGCCGGGCAGGACGGGTCAACAGAGGGTTTCTTAAGAAGAGGGTGCACAATGGAATGCTTCAGGGGGCAAGGGAAGACTCCAGGAGTGGTTGCAGAAGTCAGCCAGAGCAGGAGCCAGGGTGTCAGTGTGGTCCTTGATGGTTTTGAAGGAACAGGGGTGAACCAGTTTTGACAAGACTTTCATAGATCGGACTTGTCTAGAAACCTTGTCTGGGGAGATCAGGGGAAAGGCAGAGAAGGAGTGAGGAGAGGTGGCCGAAGACGGGCCAGAGAAAGAACAGGGAGTAGAGGGAAGAGGGGGAGAAGAAGAGAGAGAGGACAGGATATACTGAGTTTTTGAGATGAAATGAGAAGCCAGAGCCGTCCAGAGGGCCTGGAATGGGAAAGGAGAGGTAGAGACTGCAGAAGGATTGAACAGTTCCTTGCAGATTTTAAAGAGTTTGTCTGAGTTGTTATATGCTGCAAAGATACGGGCTTGGATGTGCGCTCTCTTCTTGGTGCGGACAGAGAGCCGGTCTTGCCTTTGGAGCAGGCGGAAGGCCAGTTTGTCAGAGGATGTACCAGAAGTACACCATTTCCTCTCAGCTGGAGTGTGTGACTTGGCTCAAATGGACTTTCCTACTTTCACATTTCAGGTGAAAGGTTTGTTTCAAACCTTTTTAAACCCACCATAACTTTCTTGGTGTTGTATATATTCAAGGACATTTATTTGCAGGGAGAACTTAATGCAACAAAACCATGGGAATTCAGCTAAAGCCACCTTATGTTCACATCACCTGTTGCGCAGACTATGACCACAATGATGACATCACAGATCACATCACTAGTGACATCACTAATTACATGTTGTATGAGAACACTGGTGCTATGACAAATCACATCACTGATGCCATCAATGGTGATAACACTAATTACATTGTATGTAACTGATTGCATCAATAATGGAATTCGACATAATGGGCCTCATTACGACCCTGGCGGAAAGGGGTTTACGCCGGCGTAATGCATGGCGTACCTTTCCGCCCGACTACGAGTTCCCGTAGCGCCATGGTGATTTTTACGCCTGCTTTTTGCAGGCGGAAAAATCCATGCCGCTACGGGACTCGTTGTTAATTACGCCACCGTAATTTACGGTGGCGTAATTAACGCCTTCCCCACTCCCATTATACCCTATGGGGCAAAAATGGGAATGGGGAAGGGTAAATGGGGATTGGGAACTTATCGCCCCGCCAAGGTCGGAATGGGGCGGTAAGTCCGCCAACCCCCATGGCGGAGTTGGCAGCTTTGCGCCATGGACCATGGTGCAAATTGCACCATGGTCCTCCGCCAGGGTCGTAATGAGGGCCAATATCATTTATAAGTTAGCTCATGAAAATTTTGATTACCGTAATAACATTTTACGCCATGGACTTGGCCATGACAAAGACTGTGGTCACTGGCCAACACCAAAACCTATCACTAGTGATTGGTTAGTGCTCAAAAATACTAATGGGCTTGGGTAAAATCCATGCCGAGAATCCCATCACTGTTTTAAAATATACAGTGGGCAACATTGAAAGCTGTAGTCAGTGGCCATGGCTAAAGGCCATAACTAGTGCCCATTAATATGTTAGAATATACAGTCGGCACAGCCTTGGGCATTGGCTAGTATTGTGCTAAAGTTCATGGCTAGTCCCTAATTAGTGTATATAATATTCAGTGCCACAGTCAAAGGCCATAGATAGGAGCTGGTCGGACGTCCATCGCCCATGCCATGTTAGTATTTTAAAATATACAGTACACATGGCTCGATGTATAAACAGCTCATGGTCAAATGCCATGGCTAGTGGCCCATTTATATGTTAGAATATATAGAGAACATAGGGCCTAATTGCGACCCTGGCGCTAAGTGTTTAACAGCGCCGTAAAAGGCTGCAACGCCGTTAAACACTTAGCGCCTTACTACGAGGTCCCTTTGCGGGACCCGACCTTAACGGCTGGTCTGCACCAGCCATTAAAGTAGGGACCCGCAAAGGGACCTTGGTGCTAAGTACGGTACCGCAATTTGCGGTACCGTACTTAGCGCCTTCCCCATTCCCGTAGAGCCCTATGGGGCGAAAATGGGAATGGGGAAGGGCCATGGTTCAATGGGGAATTACCGCCCCGCCAACCTTGGAATGGGGACCCGTTACAACACTGGCATCAACCATGGTGCTAATAGCGCCATTATTTAGCGCTGGTGTTGTAATGAGGGCCATAGTCAAACATTGTGGCAACTGGCCAGTATTGTGCTAAAGTCCATGGCTAGTGCCTGTTCAGTGTATATAATATATGGTGTACACTGTTAAAGTCTGCATCCATGGGCCACAATCTATGGTTGATAGCTTGTTAGTGCTTTAAACATTCACTGCACATGAGTGACGGTTGTGACCACTGTCCGTAACTGAAGGCCACAACCAGTTCCTATTAATTTGTTAAAATATATTTCTACATGCACACTGACGGTGGGTGAATCCCATGCTTAATGGCAGTTACTGTTGTAATCTAATTAGTGAGGTCATCAGTGATGTGATCTCTGATGTCATCATTGTGGTCATAGTCTTCGCAACAGGGGGCGTGAAGTTAAGGTGGCTTTTGCTGAATTTCCAGGGTTTTGTTTCATTAAGTTCTCACCTTAACATCCCTGCAACTAAAGGTTTTTCTTTGAATTTCAAAGGTTTTGTTAAAATATATTGCTTACCTTAAAATCCCTGCATCTAATGTGTTTTCCTTGAATTTCAAGGGTTTTGTCATTCCATACATAATTAACATTAATAATTTGCAGAAATTGCAATGATGGCCGCCGCATTATCTCGCTTCTAAGCAAGATTCCCAGCAAGGCAGCACCCGCCTCCTGGCACGCTATTGTCTTGGGCTCTGTTTCCTGGCTATGAGCTACCGGCAGGCTTTAGCCAGCCCCGACCGAAAGGCCCACCTCCTGAGGCCCCTGTCTGCTCTCTGTCCGCTGCCAGTACGGGGCATGAGGTCTGCCTGGACCTCTCTCAAGCACCTTGAGGATGGTGCTCTCACATTTTCCTGGAACCCAAAAATACTGTGACACTATCACCTTTGCACCCATGGGTTAGCCACCCCTATCTCATCATTCTACACCCTTGACTTTTCTACATTCACCCCATCTCACCCTTGTTCCCATGCTTATTGCCTGCACTGGACTGCGTTTAGTACCAATTGCTGTTATTTTGAATTTAGCTGTTTGTACCATCTACTTCTATTTTGGATTTAGCTGTTTGTACAATCTGCTGCTACTTCAAAGTTAGATGTTAGATGTGTGTACCATTTGCTGCTATTTTGAATTTAGCTGTTTGTACCATCCACTGCTATTTTGAATTTAGCTGTTAGTACCATTTGCCGCTATTTTGAATTTAGCTGTTTGTACAATCTGCTGCTATTTTGAAAGTAGCTGTTTGTACCATCTACTGGTATTTTGAATTTATCTGTTAGTACCATTTGCTGCTATTTTGAATTTAGCTGTTAGTACCATTTGATGCTATTTTGGATTTAGCTGTTTGTACCATCTGCTGCTATTTCGATTTGTAGCTGGGCCCAGTGACTACCCTCTGCTACCCCATCCTGTCTCCCGACCCTACCTCCACTACTCTCTCTGAATATATATATATATTCAGTGAAAAAACTTTGTCAAAGGGACGTTATGGTTCCAAGTAAAACCGAAAAACCCTTGAAATTCGCCAGTTATGGTAAGCTAAGCAACCATAACTCGCGCCACCACCGTGCACTGCTAAGACTAACACCCAGGACATCAAAGATGACATCACAAATGTCATTGATGACATCACTGATGACATCACATGTGTATGTACTTTTCATGCAATATGTGAACAAGGGATTCTTATTATAATGTTGCGAAACAAGTGTCAAGGATCATTGCAATAAATACCATACCCTAATTAGTGCATTGAACGATGCATTGATATAAATAGCATTCTATTATGGGGTTCTATCCGGTATACTAAGCTACTCATACAGAAACATAACATTGTGTGCAGCGTACAAGATGAAGGTATAATATTTGTAATGTTAATATGTTGAATAATGAAATGATAATTGTTTTCTTAATAGATTTTTGTGTACTGTGAAATATGTAATACGTAGCTAATAAAACACATAATTGCATTACTATAGACAAAACACAAAGACACAAGAACACATACCAATATGGGTATATACAGGGAAAGTGAAGTTAGCAAAAAAGCACAAGTAGTAGCAGAAACAATTCCTAACTTAACTGATTATTTTCATGCAAATAAATGATTGCTCTGTTTCAAAGCTGCTATTTACCCTATGTATATGTATCACTTGATGTGATTGGACCCACAGGGAAAGTACAGCCATAACAAAAAAACAACAGAACTATCAGGAAGTGCTCATAAGTCTATTGATTATCTTTATGCACAAAAGGGATTGCTGTCTTTCAAGCTTGTGTCTTCCCATATGTATATGTTTCATATGATGTGACTGGACTCTAAGGGAATTACTGTAAGTACCTACTTGAAGGATACGTCTACAAATAAAATAAAATTTTAGTTTCTGACTGTTACTGAAGAAAACCATGTGGCCTAGACATGTCAGCAAAAGAAAAAAGAGCGAGCCAGACATGTGATGTCATCAGTGATGTCATCAATGACATTTGTGATGTCATCTTTGATGTCCTGGGTGTTAGTCTTAGCAGTGCACGGTGGTGGCGCGAGTTATGGTTGCTTAGCTTACCATAACTGGCGAACTTTCAGAAGTAAAAAGGATAGGACGCTCAACAGCTAGATTCCTTCTCTTCAAAGATATGTATGTACGCAGAGAACAATTTTCTCTTACTCTTGCATACGCAGTCACGATTCATAAATCACAAGGTCTTACCCTAGACAAAGCAATGAGAGATATTGGTAACACAGTCTTTAAAGAAGGCATGAGCTATGTAGCACTATCACACTTACGTACACATGACGGTCTATTTCTAATCAACTTTGATGCAAGTAAAATAAACGCTGATATTCCTTGCATTTTAGAATACAATAGACTTCGCTCACTATACACCCCCCACCTAAACACATATTCTGTTCCACAAAAAGTAAAACGTTATAAAAGAAAAATAAATCAAACAGAAATGCAACAGGATGTCACTGCAAATCCTCCAAAGAGAGTAAAAGAAACTAATACTTCATCAATTACCACAAGCAAAAAAGAATCAATTAGGGAAAGTAAACCAAGTGCTTCTTTAAAGAAGGAAGACAAACTCCAAAAAAAGCAGTTAGATACAGAACTACCTGGACCATTTAAATTCTCAAATATAGTTGGTGTAAGTTGCTACGCAAATGTAGCAATGAATATTCTATTTCAATTACCACCAATTGTTGACAACATTTACTTACACAGTACATACCTATTGTGTTTGCAAATGTTAGTACTTCACAGAAATGCAACAAACAATCCTGACAACACGTATAGTGTTTTTGGAATAAGACAACAATTGGACTACTGTGCTGGAATGGTGAAATTCACTATAAATTCACAGGAAGATCCACAAGAATTTCTAATATACTTACTACAATTACTGGAAAACCAAAACATACCTATAAATGAAATCTTTCAGATTTCATACATGTGGAAACATACATGCACTCTCTGCAACAATGTGACACAACAAGAAATCCCCAATGAACGCTTCATATATATATCAATACCAAATTGTGAATCCATCCCATTTCAGCGACTTGTACAAAATGCAAGCCATGGTAGATTATGCTCTACCTGCAATTCAGAAATTCGCTCCACGTTAGTAATACAAACACATAGTAAATACATAACACTAATGCTTCTACGTTACAATGCAGATGGTACCAAAAACAACTGCAAGCTGACTGCACTCACACATGGACAAATATCACTTGGTAAGAAAAACTTCACAACAATAGGTATAATCTACCACGCAGGAGCCACAACCAATTCAGGGCACTACACTGCATATATAAAAAAGAAATGTGGATGGTTTGAATGTAATGATAGTACCATTACTCTAAAGCAGAGATTACCAGGAAATCTTACAAACGCTTATTTGATGTTCTTAAAACCAAAATTTGATAACTAAACTGTATTTAAACCCTAAGTAAACTTGTGTTAAAAAATATAAACTGTTAGAATACTCCAAGAGCTATCTAACTGCTCAAAGATTCTACAACAACTAATCAGATAAATGAATACCACTAAATTAGACCACAAAATATACAGTTAGAATACGCCAATTGGTATCTAACTTTCCCAAAATTTAATAATATCCAAATAGATAATTCAATACCACTAAAATATATTAAAAAAATAAACAGTTAGAATACGCTAATTGGTATCTAACTGCTCCAAAATTTTATAATATCAAAACAAATAAATAATATGTTACTGCTCCAAAAAAATACAACAAGCCAAAGTATTAAGCATTAGCCAGAAACGACAAGTGAACAATGAAAACAAACAAATAAACTCTAGCATAACAGAAAAAGTTTTTTTTTAATCCAACATGGATTTTTTTTTCTCCCACAGATCCAATGATTTTAGCAACAAATACAGAAACTGAGCAAATTGCACAGTACTCTGATTTGTAATCTACTAAATATGAGGGTCCAAAAAAAAAAGTATATTGATTATTCAATGTAATAAGTCATTACAAAATACTAATACTGTGTGATGTTTTTACCCATGCATCCAAGCCCTACCATAAAACTGTGCAGTACTGGCATGGAAAACATCATGATGGCCAGAACACCCCAGAGAGTGCACAGGGAAAACATGAAGAATAGGCTGCCACCCATTTTCGCCTATGTTGTGAGCACAGGAGGGCACTGCCTAAAACCACCATTGGGCTACACACACAGTAGCCTGAAACCATTGGGAATGGCAATGCTGATTGCCAAAAAGCAACTCAGAACTGTGGGGAATTCATTTTCTTAATCCCAAAAATGGTTGCAATACCGGTACTCACCACTATCAGAAAGCCGGCGTTTTAAAACCACCAGACTTTTGTGTAAAACTGAACAGAGGAACCCAAACCAGACCAAGGAAAGACTTGCTAAGAGGTGGATACAATGTAAAACTATATTCTGAAATAACTTCAAGGAAGTAATTATTTAATGTATAGGTAAAAATTGTAAGTTTGATTTAAACTGGGAACTAAAGTGACATTTAGCTGAATTCTGCCTGACAACTACCCCCGACAGGAGAAACCTGCTCAGCCACTCTTCCCAGGCCTAGCTGCATCGTGCTTCCCCACCAAAAGGAGTTGACACCTCTCTGATTGAATTACCTGGGGACTGTAGGAAACTGAACAATGGACTCAGGCAAATGTTATATTGGGGGGGCCGTAAAGTGGCTTCCTCTTGGGAGAAGTGGGAGGAGAAGTGCCTCTGGAAGCCAACTGAGCTGGAGGCGGGGGCAGACAGAAGCTTCCCCCATGTGCTTTGGAACCTAAACCACACCCATCTAAGCATAATTTTAAAAAGATAGATAACTCATAGTGCGGACTTGTCAGAATTATATAAGTAATATCATTATTCTTGTGATTTTTCTGTGCACGTTTTAAGAGGTGTTAGGACCCTGTGGTGTATTCTGGGGGGTTGCTAGCGGAAAATAGGGTCTCACTCCAAATGTTTGCATGTTAAAAATCTGACACTTCATCAATTAATGTCCATACTCCTTGCGCACATGTGTGTAAATTTTGGTAAATGTCAGATATTGGTAAACCAGTCAAAAAGCGCAAAATGTTGTCATTTTTGAATGCAAGCCCCCAGGAAGATCAGAGGGGGACAAGCATGGACCATAAGGAATATATAATGTGTACATGTAATTTCAACAAATTGTGTATCTGGGAAATATATATTTGAATCAAATATAGCTTTGTGGGCAAATTGACCTGGGGAGGATCCTCTGACCCATAAACAGACCTCATCATGATGACAATCCATTTCCTTCCCCCAATCATGGGAGAGGGGAGAATTGGGCCAATGACAAGTAGAGAGGGGCAGGTTCAGTTATGCCACGCACACACCCACTTCCAAAACACATAAAAAGAGACTGCTGGGACAGGTAGAGACATTCAATTACATTTTCTGCGGGACGCTCTACAGGGAGACTCCAGACTTCACATCCATCAATCTTCAGAGACCAGAAATTTACTTCAGAACTTAAAGCAAGGGCCTAAACCCACAAACTGAGAACTCTTCTCAGCAGGCCTCAGCATCCTTAAAATCATTTGCAAACTATTCCACAGCCGGGCGAGCTGTCTGAATACTTTGCCAAGAACCTTTGCCAGTACCCAGAAAGCAGTGTTACATCCATAATCCACTTGATCCGGACCGGAAAGCAGAGCAGTATCCAGAACCAGAGGCCGCTGTATCCAGAGAGGCTAGACCAGCAGAGCAGAGCTGACCCAGACCGCTGTGAGCAGAACCGGAGATCCGGATCGCTGTGAGCAGAACCGTTGCCTGATTGACCCGCCGAGCAGACAGAACCACCGCCGGACGTGTTGACCAGATCCGTGACGAGGCCTAGTTCAAATTTATATTGTGAGTACCTAGCAGAACTGTGCAGAACCAGTCTCTTAGTTAAAATAATATAATTCAAGCTATTTTAACCTAAGTAGAACTGCCTCCTAGAAATCGTGTCATCTGTCATTTTTAAAGCTGCACAACTGTCACCTGTCAATTCTGCAGCTGCAAGCTGTCACCTGTCATTTTGAGTTTTACTTTAAATCCGAAAATCTACCTTTATTAAATCATCCGTATCTCTGGAACCGTTCATTTTAAAGCTGTGATTCTAGGCTTTCTAACGAATCTAGAACCGACTTCCTAGTCCCTACACTTTTTCCGCAATCGCGATTTACGCACTCGCAAAATTTACCGCGATTTGCGATTTTGGCTCAATTTCTCCACTTGTCAAAATAGCAGCTCCATTCTTTCCTTTGTTAAAAATCCGTTTGCAACCTGGTATTAACTCATAGAGCATTGCTAAAGTGAGCCTGAACTAATACCAACAAGCATCTCTCACTCACCCTGAATCTCTAGAGGGAATTAAAATCAGTTAGCACATTTTCCCATCCATTGCCATCACATTTAAAAGCATTTTGGGCCTGTGTTTTAAAAAGCATACCTGTTGTCTAAGCTTGCTGGGGGGGGAACTGAATTCCGTATTGTATTTGATTGTATTCCTGAAGACTGTGGCCCTCATTACGACCCTGGCGGTAAGGGGTTTACGCCAGCGTTAGCTGCGCCGACCCCTTACCGCCAACTACGAGTTCCCAAAGCGCCATGGTCACTTTTCCGCCCGCTTTTTGCGGGCGTAAAAATCCATGGCGCTATGGGACCTTGGTGTTAATTACGCCACCGTAATGTACGGTGGCGTAATTAACGCCTTCACCACTCCCATTGAGCCCTATGGGGCCGAAATGGGAATGGGGAAGGGTAAATGGGTCAATGGGGACTTACCGCCCCGCCAACCTCGGAATGGGGCGGTAAGTCCGCCATCCGCCATGGCGTAAACGGACTTTACGCCATGGCGGAAAAGTCCGTCGATGGCGGAAAAAATCCGCCAGGGTCGTAATGAGGGCCTGTGTGTGTTACTTCCATCTCCTTGCATTGCATATAGGGGAGGAGGTGAGTTGCCACCAGGGGAAAAGTGAACATATTATCTCTTGTGAAACCATATCAGTTTATTTTCTGTACTGCATTTATTCCACCTTGCATTTCCTTGAAACCATAAAGCATTTCAGCTACCTCATCCTCTATACTACTTCTAAGTAACCAAATCAGTTTACCAGTAGAACCTTATCCATTGTTGATCACTGTCATATTTTTAGTGTGATATCCAATATTAATTTATCATAAAAGTGTGATAGATATATATTGTTATATTTCTCAAATAAACCTTTTAAATTTGCAAAACAGACCTACTTCTTGGCTCAGTGGGGACAGGGGGATTCTAAGAGAGGGGTGTTATATAAGGGTTGTCATCCAGAGTACATGAACTGGACCTAAAAATATATCAATAAGGGTTTCCCTCAGCATCCCAGACTAGGCATTGACTTAGCTGTAGTGTTGAAGTGAAGCCGCTTAACAATACTAACATGCTATTTTCTTTTATCACAGAAATTAACAAGAAAAACATGGACTCCCGTTACTAGACCAAACAGTAAGTATACAATAATAAGGAGAACCATAGCAGCATATCACATCCATAGTATCTAATACCTTTGTTCCTTATACATTTGTTTTTCACCCAAAGTTATAAGCAAATATGAATGTGATATGCTGCGATGGTTGTTGCCAGGGCATAGAGTGTTGGGTGCATGGCCATTTGGCCATGCACCCACGACTCCATGCCCTGGCAACAACCACCGCAGCATATCACATCCATAGAGTCAAACATTTCAACTATGGTCTATGGAAACTTTTAATGTCCGCGGACATTATGAGTGTTCTTAGAACACTTTCAACTTGCCAGCGAACAATACGGACAGCATTTTCAGGACACCCCCTACGAACATTTCAGAACAACGCAATAGTTCTTAGAACACTTTCCACTTGACAACGAACAATACGGACAGTGTCCTCAGAACACCCCTATTTTGTTTATTTGCGAACATTTCAGGACACTGCGAGTGTTCTTAGAACACATTCAACTTGCCAGCGAACAATACGGACTACGGCTTCAGGACACCCCCTACGAACATTCCAGCACACCGCGAGTGCTCTTACAAATGTCTTCAGAACACCCCATTTTGTTTATTGGCGGACATTTAAGGACACCGCGAGTGTTCTTAGAACACATTCAACTTGACAATGAACAATACAGACAGTGTCCTCAGAACACCCCCATTTCATTCATTTGCGAACATTTCAGGACACCATGAGTGTTCTAAGAACACATTCAACTTGACAGAGAACAATACGGACAGCGTCCTCAGAAAACCCCCATTTTGTTTATTTGCGAACATTTCAGGACACTGCGAGTGTTCTTAGAATGCATTCAACTTGCCAGCGAACAATACGGACTACGCCTTCAGGACACCCCCTACGAACATTCCAGGACACCGGGAGTGTTCTTAGAAACGTCTTCAGAACACCTCCATTTTGCTTATTTGCGAACATTTCAAGACACCGCGAGTGTTCTTAGAACACATTCAACTTGACAGAGAACAATACGGACAGCGTCCTCAGGACACCCCCTACGAACATTCCCCGGACACCGCAAGTGTTCTTAGAAGCGTCTTCAGAACACCACCATCTTGTTTATTTGCGAACATTTCAGGACACCGCGAGTGTTCTTAGAACACATTCAACTTCACAACGAACAATACGGACAGTGTCCTCAGAACACCCCCATTTCGTTTATTTGCGAACATTTCAGGACACTGCAAGTGTTCTTAGAACACATTCAACTTGACAGAGAACAATACGGACAGCGTCCTCAGGACACCCCCTACGAACATTCCCCGGACATCGTGAGTGTTCTTAGAAACGTCTTCAGAACACCTCCATTTTGCTTATTTGCGAACATTTCAGGACACCGCGAGTGTTCTTAGAACACATTCAACTTGACAGAGAACAATACGGACAGCGTCCTCAGGACACCCCCATTTTGTTTATTTGCGAACATTTCAGGACACTGCGAGTGTTCTTAGAATGCATTCAACTTGCCAGCGAACAATACGGACTACGCCTTCAGGACACCCCCTACGAACATTCCAGGACACCGGGAGTGTTCTTAGAAACGTCTTCAGAACACCTCCATTTTGCTTATTTGCGAACATTTCAGGACACCGCGAGTGTTCTTAGAACACATTCAACTTGACAGAGAACAATACAGACAGCGTCCCCAGGACACCCCCATTTTGTTTATTTGCGAACATTTCAGGACACCGCAAGTGTTCTTAGAACACATTCAACTTGTCAGCCACAACCCCATTCATATTTGCGAACATTTCAGGACACAGCGAGTGTTCGACAACGTCTTCAGAACACCCCCATTTTGTGTATTTGCGAACAATTCAGGACACCGCGAGTGCTCTTAGAACATATTCAACTTGACAATGAACAATACGGACAGCGTCCTCAGGACACCCCGTTTTGTTTATTTGCGAACATTTCAGGACACTGCGAGTGTTCTTAGAACAGTTTCAGTTTGCTTGCGAACAAAACTGACACATATTGAGTCCTCAGAACACCCCCATTCAGTTTATTTAGAACATTTCAGAACACCCGTGATGTCCGCAGACAAATCAAACACAAAAAGAACGTCTAACACATAAAAAACACAACTTTCATCCTATCTCATACACTCCCACCCTCCCCAAACACTCCTACACACCAACACACGCTACTAAACACAAATTATGAACAAATTTTCACTGCGCTGTCCGCGGACGACCGCGAATCCAAGATGGCGGGCGCTACCGAAAATCTGACGCGCTTCACGCTCCACGCCATCCAATCAGCGAACACGTTGCATGTCCGCGAACATCACGCAAGCCGATTGGCCAATCAGGACACTGTCCGCGGAGCGAACAGGGAAGTCTGTCCACGGACCGAACACAGATATCACTCATTTTTTTTACCTACTTTTTGGTCATTTTAAAAAAAACTACTGGACGGATTTTCACCAAATTTGCAAAAGCACGCTTTCGGGACCAAGCCGCTGCTCCTGGTCCAAATTTGGTGAAAATCCGTCCAGCGGTTTGGGCTGTAGACGCGAGCAAAAAATGTTTCCCATTCTGTCTATGGGAAAAAAAAGTTTTGGGACCCCCCTATAACTTTGCCCCCCCTGGACGAATCCTCACCAAACTTTTCAAAAAAATTCAGAGTGACCCAAATACTTTTTTGGCAAAGTTTGGTGAGGGTCCGTCCAGGGAGAGCGAAGTTATAAGCCGCCCAAAAAGTGCTCTTCCTATGGAAACACCAACTTAACCATAACTACACCATAACTACATGGCCATAACTACATGGCCACTACCAGCGTGACTGAGTATTGCCCACACCGTCTAGATCAGAGGTAAACAGATGTCCATTTCCTACACACCTGTCCTAGGTGTCTCATTCTGAGACGGCTTCTTTTGTAACCGCAATTCATTGAAATGAACATTCGAGACACCTGGTCAGCCCTGGGGGCATGTAAATGCCCTAAGCATGTAACACGGGCCCGATAGCACAGCGAGTAGAGCGCTCCCTTTGACATCTGTGCAGATCCTGCTGATGCAGGTTCGAATCCCGGCAGGCCCAAACTCATCCTGTCGAATCGAAAATCGTAGCGCTAGATTATTATTAGTAACGCTGCGGCTGATTTTTATTGCATTTGTGCATAAGTAGGACGAATATCATAAACAACACTGTGTAATGAGTTCCAGCACTTGTGGGCACTTAGGGGGACCTCTGAATTTGTAGTACTGAAAGACTCCTATTTATGTTCCTTAGTATTCTAAATAGCACTTGATTAAAACTGATGGCGAGGGGATGGGGGATTATTTTTTCATTAACGGGCCTCACTTTTTAGATACATTATCTAGAGACCGATTTGCCCTGATACTGTACAGTGAATGGCTTTTCTTGTATCACTAAATTCAAGTTATATCACACACATATAATAAATATTATTAAAACATTATTTATTAATGTTATTTATTCTGATGGTGTGACAAGTTATTATGTGACTTTTATGGCAGAACTGCTGAAATAAAGTATTGTATTATTGTTATTATTATTATTACTGAAACAGGTAATCATTATCCTTGAACAGCCTGTATCACCCCCTGTTGCTATCTCCAAATATATGTTAGCAGAATCACTTTAAATCATATTCATGATGCTTATGCCCCCAACATATTTAATTTAATTTAATTTAATTTATTTGCATTTTTAAAGCGCTCACACAGCCCACGGGTATCGAGGCGCTGTTAAGGGAATTGTTTTTTTTTGATTTGCCAACATATGTCATAATAATCATTTTAAATACTCTTCATGATGCTGGTGCCCCGAGGGAATGTCAGCATAGTCCCTTTAAATAATGGTCATGACATTTTGAATAAAAATGCCATCAATAGTTGTCTGCACTGTAACGTGAGCTCACTCTCATGATGTTGATGACCCTAATATAGGTCAGTGGTGCCTCCTGAAATCACTTTCATGGCAATTAATTGGCCATGGCACGTGTAGGTGTACCTTTCATAAAAACAGAAGTGTAGTGGTGAACGAAAATATTAGGTGCTGGGATGGTGCATTCCTCTATTTGTGTATAATGTACTTTTCCCAACTCCCTACAATTTGTGGGGAGCCTACCGAGATCCTTTATGTTAGAACATTGATTGCATGTTTGTACACTAACAGATGTGTGGTGCTTTGATTTTGCAAAATCATGTCAAAATGCTGCCATGGGCATTCAGAAAAACTCGGGGTGCAATATCATGAAGGGGTGCATTTGAAAATATTAACAATACAAGCAGAATGACTAATGTCATGTCCATAGGTCAACAGGAAATGCATAATCCTCCTTTTTAAACGTGGCATTAAAGACATTGCTGTAATGCAACCGTAAATGAAGACATGCGTCCTTTGCATCATTCATACATTGCATACATTGGCTTGATCTGTATTACAAAATATCCCAATGTGTAGATATCCTTTGCCGGAGCTTGTTCTTCATTGAATCCTACACAAGATAAGTGAAAAACACATTTGCATTTTAAAAAAAAATCATGTGAGTTCCAGACCTTGTCATGAGCTGACCATCTGTTAAGAGCAGGAACCTTAACCTTTACTCCATAAAAGAAATCCATTAATAGAACTGCGCCCCTACAATAAAAGTCTATTTTGGAAAAATAAGCAATGACATATACTGAGTTGCACATTTCAAAACCTTTGGCTTGAAGGTATGGGACTGCATCGGGCGCATCATGTGACCTGTCCCCCAAAGCTTTATGGGGGGCTCTGCCGCTCTACACCAAAATAGATCACACAGTCAGATCCATTTTGTCTTGCCGTTAAGTACATCTGTGCTGATCTAATGGAAGGCTTCCACTCTAAAGAGGCCTAGCCAGCTGGTTGAGTGAATAATTAAACATCAATGAAACCTCAACGTGCAGAATAGACAAGAAATGAAACTGAAACAAATTAAATTACATTATCATGCAGAATATATCTTTCATGAAACCTTGTGATAATTTGGTCTAATGGAAAAGGAAACAGTTATGGAATCCTGATAGTGTACCCAAGAAAGCAAGATTAAACTATATATTTTAATCTGTATTCATTAGTAATGTTACAAAGGAGTGTGGGAGGCCCTCTACTGAGAACAAATATTGGTCCAAAACCCAGTTCTATGGAATTTCTTCCACCCAGGAGGGTCTACTACCACGTTTTATATCACTGCACCAGTCACAGAGGAGAAATATCCATTTTCACACCAGCCTGGTTCCACCCACAGGGGCAGTTCAGCACCAAAATACTAGGCAAATGTCCTCTGAACAAGAGTAGCATCAGCAACCCCAGACACGCGCTTCAGCCAGGTTGCTGCCCATCATCAAAGAGATGCCACTGAAATATGAAGGTCAGATCGTACACCTATTAATATTTCCATAATTTGGTAATTTCCTTTTTTGTTAAAACATATTGGCCATCATTACGAGTACGGCAGTAATTGGAAGAAGTGGCAGTAACAGAATTAACCCTGGCAGTAACAGAGGCTGAGCTGACTGATGCCAGGCCTTGCATGTGTTGCATCGTGAGAAGTGTCCTCTCTATATTCTCCTGTTCAGCTTACAATGCCGCTGCAAGCTCCCGCACCCTCAGGCCAACCACATTATTGGCCACGGTAGCCTCAGATAGGTGTTGGCACTGAGGTTCCTTGAGGCCCCTTGAACGGCATCCCGCATTGTCTGTGCGCGCTGCGGGTGGAGCTATGTGAGCTCTTCTATTGTCTTCTGCCACTGCTCCATGCTTGTGAACCTTTCCCAGGGTGGGTGAACATGTGATATGGTGAGTGTGACATCACTCTCAAACATTGCTGCATCTCCACCGTCTGAAGCATAGTCACCATCATCAGGCTGGGTGAGTGATGTAGGTCAACAGCAGCAGGGGGTTTGGGAGGACTGATCACAGGAACACCAAGGCTAGGAGGAGGTCCTCTGGACGAGGGCAGGTGAATACCAGCCATGCCACAGATGGTTGACAAAGAACGTATGCTAGAGACTGATAAAGACTGCCTGGTGGTGATGGTCGGCAGCCGTAATTCAGCTGGGTGGTACTGACCGATGCAGAGGCTACTACGGCAGTGACAATGCCGGTAGAGGTGGCAGCTGCTTCCAGGTACACCTTTGATCCTGCTTGTAAAAATGTGTTGTAAGAAAGGATGTGCTAATTCTTTCTGCACTTCTCATGCTATGAACCTGTCCCATATATTAAAGCACTGTGTCCAAGACAGTATCACAATCCAAAACATACTGTTCATATGGATAAGTCTGACTGTTATTCTCTTCTGACCCATACATTGCAAGGAGTGGACCACATAGGATTGCTTCCGTGCTGTTATGATTGATGTCTTCATGCTGAGGTGTAATCTATGCATGGAAATCTTGGTGGCCTTGGGCTTGGATGCATGTTTAAACCTGAGCATGAAAACACTTTGAAAATGCTGCTTGCGTTTATAGCAGGAACTTACAACATGGATTCTGATGGGTTATGGATTTGCATGCTTGCTTATTGCAGGTGTACAAGCAGATTTTAAAGGACTTCAAAACATCTCATCCCAAATAAGAAGACAGCATTAATCTTATGACAAGATGTGCTATGCTCAGCAAAAAGTATTTTACAAACGTTTAACTGAGTGTGATTTGCACAAATAGCTTTTTGACCTCAAAAAGAACAGCAGACTGAGGGCTGTGCTGCTCTCATCCTCCTTGACCTCTCGGCAGCCTTCGACACGATCAACCACTCCATTTTAACAAACAGACTGCTTAACCTAGGCATAAGGGAATCCGTCCTCAGTTGGATCTCCTCTTTCTTTCATCTCCGACCACTCCATCATCTTGGTCCATTCTTTCTCTTTTGCCCCCCGCCCAGTCCCTCACAGAGTGCCTCAGGGAGCCTCCCTCGCCCTCCATCCTGTACCTTCCGCCCTCCCCACGCTCATCTATTCCCACAATCTCTACTGTTACAACCATGCTGATGACTCTCAGATCAGCCTCAAGATTCCCAACTCCCCTTCCTCACCCCACCCAGACCTGGCATCCTGCCTCTCAGAATTCGACCTCTGGATGACGACCAACCACCTGCTCCGCTACCACGGAAAAAGTGAAATCCTATTCTATGGCAAAACAGCTCTCCTTCCACAACATATCCCTTGGCCGCATTCATTAGGACCCGCACCCACTGCATCCCCTCAGTCAAAAACCTATGATGCACTTGTAGAGACTAAGTTGGATGCATTATCCCTAACTCCTGCCCCTTCACCGCCATCATACTGGAACAGTATGAAATGGCCTGCATGTGAGACTCCATGTGTTATGCTGATACCACATTGAGTGTTCAAGAGATGATATGCACTCAGACAACCGTAACAAATGTACCCTTGCACTGAAAGTATGGAAGGATGCAGTATGAAAGTATGTCAGCATTCACCATTGGACATCATGGAGTGCTGCGTGAAATCTGACGTGGATACAGTGTTGCCATAAAGAATTTATAGGTGGACATACTGAAACAATATGAACAAAACTGAAGAGTGTTGATGTAACAGAAGTGATAAGGGAAACATGTATGAAAGGATAAAGAAATCATGAATGCAAAAGTAGATAAAGTAACTTGCTGACCAAAAAGTGTAATTACGCAGTAACGCAAGGTAAAAAAGATACATAGACGCTTGCTGTAGAGGAATATATAAAGTGGCAAGGACAACAATAGCTACCAAATGTACGCAGGCTGGTGTAAATATCCCATTCAACTACCTCACAAACAGATCAGGAGTTGCAGAGTCAGGAGACAATGGAAGAACAGCTTTGCGTGCGAAACAAGAGGAGTCAATGTTGACTTGCGATCAAGGATGCTATTTTTAAGGAATCGCTGCAAAGCAAAAAGGGAGGCAGATAGATAAGCCATGGATGAAACATATTTCTATTACATTAAAGAAGAAAGGAACATCTGCAAGAGCCAAGTACTGGACAATTAAAAGTGAATAAAGTCTATGCAAGGTAGAGTGAGCAAGTCTATAGAGGCCAAGAGGAGCAATGACACTCAGTATAATTAAATGAAATTGCAGTAAATAAGAGCCTGAAATTGACAAATTCGTGGTCTCTTCAGATGTGACACAGAAGTAGAAAACAAGGGATATTGTGGGCCTTGGATGAAGATAGTGATGTGCTTTCACTCCCTTGAATGTCCTAGAACATAGAGCAGGTTACAAGGTCAACTACAGATGGGAAACCTTGGCTCATGGACGGACTGATGAGAGATGGACCAATTGAGAAAGTAGGGAGTAATCTGTTGTGATCCAAGTGCCTGGGTTTCCGTTTCCTTATGTGCTGCTAGCCAAGCCCAAAGTCCAAGGTTTGGTGGGAATGACATCCAATCAGTGGGTCTATGTGGCAATCTGCTATACAATGTTGCATAGACCAATCTGCTGCCATTTTGTTTGCTATAATCAGTATTATACGTATTTAGAGGTAGTTTGAGGGTTGTCTTACAGATAAGAGACATTCAATTAAGTATTTACCCATAAACATTCTATAAGTAGATATGTTCCCCTAACCAATCCCTCTGTAAATACGTTTTATGGTTTGCCACATAGGATGAAATAGTTGATGACACATGTTGGGGTATAAAACCTCTGTGTAATCAAGTTTATGTGTGAGTGGGCAAGCATTGGTTTGATGTTTTCCAGTTGACTCTGCTTTATTAAACTGAGAATAAAGTAGTGCTTTGCCATATTCCTTGAGTCTGTCCGGTAATTTGGTCTGAGACCTTTATTGGTATTTCCATCTAGCACAAGGGACGCTTCAAAGTGCTGGAGCATACACTTTCAGCTCGGACCTGACCCTCTCCTGTTACATCAATGTAGTCTCCAGATCATGCATCTTCCACCACTGCATCCTCAAGCAAATCTTTCCTTCCCTCTCCTACCCACATAGAGTCTCTACAATCATGGCCATCATCCTCTCTTGCCTAGCCTATTCTAATTCACTCTACCTAGGTATGCCTGCATATAAACTCAGAAAGCTCCAATGAATCCAAAACTCTGCATCAAGGCTCCTCCTTACATTCTTCCCCAGCGAACAGATCTTCCCGCTCTCAGGACACTTCACTGGCTGCCCATCAGCCGATGAACTACTTTCAAAGCAATGTGCATCACCCAACGTGCCATTTACAACAAAAGCCCAGAATTCCTCCAAAACAAGCTCACACGATATCGCCCCCACCAGAAACCTCAGATCAGGCTCTGCACACCTTCACATAGTTCCCCCTTTCAAGTTATCCTGATTAGGAGGTGGCTGTGTCTCCGTCCTCGCACCCACTTTCTGGAACTCACTCCCTCTGGGTCTCCACCTCATAGAGGATCACCTGGCCTTTTGGAAAGCCCTCAGAACCTGTCTGTTTCCCCCCACTTCCTGATGCCCCCACTCCCCACCACTCACACACAAGCTTCATCCAGCTGTCCTCACCCACCACTTACTCCCCCACCTGTCCCTTTGCCAGCTACTAGCCTTTTCTCTCCTTTCATCCACTTTGCTCTGCCACCTCCAACCCCTACTTAGGGGAACCCAACAACACATGGAGGACTCATGAAGGTGTTTCAGTAACTTGGACAGAATCCTGACAGTGGGCCAGGTATTGCACTCATATGGCCTTGGAGGGTGGGCATTGCACCTTGGGAGAAACACTCTGATCATCCGGGAGAACAATCAGGCACTTTGGATCCCATGCTCGTGGTTGCCACTGCATATAACTCTAAAGCACAGGAAGGTGGGCCATGCCGCTGCATTAAATCATGAAATGGGGACCTTGTTTCACATGAGACGGAACTAGGGATAGGAATGTGTCACTCTATGATCCTCTCGAGGGTGAGAATTATGTATTCATCTAACACTTAGATCATCCTAGATTGTCTGAAACGTAGCACTACTCCTTGTAGATAGGTGGAACACAGAATGTAGACATTGTTTTGTTGGGAGGGACTCCCAGGTATGCCAGAGTATGTCTGGGGGTTTGCAGACTTCGAGGGCCAAACACCCTCCCTAGAATGAACAAAGCACTCAGTCAATGGCAAGTACAAACTGCGGTTCATTATGAATAAAACCAACAGGGATCAATACAAGAAAACATACATTCTCTGGTACGTCTCACCTATCCATGGTGTGAAGCATGATTTTGTGTGACTCTGGCATCAACACTTGGCACTTCCCCAAAAAACCTATCAGCACGAGGGATTGGGTATCGAGAGTTCTATAACCTATACAGTCTCCTATAGATTTTATTGCACTGGCTCTTGCATGTCAGGTGGCTGGCCTGTCCCATCCACAAGAAATGATCTATTACATTGTTGCAGAGTGAGAGGCTTACCATTGGTTTGTTCCCTTTGCCATCCACCACAGGGTTTCTAAATATGATTGGTTAGAGCTGATCTCCCCAGGCCTGGGACTCAATCAAGTTCTCAGCTCGCTGTGCACCTTTACAGGGTGATGTGACCGATTATGTATCTGTATTGTAACTCGTGTGTACCACCTCTGCCTCTGAGAGTATGCTCCTCACGTTGCAACATTTGTTGCAGCTCGTGCCTGGTTTGCTGGGATCAGCTCTGCTTTCCCACCATGGATAACAGTCCATTGTCTCGTTCATGTTTACCATGTGTTTAGAGACCACAAATATGAGCTCTTCAGTTCACATTTATGAGGATTTAATCTTTTTTTATGCGGCTGGTCCCCTTGTCATCTGGAGTTTGGAATGTGCCCTTGTATCTCTGACCTTGGCTGTGAGCCTGCCTTGCATGCCTTGCTCCCTATGAAGCCTGAATCTGCTTCATCTCGTCTCATGCTCTGTGGCTTGAGGCCAGCTGTAATTTTCCTAAACTTTCTAATGTGGTTTCTAGATCGTCCATGTGATGCTACGTTCCCTAAGATTAGATATACGTGGCTCTATCAGGCTCCATATATACTCCTGTATGTCCAAGCTTGCTCATGATCTCTTATGCCTTGCGGTTCTGAGTTGCTACATATGGCTAATGGCAAAAATAATAAAGCATTGACAGTATGCGTAGGTTTCGGTCCTCTAGCTATAGAACCATGCACATATGTTCTTCATATATGCGAGTGTGTGTTTGTGTGATGCAGTGCAGGACTGCGAGTGTGCTTCATGTCTAACGCTGCTACATCGTGATGTCACTAATGACGAAACATTATGCCTTCTTGGTTCTAAGTCGGGGCTGTCCATGCAGGCTTCTATGTCCACTATCTCTGGTTCTTCTCTTATACACATAAACACTTGCATTGCGTTCGGCCAGTATGGCTGACTGAGAGGATACCTTTCTGTGTACTTGTCAATCATTGGTACACTCGGGATCTGTCTAAATTAAGATGAATGGCTGCAAGCGTTTTTGGCTCTTCAGCATAACATCAACCTGGGGGTGAGGAGGGGCATCTTTGGGACCTTCTCTTCAGTTGTTTGTACAGTTAACCCATTTTCTCCACTCGCACACCGCAACATTGCAACTTAGCGGAAGGAACGGACTAACTCCACATACCCTACACTCACGTATAACACAACCGCTAGTGCACACCACCTCTGTCATAAGCGATGAAGCTACCCTTAAGGACAACAATGCGAACTGTAGCTTCCCACATAATTATCTATCTCGTTAAACATATTCATCCCCCTTTAGTTTATAGTAGAGCTCTGTTATGTTTGGACCCCGGGCCCTCCAGGGGCGTTCAACCAACAGAGAGTTGGGACCACAATTATGGTGAAAGGCGCAATACAAATGACAAAATGAATGAATGAATGAATGGATGAATGAATGAAATGGACATTGTTTGCATTTAGGCAACTGCATTATAAATTATGGTGAAAGGCGCAATACAAATGACAAAATGAATGAATGAATGGATGAATGAATGAAATGGACATTGTTTGCATTTAGGCAACTGCATTATAAAGAAGAATTTGTCAGATTACTCAAAGAAGCCCTTCTTCAGATGCCCACAGAAAAGGCAATCTTTTTGGCCATTTAAACATTTACAATGCTAGAATCCAGGGCAAAATTACAATAGATCTCATAACCTCTTTAGATAATTTTAGATGTACATTAATATTCCCAGCTCCGGCCCAATACAACTCACAGACATAACTTGCATCCTAACAGATTCAATTAAATTGATTTAATTGTACTACCCATAGCTGGGAAGAAAACATGTCCAATGTATTCAAAGTGAGCTTTCCTAAATCTCTAACAGCAACAGGGACAGAAGAGCATGGACTACACAAAACTGTATCAGGGCCGGTGAATTATATGGAAGCCCACTAGAGGTAGAGAGGTTACATCAGGGGTCTGTAACCTTGGTTTCCCCAGATGATTTGGCCTACAACTACCATCAGCTCTAGCCAGTATAGTCCATGGGGAGGAATCATGGAAGTTGTAGTCCAAAACATCTGGGAAGCCAGAGGTTGCAGACTCCTGGGTTACATCATCGTTACAAACAAGCGGGTCAAATTGTTGATTATACGTTCCACATCCAAAAGGTAGCAAAAATCCATTCATAGTACTGGTCATATACACTTGTATTATTGGACGTCATGAGATGTTCCCTTTGCCACAATATTATACCTTGCATAGCTGCGTCCCACCATTCACACATTTATGTGTTCCCTTTCGTAGATATGCTTAAAAGAAAGTTAACAGCAAATCTCCACTGGCTCGATGGTGTGTTGCTACACACAAACTTCACTTCCCGCGAGTCAGGGGTTGCACTCATGCGGCATTGGGTACGGTTCTGCAGTATACCCACTGCAGTGCTTAAGGTGCAAACATTTCCCAGCAAGCCTGTGGCTTATTGAGGCACACTGCTCTGCACCATTGTTGCCACCACTACCACCCACCGTCACATCATATTTGGGTTTAAAGCTGCAAGTCACACCGGCACATTGTTGATGCACTGACTATGGCATAATTGCGATTTACAAATACAAATCAGGAAACCATTTCGCATGCTAGTTATGTCTTGAAATGGGACACAGGATTAGATGCTTCTTTAAACACATTAGCATGGTTAACATCTTGCAATGATTCTTTAGGTGGCAATGGGAACTTAATGACTGTCTAGCCACAGAAAACAGCAAACATGCTTTCCTCCTATAGTTAATTGATGTGCAAATTCAGGCAAAACTTCAAATGAACTCTTCTGTCAAACACTGCAGCAAGATCTTCTTGAGAAGGTTGGGATGCAGGACAGACACTCATCCTCAGCAATGGCCTTTTTCCTGGCATTGCCCGGAAGTTGGTACTGCTGGCTTTCCTGTTGTCGCCGATCCACCCTGCTGTGGTATTGCAGTAGTGGAGCTGCATCACAGTAATTCTGGCTGACTGGAGCGGTGCATAGGCATGGCCAGCATGAGTGCATGGCATTGTCACATTCCACCTCATTGGGATTCATGAAAATGAATAACTAGCACTGCCGCATCACTGTGGGTCATTGTGTTCATGAGTTACAATGAGCCAGCGCAGGCTGCAGAGACACGTGACCAGGGCAAGCTGTTGTCCCTTGTTTTGTGACTGCTACTGATTGACAGTTAAAGTAACAAAGTCCTTAAAACAGCACATCATTATAAAATTGAGTCTGCGAAAATAAGTGCCGCGGCCCAGAAATAAGTGCCAGGGTTAAGCCCTGCCAAACACCACCACAAATTAAGCACTGGCAGGGGTGCCCTGTGGTGAGTCTACAGGGGCAGACTTTGGAAAACCTGCTGTAACAATTTCTCCTCTTGCATTTCCTGTTTCTTGATCCTTTCGGAACAAGCCTGTTTGTAGGTAAGTGAGCTGCATCATCTGTTGTGCCTTTGCCTTCTTTTTACATTTGTTGACAAAAGACCCCTTGTGACATCCTTAAACTGCAGTTGTTAGTGCTGTGGGTTTGCATGCAGTCGTATCCCAAGTGGGACATCATGCCTGAACGTGGAGTTAATGATGCATGGCTCATGACTTTAGCACTGTAGGGCTAGGCACACCAGGCATGCAGGATTTCAGAAATATCCCATGTCTGTATTTTATTTTTTATAAATTTAAAAAATGATTCTCTAACCCTCTTTGAGGGATGGAAATGCATCTGAGACAACACAGGCTCACATCATGTATTTCCCTCAGAGACTGGAAATGCACTTATGGGTCAATAACGTTAAGCAATAATACACCATTCCATTGGCTGCACCAGGTGGTAACCACGTGTGGCTGAGTAAATAGGCATGGCCGCATCAAGGGCTTTTAGCGAGGGTCCGTGGGCTGTTGCACGCGGTATATTGCAGGAATGGATTTTATAAGCACTCTGAGATGCGTAACAGGGGTGCTAAGTGCAATCGTTGTGTGGAAAATAAAAAGCCATGGCGAGCGCAGCACTAGTTGTTTTACAAACCTTAAAATAAAAAAATACACCTAAGATGTTTGCCATGGAAATGGAGACCAGCACTTCCTGTGAAGTCCATCTTCCATTTCCATAGCCCGGCATAGCAGGAGCGGGGAGCAGCAGGGAAGCCAACTGAGTTAAGTGGGGACCAGGTAGGGCGTGGCAGTGGCAGCAGGAGGGAATGGGGACATTTGAGGCAGGGGCTGAGGGGTCTGCAGAAGGAGGCACGAGCATCTAGGCAGGTGCCAGAAACAGGTTGGGGCGGGGGGAGTGGCTCATGCAACCACCCCTGGTGATTCTTTTCCTGATGTTGTGCATCTGCATGGAAAAAGTCAGTGACAATGTGAGCCTGAACACCACCACGCCTCTGCGGCTTGTCCATCTTTTAGCCCGAAAGTAAAGACGAAGCCAGCTACGAGAACGGGTGCAAGCAGTACGGTGCTCCTTGAACACCCAGGATCCTGTGCTCCATTGGCAGAGGGTATGCCCCAGTCTTTATTTGGACGGAGAGACACCTACAGTGCCAAAGCACGCTTCACGAAAGTGCACAAGCAGTTCAGCACTACTTGCAGACCAATGATCATGTGCCTCTTTGGGGAGAGGCCACACCCCAGTCCTTTATCTGGAACCAGAGACACAGTGCCAAAGCCTGCCCAGCAAAAAGGCGCAAGCAGTTTGCTGCTAATCGCTGACTAATCGCTGACCAAGGATCCTGTGCTCTGCTGGGGAGATGCCACACCCCTTATCTGGAAGGAGGGATACCCACAGCGGCAAAGCCCACTGCACGAACGGGCTGATCATTTCAGCGCGGTTTGGCGCGACTGGCATTATTGGAGAGTCCAAAACATGCAATTGAGAGCATTTCTCTTGGACATAATATCATGTTGATACATACAATGGCTCTTAGAGACAGAGAGGTGAGAAGCAAGTATGTCTTTCTGAAGCTTAGCACCCCACTGCTTGAGGTGGGGAGACAGGCTAATGGCGCCACAGAAGCCACTCAGGCATCCTCAACCACAGGATAGCTGCCCCTTTGACCTTCTCTCCCCTCTCCTTTATTGTTAAGAACTAACTGCTACAAGATGTAAAAAAAAACCTGCCTTCACCCCAAGTGAAAGGGAATATGATTGCAAAGACATCAGTCAAAACTAATGAAGCAAATACATTGAACAATAAAGATTGCCCACGCTAATAGGAAAGTCTTCATTCTATTAAAGACAAGGAGGCAAGCATTATGCTTATCTTTCTTTAATACTGCCATATCAGCATTTCAAAACTTCAACTTTTAACTTTTATGTTTTGGTTTTTCTTACATGTTACTTGGAAAAAAACAAAGCAGGAAGTTACAAGTTTCATCTCTCAACTGAATCAACTAGGTTTTAGAAACCACGCTTCCCATAATCCTGAGGCCCTTTGTAGTCCTGACCTCTACTCCCACACCAATCAGTGGCCAAATAGGGGTATAAACACTGGCTCCCCTAAGTCCATTCCTCTTCCTTTTGCCATCAGAGTTCTAGAAGTACAGAGAGTCCACAAAATGTCAAACACAATCCATAAGGCCTGCACTCGATCCGCAGCTGTCGTGACTGATCGGTCCAACGGAACAACTTGTCAGAAGATCCTCGGTGTATATCCTGACTTGCTCGTGTCGCCTTCTGATCGTCTCCTATGAGAACAGAAAATCATATGAGGGCGGGAATGAACTACAAATGGAACACCATGCATGATAGTTTTCATTCGCTCAGTCATTTCTCTCATTTGTTTCATTCATTAGGGTGGGATATAATGCTCGCCTCCTTGTCTTTAATAGAATGAAGACTTTCCTGAGCTATTAGCGTGGGCAATCTTTATTCTATGACAAGACAGGAGGCTCGCATTATGCTTGTTCAAAGCTTGCTATCACTCTATTCGGTATATCAGATACTGGCTTGAAGTAAAAAGTCTTAAAGGTGGATTCAGAAGTCCAATCTGCAGATTTCATAATATCTTGTAGGGCTTCTCCTGTCGCAAACGCTCTAGAAGCCATTGCTCCCCTAGCGGAATGTGCACCAAATAAGGATAAGTCTATCCCTGCCCATTGCATGACCTCCCTCACCCATCTCGCAATGGTCGCTGTCGCTACTGCGTGGTGAGGCTTCCTACGCGCTATAAGCAACTGGGTTACGCTGCGCGGTCTGATCTGCGCTGTTGCTGCTTCATAATCTTTGATACATTGTGCTACGCATAACTTCTTATTATCTGCAAAATATGGGTAGGAAATAACTCTGGAGTCGGTCTTTGTTCTTTTCGCGATAGTAAACGCTACTCCTTCTGGATAAAATATCTTTCTATCGATTTCCAATGCTTTCACGTCTGACACTCTCCTGCACGCTACTAGACATAGAAGCATGGCTAATTTGCCTGATAATTGTGACCGGGATAAAGCTTCATTTTCCGGCCACCTAAGGAATAACTGAAAAACGTCTCTAACGTCCCATAAAACCACATACTTTGGCTCTGGCGGCCTTCTCAATTTTATACCTTTGAGGAGCCGTAAGATTGCTGAGTGCTCTCCTACTGGATTATTTTCTATTTTATTGTGCCCTGCTGAAATTGCGGATCTGTAGACTCCTATCGTTCTCTAAGCAGAGCCCTCCTGGAATTTTGAAGCCAAAAAGTTCAGGATATTAACTAGAGGTGCTGAAATGGGATCCAGGCTGTGTTCTGAACACCACTGCGCCCAACTGTTCCAAGCCGTGTTATAGCTCCTAATGGTGGAAGGCGCCCAGGAATCTCGGATACAATCTGCAGCGAGGTCCGAAAATCCTGGCAAGTTCCATCTTCTCCTGAAACCCTGCAGGCAATCAGCTGCAAGGAGCCCGCTTCTATGAGCGGGTGAACCCGACCGGTCGGGTCGAGTAGAAGGCCCTGGATGCTCAGAACTATCCTCAGAAAATCCCTAGAAAGTTCCATCGCTACTGGAAACCAGGCCTGCGCCCTCCAACAGGGTAGCACCATCACCACTTCCACTTTGTCTCTGCAGACTTTTACTAGAGCTCTTGTGATCATTGCGAATGGCGGGAAGGCATAGTGGACTGCTCCGTTCCATGGATGTAGAAAAGCGTCCGTACCCGCTGCTCCTGGATCTATCCTCCAATGAAATATTTCTGCGTCTGCGCATTCAGTCTGGACGCAAACAGATCTATGTCTAGGGGTCCCCATATGGCTTGGAGACGCTTGAAAACTAGAGGGTGCAGCTTCCAATCGCTGGAATCTACAAGATACCGAGAGTTCCAGTCTGCTATACTGTTCTGGCTCCCTGGAAGATATTATGCAGTCACCGCAATGTCGTTCTGAAGGCAATAATGCCAGAAATCTTTCGCTAATTCCGCTAGCATTCTGGATCTTGTTCCCCCTAATTTATTGATGTAGCGGACTGCTGAGATGTTGTCCATCTTGAGCAATATGCAACATCTTATTTTGTCCTTCGTGAATGCCCGAACTGTGAAAGAGCCTGCAAGAAGTTCTAGACAATTTATGTGGAGATTCAACTCTTCGCCGGACCATTTCCCGCCTGTCTGGGTTTGTTCGCACCTGGCTCCCCAACCTGACCTGCTTGCGTCTGACTCGATGGACAGTTCTGGAACATCTCCGAAGATCGCTCGTCCGTTCCAGGCTTCCGTGTTCTCTAGCCACCACCGTAGCTCTGTCATGGCTTCTTGGTCTAGGTTCACTAGCTGATGGTATCTCAGGCCTCCGCGGAGATGCTTGATCTTGAGCCTCTGTAACGCTCGATAATGTAACGGACGCGGGAAGATGGCCGGAATGGAGGCTGCAAGCAGACCTACTATTCTGGCCAGATTCCAAAGCGAAATTACTCCCTTTGCAATCACTGTCCTGAGCTCCATCTTTATCGCTCTCACTTTGTGACCTGGAAGCTCTAGAGTCGCTTTCACGGTATCTATGGCGAAGCCTAAAAATTCCAATCTCTGAACTGGCGCTAATTGGGACTTCTCTAAATTGACTAAGAATCCCAGAGATGATAGGAACCTGAAAATCCACTGCACATCTCTCGTGAGGGTCTCTTTGCTGGATCCCATCACCAGGATATCGTCCAGATAGATAATCATACGAATACCTCTCTCCCTGATAGCTGCAGCTACTGGCTTCATCACTTTCGTGAACGCCCAAGGTGCTGACACCAGCCCGAACGGCAGGCATGCAAAGCGCCAAATCTCTCCTTCCCATCGGAACTGGAGATACTTCTGAAAGGTAGTTGCTATCGGAATCGCTAGATAGGCGTCTTTGAGGTCTAGATGGGCTAGCCAATCTCCCGAACGCAATAGGTCTCGGAGGAGATGTATGCCCTCCATCTTGAAATGGTTGTATTGCAGCCAACTGTTCAATTCTTTTAGATTTATGACTGGACAAATCTTTTCCCCTCTGCGCACCAGGAACATATTGCTGAAGAAGACCTGACCTTCTGTGCTCTCGCGCTCTATTGTGTTTTTCTCTACTAATTTGCTTAACTCGCTGTGTAAAAGCCCTTTCTCTTCTTGTGGCATGCAAATGGGGACAGGTTCTCTGTACTGCTTTGGGATGTCTTTGAAATCTAGGTGAAGGCCCGCTATTGCTTGTAAAACCCATCGCTTGACAAAGCTTGCCATTCTCTCAGAAAACGGAGAGTTCTGCCTCCGATAGGAACAATTGGTGTACTCACCGCCTGTTGCGCCGGGCTGACGGAAAGAACCTCTTCCTCTGCGGCCTCTTGGATGTCTTCCTCTGGCCGGGAAAAAGGTGTCCTGTTGACGGTTTTCCCAATGTTGAGTGCGTGGACCTTGAGGCCTTCTTTGATAGTTGTAGCGACTGGACGAACGACATCTGACTCGTCCGGTCCCAGCAAAAACACGCCCGGGAAATATCTTCTTTATAGAGCTCTGAGCTCTCTCGAGGGCTGAGTAGGTGCCAACAAATTGAGACATTTACTTAGCGAAGGCCTCCCTGAAAAGCAGGCCTTTGGCGCCCTCACCTGCTTCATGCGTGGCTAGATCGCTAAGGTTATTGTCGATCTTTAGGAGGATGCCTCTTCTACGCTCTGAAGAGAGTGCACAGTTGGCGTTACCCAACAAGCACACTGCCCTTTGAGCCCAGTTACCTAGGGCGTGAATATCTACTGGGGTACCAGTATCTTTTGATTTTTCTACAAGGTCCATAATCTTTGCCAGTGGACCTGCTAAGTCCAAGAGCTTATCTTGACACCCTTTCCACGCACAATCGATGCCTTTCCTAACGTCTCGTGCTGTTTTGGTCACAAAAGTGACCATTTTTGGGTCTAGTTCTGGTGTATCTGCCAGCTTCCGGGGCAGTTCAGGCCGTGGACATTCTGATCGCATGCGGGATCGAACTTCTCTGTCCAGCGGCTTCCTGATGTGTTGTGATATGTATAATGCCACTCTGGGTGAGGGCACCCACTCAGAAGACTTAGGGTGTCTAATGGACTCCGGGTCAAACATATCCATTAAGTTGTCTTCTTCCTCGGGAAGAGTTTGAGGAATTGGTTGAGGGAACTCTTCTTCCTCGCCGCCTTCGTCGTCGGGGGCGTATCCCTCTTCATATTGCCCTGAATTGTCCACCCCTGGGGCAGGGGGTCTGATGTGGCCATCTGCTAATGTTGCTAGAAAGGCGTCTTTCAATCTGGCGACTGGGTCGCTTTCACTTTGGGGAACAGAGTCAACCCTATCTTTTGTGCCCGAGGGGGTCAATGAGTCTGCGCTCTTCCGGGCTTTTTTTCCTTTATTATTTTCAACCCTCTTCTGAGGGTGTCCAGCTGACGTCCCCTCTCCAGGGCTGTCAGCCCGTCTCTGTTCCTGCTGCTCAGCCATGCATGCTTCGAGCATTTCTAACCTTTCAGTCGAAGGTTGCACCCCTTGGGATACTGCTTGAGAAAGTGAATCTCCCAGTACCCTCTTGAAGCTGAGGGATAAATCTGTGTCTTGCCAAGTGGGTTCTTCCTCCCACTCTTGTTCACTCCACTCTGGTGAGGTGGACTGGGAATCTCTCGGGTGCGATGAGTGAGCCATTGAATACTGTTCGCACTGTGCACTCTGCGCCTTCTAGCCTATCTGTGAAACTGTTTCACGTTCTCTGTAGATCCAACAGATGCCACCAAGACATGTCTTTTTTTTTTTTTTTCAAAAAATTTCTCTCAGGTACTGACTCGCACGACCCTCCACTCCGTTTCGCTATGTGTACGCGTGAAAAGCGAGCGTTAGGGGAACGTGGAGCATGCCGGGAATGTTATGAGGCTGAACCTGCTTCGCTGGGTCCTAAAGCCCTGCACGTTCGGCGACGCGAGCCGCCTCCGCGCTCACGCATATAATGTAGGCTGCCGCAGGCTCCTAGAGCCTTCGTGAGCGAAGACTTCGCATACACCGGAGGAGAACGGGGCGGCTGCCAGAAGCGAGCGGCTTTGCCCGCGGCTCCGACCCGCCTCTCCTCACTCCCGTTCCTGTTAGAATTGAAATAAAAGCATGACGGGGGAAAACACTGATAATACGCGCGTGCGCGCTTTCTACACAACGGTACAAACGCTGTAAAATAACCTCTCGACAGCCATCAATCAAACACCTGTTAGTCTATCAGCTAACTATCATTGATAATGACTACATTTAGTGACTAAATTATAATAGGCAACGATAATCTAAGATCAGAAACATGAGACATAACACTTATCTCAGTATGGCAGCAAAAAGAAAGAGGAATGGACTTAGGGGAGCCAGTGTTTTTACCCCTATCTGGCCACTGATTGGTGTGGGAGTAGAGGTCAGGACTACAAAGGACCTCAGGATTATGGGAAGCGTGGTTTCTAAAACCTGGTTGATTCAGTTGAGAGATGAAACTTGTAACTTCCTGCTTTGTTTTTTTCCAAGTAACATGTAAGAAAAACCAAAACATAAAAGTTAAAAGTTGAAGTTTTGAAATGCTGATATGGCAGTATTAAAGAAAGATTAGCATAATGCAAGCCTCCTGTCTTGTCATAGAATGAAATTGACTTACTGCTCTCTGGATCTTAGAAAGAGCCCACGGTCCCCTAGTGGTAGAAGTCCCCCATGTGCAACCAGAATTTCTAACGGCAAGTGAAGATGCCAAGGATTTATAAAGAAAAGGCTGGTGCAGCCTACCCTACCATATGTTAGGATATTGTCTCGATTAGCCTACAGTAACATTGCATTTCTATCCATCCTCTTGGCTCCTGCAGCAGACATTTTAGCCAAACTGCCCTGCACAGATATAGAGGAAGGGGGAACGCATGATCTAATTTCAGTATAGGGACACCAAATTGGCCCCAAGGGGATATCTGTCTACCAGCTATGGCCATGTATGAGGGTAAGCAGTATCCCCATCAAATCCCCAGGATTTGAACAATTCATCCTGCAGAAAGAATCTTTCATTTGCAGTCTGTGAGATGAATACATTGTTGCCTAAAGTCACCCACCGGCACATTCCAAGGCGATCACCAAGCTCAGGGGCAACGTGCTCGCCTTGGAAACAAGACGACACGGAGCACCACAGGTCCGATCCCCGGGTCCGCACTGAGAAACCTCTGGCTATTAATTATTTTAAAAATAACCTATCATATCATATCATCAATAGAGACAACGTGGCGGACAATATTATCTGTACAAATAGATTCTCGGTCCTAATTGGCGAGGATGACAATGCTGCCCTCTCTAATACAACCATACTAAACCCTACCGAGGATGCCAATATGGGTGATGAGGTCACTCAAACTTCACCATGCAACAATCATGTCCTTATTAACTTTGCTACTTTGACCCACTGCAGACTGTGTAAACATTGTAATAATAAAATCATGACATCTAAGAGTGATCTATTAAGTGTAAAACACGTGGTTCAGGAGGTACACGCTACGATGACAGCCCTGACTGTAAAACTGCACGACAAGGAGGAATACAGTACATAGGGTGGGCATAGAAACTTGCAGGCAAAGCAATACATCGGATCAGTTGTCAAGTCCTAAAAAAATAAGTGGGCAGCTCATTTACATACCAATTGAATGTGGTGTCACCAGAAATTAACATAGAAGGTGTCCTCTGAAAAAACTGGGGGGACTCCATCCACCCACGTATACCCTCGACTTGAGCTCTGAATCGGATGTAGTTCTAATTGTGTTGAGGAAAATAGAGGTTGATCTGGCCTGATATTCGCATATCCTTCTAATCATGCACAAGAACACAAGCCCATCCAGTAGTACCAAATTTACGAAAAGGGAGGGAAAGGGCAGGCGATAACAATTATGACCCCCGGCAAAAAAAATCATAGGGTCCGTAGCGAACCCATTATACCATTGGGTAATAGAAGGACCCCCGAGTCCAGAAGAAGATCTTTGGTGTACCTTATTTGTATCCCTAAACTAGAGAGGGGAAAAATAGATCATCCTGATAGCCTCATTAATAAATGTGCCTACTGGTTCAGACACGCTAGGGGATGCTAGTCCATCGATTGCAGCAACATTTCGCAGCAGAATGATTGCCTGATTTAGTAAATCCAGCAAATGACATCATACACCTTGCAATAGGAATAGAGATATCACAGAGGGTCTAATATCTAATAGCATTTGGGTTTAGGGCCTTTCCACCATGAGCAACACATATTTAAAGAAAGGGGGCCATACAATACACTACACTCACCATATAACTAATGTCTTTTTGTAAGAGTGTTGTTGAGGGAAATGAGGGTGCAGTCATATATGATCAGGGCCTTGTTGAAATAGATTGAATACAGGTGGAGCATGCATCTGCTCCACAAAACTCCCCTATACGCTCTTGTATATCTCTGTCAATGGACACCACCTTAAAGGTATTGTCATGGAAATTGGCAGGATATCAAAATGAAATGCAAGGTCCATATTGATGGAGCTATGTCGAGTCTAAATACATTCTGATTTTTCAGGAACCCTGGTACATGTACACAATATCACATGCAAGGTTCGTACGTCATGCGAGACCCGCTCTTTAAGGGGATAGAGGACAGCCTAGTGGTGGCCTGATGGTATGGGGTTCAAAGGCCCTTAACTCTGAGATCACAGACATACCACAATATCATCCACAGGTACAATTACTAAAGGTGAAGTTACAAAATGACAGAACACTAATTTCACTTAATGTTTACCTAACAGCGCCAACCCCGGCAATAGCTCAACACTATCAATAAAATAGATTAATGGATTTAAGTGATATACTTATTGTGGATCGGCATTATATATTGATTGTTGCCATGGATTATAGCAAACAGTTCCTTCCATTAAGAGCCTAGAAAGGCATAGTTGATGATGAAGATCTGGCATGGGGCATACCCACCTGTAGTACTACTTACACCTGATGACAACACACAAAGAGGACAACCCTAGAAGCCATTGTACCTGTGGATGAAATATGGGATACTGACATACAATGGAAGGTTTCCTAGGGATAGTCCGGCACTCCCAACATGTACAGCAAAAACTATTGGTAGCCATATCGCATACACCGGAGAAGAACGGGGCGGCTGCCAGAAGCGAGCGGCTTTGCCCGCGGCTCCGTCCCACCTCTCCTCACTCCCATTCCTGTTAGAATTGAAATAAAAGCATGACGGGGGAAAACACTGATAATACGCGCGTGCGCGCTTTCTACACAACGGTACAAACGCTGTAAAATAACCTCTCGACAGCCATCAATCAAACACCTGTTAGTCTATCAGCTAACTATCATTGATAATGACTACATTTAGTGACTAAATTATAATAGGCAACGATTATCTAAGATCAGAAACATGAGACATAACACTTATCTCAGTATGGCAGCAAAAAGAAAGAGGAATGGACTTAGGGGAGCCAGTGTTTTTACCCCTATCTGGCCACTGATTGGTGTGGGAGTAGAGGTCAGGACTACAAAGGACCTCAGGATTATGGGAAGCGTGGTTTCTAAAACCTAGTTGATTCAGTTGAGAGATGAAACTTTTAACTTCCTGCTTTGTTTTTTTCCAAGTAACATGTAAGAAAAACCAAAACATAAAAGTTAAAAGTTGAAGTTTTGAAATGCTGATATGGCAGTATTAAAGAAAGATAAGCATAATGCAAGCCTTCTGTCTTGTCATAGAATGAAATTGACTTACTGCTCTCTGGATCTTAGAAAGGGCCCACGGTCCCCTAGTGGTAGAAGTCCCCCATGTGCAACCAGAATTTCTAACGGTAAGTGAAGATGCCAAGGATTTATAAAGAAAAGGCTGGTGCAGCCTACCCTACCATATGTTAGGATATTGTCTCGATTGGCCTACAGTAACATTGCATTTCTATCCATCCTCTTGGCTCCTGCAGCAGACATTTTAGCCAAACTGACCTGCACAGATATAGAGGAAGGGGGAACGCATGATCTAATTTCAGTATAGGGACACCAAATTGGCCCCAAGGGGATATCTGTCTACCAGCTATGTCCATGTATGAGGGTAAGCAGTATCCCCATCAAATCCCCAGGATTTGAACAATTCATCCTGCAGAAAGAATCTTTCATTTGCAGTCTGTGAGATGAATACATTGTTGCCTAAAGTCACCCACCGGCACATTCCAAGGCGAGCACCAAGCTCAGGGGCAACGTGCTCGCCTTGGAAGCAAGACGACACGGAGCACCACAGGTCCGATCCCCGGGTCCGCGCTGAGAAACCTCTGGCTATTAATTATTTTAAAAATAACCTATCATATCATATCATCAATAGAGACAACGTGGCGGACAATATTATCTGTACAAATAGATTCTCGGTCCTAATTGGCGAGGATGACAATGCTGCCCTCTCTAATACAACCATACTAAACCCTACCGAGGATGCCAATATGGGTGATGAGGTCACTCAAACTTCACCATGCAACAATCATTTCCTTATTAACTTTGCTGCTTTGACCCACTGCAGACTGTGTAAACATTGCAATAATAAAATCATGACATCTAAGAGTGATCTATTAAGTGTAAAACACGTGGTTCAGGAGGTACACGCTACGATGACAGCCCTGACTGTAAAACTGCACGACAAGGAGGAATACAGTACATAGGGTGGGCATAGAAACTTGCAGGCAAAGCAATACATCGGATCAGTTGTCAAGTCCTAAAAAAATAAGTGGGCAGCTCATTTACATACCAATTGAATGTGGTGTCACCAGAAATTAACATAGATGGTGTCCTCTGAAAAAACTGGGGGACACCATCCACCCACGTATACCCTCTACTTGAGCTCTGAATCGGATGTAGTTCTAATTGTGTTGAGGAAAATGGAGGTTGATCTTGCCTGATATTCGCATATCCTTCTCATCATGCACAAGAACACAAGCCCATCCAGTAGTACCAAATTTACGAAAAGGGAGGGAAAGGGCAGGCGATAACAATTATGACCCCCGGCAAAAAAAATCATAGGGTCCGTAGCAAACCCATTATACCATTGGGTAATAGAAGGACCCCGAGTCCAGAAGAAGATCTTTGGTGTACCTTATTTGTATCCCTAAACTAGAGAGGGGAAAAATAGATCATCCTGATAGCCTCATTAATAAATGTGCCTACTGGTTCAGACACGCTAGGGGATGCTAGTCCATCGATTGCAGCAACATTTCGCAGCAGAATGATTGCCTGATTTAGTAAATCCAGCAAATGACATCATACACCTTGCAATAGGAATAGAGATATCACAGAGGGTCTAATATCTAATAGCATTTGGGTTTAGGGCCTTTCCACCATGAGCAACACATATTTAAAGAAAGGGGGCCATACAATACACTACACTCACCATATAACTAATGTCTTTTTGTAAGAGCGTTGTTGAGGGAAATGAGGGTGCAGTCATATATGATCAGGGCCTTGTTGAAATAGATTGAATACAGGTGGAGCATGCATCTGCCCTACAAAACTCCCCTATACGCTCTTGTATATCTCTGTCAATGGACACCACCTTAAAGGTATTGTCATGGAAATTGGCAGGATATCAAAATGAAATGCAAGGTCCAGATTGATGGAGCTATGTCGCGTCTAAATACATTCTGATTTTTCAGGAAACCTGGTACATGTACACAATATCACATGCAAGGTTCGTACGTCATGCGAGACCCGCTCTTTAAGGGGATAGAGGACAGTCTAGTGGTGGCCTGATGGTATGGGGTTCAAAGGCCCTTAACTCTGAGATCACAGACATACCACAATATCATCCACAGGTACAATTACTAAAGGTGAAGTTACAAATTGACAGAACACTAATTTCACTTGATGTTTACCTAACAGCGCCAACCCCGGCAATAGCTCAACACTATCAATAAAATAGATTAATGGATTTAAGTGATATACTTATTGTGGATCGGCATTATATATTGATTGTTGCCATGGATTATAGCAAACAGTTCCTTCCATTAAGAGCCTAGAAAGGCATAGTTGATGATGAAGATCTGGAATGGGGCATACCCACCTGTAGTACTACTTACACCTGATGACAACACACAATGAGGACAACCCTAGAAGCCATTGTACCTGTGGATGAAATATGGGATACTGACATACAATGGAAGGTTTCCTAGGGATAGTCCGGCACTCCCAACATGTACAGCAAAAACTATTGGTAGCCATATAGATTCGATATTAATTGTACTGGGACACTGGAATCTTGTGGAAAAGCTAACAGTCGTAGAAAGAATTCAAAGGGACCATAGCCCAATCTAAAGATTGCGTCATAGAAAAATAACGGGTATTGAGAATCAAGGGATCAGTATCACTCTAAGCAAAGATAAGGATATCAACGAGGGAAAATTAGTACATAAATGGACAAAGCTGCATCTAGATACCCTTTTACCAAATGTTCATACATTAATCTTACCATGTCTCATAGACTGTGTGAATACCCCTGGATTAGAGTGACCACCAAATGACAATAGAATTCTTAAGGCGGCAACTCATTCAAGCTTTCAATAATAAAAACCACGCGGAATCGCCACATCCTGACGGAACAATAATAGGTGAATTCAGCTGATATAATCATTTTAAAGACATATTTTGTTTGGATGAACCCACAGAACACCTGTGCGACACACCAGACTACACAATGGGTATCAATTAGTATTTACATAGGTGGAAGTTAAAAGAGCACTTTTAGCCCAGAAAGGTGGCAAAGCGCCTGAACCGGATCGTCTGTTAATCATACTTTTTTAAGATCGAACCAGTAAATTGCGTTCCGCAGTAAAATACATTCTTTAATTACATTAACTTAGAATATGAGTTGCAGGACTATTGGCGCCAGGTAATAATTATGCCTATATTTCAAAAAGGAGACCGCAATAACCCTGCTGACTTTAGACTGATCTCTCATTGATACGTTGATACAGTAAAGTCTTCTCTGAACACCTTACTGCTCGGGTTCATGATAATAATATTATAAATGATGTCCAATCAGACTTCAGAAAAGGTGTGGGGACTAAAGATCAAGTGTTCAGAGTTTCGTTATTATTTTACAAACATGTCATCTTGAATGGTGAATCCCTTATGCCTTATTTTCGGTAATCTCAAGTCAGCTCTTGATGGAGTGAATCAAAATGAATTATGGCTGACATTGGCAGTGGAGTAACTTTGCTGAAAATATTGGGGGGTCATGACATGTAAATGAAAAGGGCTCCTGCCAAATGAGTGGGACAAAATAGTGTGCCACAAAAGTTGGGGGGGGGCAAAAAACACCCACCCCTTAAATTGCACCCATGGACCTTGGAAGATCTAAGGCTGAGCCCTGCAATTTGAGGAGCCATTATCTTCCGTTATAAAGGATATTACGTATCGGTAGGATGAGGCCATGATGATGAATGCACTACATCATTTGAGGAAAACCAAGGGGTGCGCCAAGGATGTGTCCTATTCCCATTATTATTTTCCCTTTCTTTTTTTTTAAATGACCCGGCTTTAAAGCGCTTTACCTCCTAGGTTGATGCACCAATTCTCGGTGGCGAGAAATTATCCCTATTGTTATTTGCCGAGGATGAAGCATCTATTTTCCAGGGAACGCCCATGGGATTAAAGAAACCCTTCACTATATTCTCAATTGACTGCAAACAAAAGACCCTCACTAGCTATATTAATGAAATCTTGCCTCACAACAGGAATAAAACGAGGTAGACTATTGTACGTCATATGGGGGTACCGGATAGAGTGCGTGAATAATTTTGACTACTTGGCTGTACGCTTTAGTTGTAAGAGCTTGTGGCGCACTGAAATTGACAAAAGCAAAATTATTTTATATATAAATGTCAGGGTTTACCTTTGCCTCCTCAAAACATTATGGCGACTTATCATAGCACCAATCTTGGAGGAATACGGGCCCAGGCAACACCAACAGCAGTGCTTTATGCCGCGGGGATCTGTGGATTATCAATATCAAATCACGTGTTACTTACGAACATTCATTCTTGAAAGAATTGCTAGTGCATCCAAATTTCTCACATTGGCAGGGGAGTAACATTTCTGAAAAAATTTGGAGGGACATGACATTTAAATGAAAGGGGCCCCTGCCAAATAAGTGGGACAAAATAATGTGCCAAACAAGTTGGGGGTTAGGGGAGCATGAACCCTTTCTGAGCACATTAGAAACATTCTCACAGATACAACAATAACCTGTAATTCACCCCCAGTGACTCTGAGAAGCGAACCCTCGCACCCAAGATTAAAAAAATCACTAAAGACCTGACACTTTAATAAAGATTAGGCAAGAATGTCTATATCCTGATATGTCCTGTTTAATGCACCAACAACCTGCTGTAAATACTCTTCTGTTGTGGCTTAAATAATCCCTGTCTTCATAGTTGTTTATCCAGTTTGCTTTTTATGTGTAACCTTGCCTCCACTGTAACCAGAAATGTAAAATCTGCTGTAACCTGCGCCGTGATACCCAAGGGTTTGTGATTATAACAAATGTAATAAATAAATAAATATATTGCTAGAGTAAAGACAGTGCTCTTATGGCTTTGTATTAGGGTTGAACCCGCAAGTGGATCTGTATGGGCCTGGGCTAGACAAGTTCATCATACCCTATATGAAGTTGGTTGGGAGAGGCTCTGGGAAAATACACAGGCTATAAAACATGGACATATCCATGAAGGTTAAAGATTTATACCATGAAAGTGCTATGGCAGACATGCTTACAAAAGGACTCGGCTACATAATGCTTGATGAATATATGACAGTAACACTTGAATTTAATTTAGAACCCTTTCTGACCACATTAGAAACGTTCTCACAGATACAACTATAACCAAAGTTGCATTTTGGTACGCTGCCAACCGCAAACTATACCAAGAACCGCAGCCCTCAATCTACCACTTTATTATGTTCAATACCCAATTGATGATCTGCGGCACTTTCACCTCAGGCATACTTACATAGACATTGGCTTATACCCGTATTTCGGGAGTATAAAATTGACATTGTGCAAGGATCTTTTTGAGCTATGTAGGTACACTACAAAGACAGATGCAGTTACAGCCGCTGCCTTGTACCTTGAAACAGCGTGGATAATTTGATTCAAATATTGGAAATTAATGAAGTTGACAAACAATTGTGGTCATATTTTAATATTTTCTTGATAATACATTTGAAATTCTAACACGTAACGAGATTAAAATTGTGTTGATATGTGGTCGTGTATTTTTGGTATAGATTTTAGGATGTGTACATTTGTTTAACTTAGTTTTTAGAAATTTGAATAGATTGACAATTTTATAAGGAACATGATTTTGATATGTGTATGTGTTGATTTGTGGGTGCTGTTCCTACACTGTGACGCATTTATGGAATTGATACGAATACAGATATTAAGATGTTAAATGTTTTTGTTCTGAAAGGGGCAAAACGGTTTTTACCTCCACCGTTTGCGTGAAGGTAAAATCTGAGGAAATTCCTGTAAACCTCAAGAGGTATTTTAAGCCTATACAACCATGCAATATTTAACAAACAGAATAATTACACAATAGTGCACACATTAAGTACTGAATTTGTGTGAGATATGCATTGCATTATTTTTATTATATCGCTGGGGATTACTTAGGTGATAATTACACGGTCAGTGGGCTGACCATGATAGTAATGACCCGCTGCCCAAGTTAAATGCGAGGGCAAAGCAAGGGCACTTAACACCAGGGTTGGCGCCGTTAACGGCAATGTGGGACCGTAAGGGAGTTTAACGCCTGTGGCAACACCTTAGTGGCAGCGGCAGCCCACCACATGGGCTATTATCACCGTTACCACCTGGAATTTGAAGACCCAGGTGCTAAAGCCTTTATAGAACTAAAAAAGAATGCATTCAAATTTACCTTGGCCTCCTCGCTGGTGTAGTCTGTTTTCAGTGATATAACATGCATATAAATGACATGGAAAATGGAAAGAGGAGGGACCCCACAGAGGCGGTATACCGTCATTTCATCGCCGCACTTTTCATCGCAGGTTTTTTTGCCACGTTTTTTTTCGTAAAAAAAAACATCAAATTTTTTGGTCGGGTAAATTTTAAAAAAAATGGGTTTGGATGTTCGGGATGTAAAAAAAAAGAAAAAAAAGAAAGGGTGGTTTGGGGGGGGTTACCCTCCGCCAAAAAAAACCAAAACAAATTCGATGTTTTTTTTTTAAAAAAATCACAGCAAAAAACCCCACGATGAAAAGTGCGGCGATGAAATCACGTAGAACCACAGAGGCTGAGGGTAAGTTTTCTTTTTCTATTTTTTTCTGCAAAAAGGCTGTCACCCCAGAGTTTTGAAAATGCTGGCGCAGGTGCAGCAGGGTGTTGGGGTACTGGCAGCAGAGGCTGGGAGGCACACTTGTGATGACTGCTCCAAATAATGACGCTCCAGTAGCAAAATCTCCCGTCCCCTTTGTTCTGAAATAAAGAGTTCCTGGTCGAATGTATTCTGAAATGGAATCTCCTATAAGAAATAGTTTCTTCCCCCATGAGGAGAACTACAGTTCCTTCCATTTTAAAAACTTTGCTCTTTGGCATTTTTTGAAACAGAGTCTCTAACCTTCTGGGAGGGTGTTGGAACAGTCCATTCAGGAAAAATAAGTCTCTATATTCAACTGTTTCTCAACACCTTTGGTGCATCATCTGATAACTCCCAACCAGGGGGCTAACTAAGCATTAATCCCCGAGCAGGGGGGCATTACTGCTTCAGGTAATGCCCCAGTAGTTTGACAGGTCCCGGGGCATTACCTTATGTGGTAATGCCCCCATGCCCTGTGAGGAGCTTATTGTTATTAGTACACGGCCCTTAAACCGGAGTACTAACAGTATATTTTTCAGTTTCAAGACTCCGACTGCGTTTCGCAACAGAAAAAAAGAAAACAAAATGGCTGCCACAGAACGGGGAAAACTGACTACATGTTGCCCCTTCTCACGCTGACGTCCCATGGCGGCCAATCGCAGAGGGAGCCCCGGGTGGCGTCCATGAGTCGAGCCTTGGTGGGCAGGTATGGACCCGGCCAGGTCCAATCACATCATTTGAAACAACTAACAAACTAAGGTTCAATGGAATAGCTAACCTTTGCTTTGGAAGGTTTTAACACATGAAACACACCAGTTCATATTTTTCCCTGTCTTTGGTCAAAACTATTTCCCCCTTTTAGGGCGTATAATGAAAAGTGCGGGGGATGATAAAGTACTAGAATATAGAGATGACAGCGCTGATCATTAGACAGTATGCAGGACCGTGCTGCCGATGACTAGTTTCATGTGAGACGGAGCCATTTCATCTCGTACAATGGTTAAAACAGGGTGGGGTGTGAGCCTGTGTCACACCAGCGCTAGGTCGGTTGTGAAATTTACACTTGGTAATCTTTGATGTTAATGCCTAGATCACCGCGACCGCTCATCTTGAGACAGAGTATCCATAGCCTAAAAGGTTCTTATATAACTAGATGTCTTATTCGGGTGCTCCATTTCAACACTGATCACATTGTCTCACAATTATCACATGCCTTGAAAAAAAACCCTGGTGGGTCGAAACACGTGTTGGCTGGACTGTAGTAATACATGGCTGAACTTTATTAATAAAATAATCATGCTTCAAAACAAAAGCAAGCTTCTGCCAATCTCTGCATGCATAAAGATTAGTGAGAGTACATTTCAAAACCGAGCTAGCGCCAGTGTGACACAGGCTCACACCCACCCTATAATGTAAACTCAAACGATTGCCGTCGAAAACCTGTGAAAAATCTTAACGCCAACTCTCCTGGTGCTCAGCTTAAACGTTTATTTGAAATCTTTGACTATGCGCCGCCAAGTGCTGGATACGTCCTTTCACAATTATAGGGCATGCGACAGATAAAATGGCACCAGGTTTTATACACAGACCGCCCTGGGGCTTCCATTTGAATATGCTCCATAATTGCCACAGCTCTACGAGCGTTTGAATTTAAGCTCGTGTAAGATTTTAGGTCTGTAAAAAGAGCATTTATTTCATCTACTGTTACCCTTCACCCCTCTGGTATTCATCCGACTGATCCCGTTCCATAGCTGAGGATATTAAAATCCGGTCTTCTAGGCCCTTTGTGCATTTATCTTGAATGGGCCTTCCCTGGGGTTCCATTTGATGTGAGCTTGAGGGCTGCTTCCCACCTGCAAGCCGCCGGCATGTCATCAGCTTGACACACAGGCTGAAAGCAGGAGTCCTGGGCAGCCACGATAATGCTTCCGCCAAAGAATCCAGAGGATTACAATATTTAACAAATATGCACACCTCTTTGGGGTTAAAGGAAAAATACATGCATAAACTCCTCCTCTGCAGGAATTGATATTGATATTGATATTGATCGTTTATTTGTATAGCGCCTATACACAATGTGTTTCAAAGCGCTTCAAGGAGGGAGGGAACATGGGAGAATACAATTACATTCAAACAGGTCCTTCAAACAGGTCAGAATGTGAAAAATAACTATCAAATCATAACAGATAGTACACGTGCATGGAACAATAAGGGAGAGGTGAGGGGGGGAAAAGGAGACAAAACCAGCAGTAGCATTACTATGCCTGACGACAATTGTTGCAGTGCAAATGTGACAAGAGGAGGGGGGAGGAGGGGAGGTAAGGGGGGAATGGAAAGCGTTAAGGAGAGGAACAAAACAAGTGACTATCCATTAAAGGTCAAAGACTGTACAAGATAGTGCAGGGGAGGGAGTGGGAGGAGAAGACAAGAAGGGAAAAAGGGGGAACAGACAAGCTTTTATCAGTGATCCAGGGACCGATGATAAGAGTAAGTGCTAAGATAAATAGGGTTGGAGGGGGGGCAAGAAGTCTGCAAAGACAGGCGCCTACGAATTACTATGCCTGACCGCAATAGGGGTAGTGCCGGAAATTGACAGAAGGAGGGAAACAAGGGAAGGAGGGGAGGATAGGGTGAGGGAGAGGGAGGAGAAAAGGAGGTTGGGCAAAGGGTGTAAAGGCATGGGGAGAGTGGGGGGGCAGGCGATCATCAAGGGGGGCAAGTCGACACAACAGGGGGAAGGGAGTATGGGGTGGGATCAGACACTGCCAGGGTCAGGGGAGACAAGTAGACACTGGCGGGGGCAGGGGGGACAAGGAGACACTGGCAGGGGGGACAAGGAGACACTGGAGGGGGAAGGGGGGACAAGGAGAAACTGGCAGGGGGGTAAGGGGGCAAGGAGACACTGGCAGGGGGGACAAGGAGACACTGGCAGGGGCAGGGGGGACAAGGAGACACTGGTGGGGGACAGGGGGGACAAAGAGACACTGGCGGGGGGACAAGGAGACATTAGCGGGGGGCCGTGGGGACAAGGACACACTGGCGGGGGCGGGGGGACAAGGAGATACTGGCAGGGGGGACAAGGAGACATTGGCAGGGGGGACAAGGAGACACTGGCAGGGGGCAGGGGGGACAAGGAGACACTGGCGGGGGCTGGGGGGACTAGGAGACACTGGCGGTGCAGGGGCACACTAACGGGACACGGAAAGGGTGTGGCTAGTGGCGTACCGTGGTGGACAGGGGTAGACAGGGCCCCGTCGTGGGTCTTAGTAGTTGCGGTCGGCTCCCGCCTCCCGGTTGCAGCGATTGGCCCATAAGGACCAAGGAAACCAATGGGAGGAGGGGGAACAGGCAGGCCAAAGTTGTTGAAAGCAAGGCGGCCATGATGGAAAGGGCCGGAACAATACGGCCAACGTAGCCCCAGACACGGAAGAAATCAGTAAAACCCAGGAATTGGGCACATTCACACAGATTGGCAGGATAATTCAGTCCGCACCCTGCGTGAAGCAGAGGTCAAAATTTAGAGGCTCAGAGCCACAAAAGTCAGCACAACGTGCGTTGGAGCCGATTCCAAATGTGCTTACCCCAACAGTCGGTGTTAGTAGGCAGGAGGAGGGATGAAACATCGAGGACAGGAAGGCTCCGTCAGAAGAAATGCAATTCTGGGACCCGTCGTGGGCCGGCTCCCGAGTCACAGAGTTTATTTGCATGCATTAGTAGAATTCACCTCTGATCTTATGCAGTTTTGAGCACAGGTTCAAGTGCATTTTTGTTTAATATATTCTCTTTACTTAAACACTAGATTGTCATATTTAAAATGTTAGTCTCCCACATGAGTGCTCCTATGTAGCTGTTTGCAATTTCTTTGGACTGCATTGACATTTCAGGTATATAACCATCTGACACCACCCTGCTGGCAATACCATCCATCCATACCGGCTGCAAGGTAGTGCTGATATTGGTTTTCTAGAACCCCGCTGGCATTATGCATTTGATATGGCAAAAATCGGCTGAAAGCTTTGACTACTGCCCTACAGGAGTAGAAGGATGAGTAGAGGTTTCTACATCAGTCACACCCCACTAGTCAAGGAAACGGAAACCCTGCACAAAACCCTTCAGAAGACCTTGCCGAACTCCACACTGTGATGCTGGAAATGAGCCCTTTCCTGATTTGCTGCATAGCAACCCTCAGGATGCTTCAGTGGAGGGAATGCATCTCTCTCCAGATTTGACAACCGAACAGCAGAGGGCCTGCAGGACTTTGCTCCAGCAGTATGCCTCTCTGTTTTCGCTGACGCCAGGCCTTACACTGTGGTGTAAGCACGGGATTGACACTGGTGACAGCGTGCCTGTCAAGAGCAGGAGCTACCGAATGTCAAATACGGTTAAGAACCACATCCAGGCTGAGGTCGCCAAGATGTTGGATCTGGGTGTTATTGAACCCTCAACCAGTCCCTGGTCCAGTCCCGTGGTCCTTGTCCCCAAGGCAAGTTACGAGACAGGTACCAAGGAAGGCAGGTTCGGTGTGGACTACCGAGGAGTCAATGCCGTAACCAAAACTGACGCACACCCATTGCCCAGGGCTGATGAGCTCGTGGACACCATAGGTGCTGCCAAATTTGTGAGCACCTTTGACCTTACCTCAGGCTATTGGCAAATAGCTCTGACGGACCATGCCAAGGAAAAGACGGCGTTCTCAACACCAGAGGGACTCTACCAGTTAAGGGTCATGCCTTTTGGGTTGAAGAATGCCCCTGCCACCTTCCAGAGATTGGTCAATCATGCTCTCAGTGGGCTGGAAGCCTTTTGTGTGGCTTATTTAGACGACATTGCCGTCTACAGTTCCACTTGGGAAGAGCACTTGACACATCTGGGAAGAGTGTTGCAGGCCTTGAAAAGGGCTAACTTCACTATCAAGGCCACCAAGTGCCAGATAGCTCAGGGGAGAGTCGCGTATCTTGGTCATGAGGTAGGAGGGGGTCAAATCCAACCCCTCCCCAGTAGGGTACAGGATGTACAGGACTGGGAGACTCCCACTACTCAAACTCAGGTGAGGGCCTTTTTGGGCCTCACTGGGTATTATCGCAATTTCATGGCGGACTATGGAACCATAGCTGCACCACTGACAGCTCTGACTTCACCCAAACAGCCTAGGAGGGTTAATTGGACTGAAGACTGTCAGAGGGCCTTTGAAAGAAAGTCTGTGTAGGGCACCCGTGTTGTGTGCGCCTGACTACAGCCGACCCTTTATCGTCCAGACGGATGCCTGCGACACCGGAATTGGAGCTGTCTTGTCCCAGTTAGATGACAAAGGGAGAGAACATCCTATCATATTCATCAGTAGACAACTCAAGGGTAGAGAATTTAGGTGGGCTACTGTTGAAAAGGAATGTTTTACTATAGTTTGGAGCCTTGGGCTTTTTAGGCCCTACCTTACAGGGTCTACCTTCAAGGTCCAAACAGATCATAAGCCCCTGAAGTGGCTTATGCAGATGAAGGGTGAGAACCCAAAACTGCTCAGGTGGTCCATTAGCATGCAAGGGCTAGACTTCACCATAGAGCACAGACCAGGGAAGAGTCACGATAATGCAGATGGCCTTTCCAGAAGGTATGTTGACCGTCTGGATGAGGGTGTCTATCCCGTGGGAGATTAGGCACCCTCCACCTCAGTCTGGGGGGGGCGACTGTGATGCTGGAAATGCATCGGAGGGACAGGGCCTCCGTATCCTTCTCCTTTACTGCTTTTTATCGCATGTTCTGTTGTGTTTTCCGCGCAGGAGTTCATATGGGACTCCTGGCGGTGCAGCTCTCTCTGTTTTGGTTTGGTGAACAAACCCGTGGGATACCCTTATGGCACCCATGGGTGGGGGTACAACCCTGTGCCCCTAGTATATGTTTTTGGGCACCTTTGGGTGGCCCGCAGAGCAGGGTATGGGCTGATGGGAGCTCCATGCTGAATTTGACAGGTGCACAGAGTATCCTCCATTTTGGGGATACCCTGGCCCTGCCATTGGGATCAGTTGATTCCTGATGGAAAACAAGATGGCCCCTGTGGCCTCTTGCTTTCTATTACCTATTACATTGTTTTCCCAAAGTCCTGGGAAGCCCTGACTATGTCCCTTCCCCCTGACTGGCTGTTGGGTGAAAATGCCATATATGGTGTTGTTGTGAAGGCCCGGCCAGACTAGCTGGAGCCTTCCCAGTGATATGTGTTGTGGGTACCTCCTGTGGGTGGGACCCGGGTGAATAGAGTGTGTGACGAATATGCATTCTGTGTTGCGGATGTCTAGTATCTGGTGGTTGACACAATGACTGAGACAGCCCTGCCCGAAACCGGTATGAATGCAGTTTGGAGTGTTGAATGGCTCGGTACTTGTCCCAATACACATAACTTGTTGTGAGTGTCTAGAGAGAAGTGAATGACCTGAATACCTTGTGTGCCTGATTGGCTGCCTGCCTGCATGAATGCTCTTAGTCGTGATTGGATGCTTGAGTGTGACATAGCGGATTTAATGGGAGATCAACAGTATATCTGGGGACCTCTCACTGCTAGGAATCGTGTTCAGAAGCTGAAGTCCACTACGACGAGTAACTGGAGTAACTGAAGCTTGACCTTGAAGCCCCGCTGGACGAGAAGAAGTGCTGTTGCTCTCCTTCACAATATGAAAGCTGCTGTGTCTCCAAGGACTGACCCAGAGAGGACCTGGTAAGGCGCCCTCTTCCTGAGCTACGAGGGACCATCGTGCACAGCTGATCTTTGCCAAAGCTCCCTGGTAGACAGACCTTCAACAGGCTGCCGACCCGAGACGGGGTCTGCCGCGGAATATCAAAGAGAAGCACCCGGACTGTTGTCCGCCACTGTCGAAGACCGCCATCGCCGACCGGAGCCGCCGTGCTCCCGTTTGCCTAAGAACTTCATTTGATCATCGGACGCTCTCGTCTGCATTGCCGCCCGCTTTATCCCGCTGGAGAAGGCCCGACTGTCGACGCGCCGAGGAGCATCCGCCAGTGGGTTTCCCGCCACCTAAGGACCACAGAGACGCCGACGACTCGACGCCCTTGCTGGGCCACAGTTCTTCATCATCTCTTTGAGGTCCAGAACTATCGTCACCGAGGTGCCCTGCACGCCTCTTCCTTGCAGGACAACAACGCTCTGTCGTCGACGGGCACCGCTAGGAACGAAGCTGCCACTTCACGGCCGTAGTTCAACCTGTTCAACCTGCCTAAGAACTTCATTTGATCATCGGACGCTCTCGTCTGCATCGCCGCCCGCTTTATCCCGCTGGAGAAGGCCCGACTGTCGGCGCGCCGAGGAGCATCCGCCAGTGGGTTTCCCGCCACCTAAGGACCACAGAGACGCCGACGACTCGACGCCCTTGCTGGGCCACAGTTCTTTATCATCTCTTTGAGGTCCAGAACTATCGTCACTGAGGTGCCCTGCACGCCTCTTCCTTGCAGGACACCAACGCTCTGTCGTCGACGGGCACCGCTAGGAACGAAGCTGCCACTTCACGGCCGTAGTTCAACCTGTTCACCGTCGGATGTTCGATGACCCGTGACTCCTGCCTTAAAGGGAGGGCACTCAAGAAGGGCCGTTGATTCCCCGACACCGAACGCCAAGTTCCTCGACGCCTCTTGACAATCCGTGGCCCCTGCTTTAAAAGGAGTCACCCAAGAAGGATCGATCGACGCATCTTCGGAGAACTCTACTCCACCAGGTACATTGGGGGGGGTAAAACCTTAATATGAGGAAATAAGCCTACAGTTTCAACCATCTTACGTTCCTGCCTATCTCTATTGCTGGTTTCCTCGTTATTGATCTGTGTGACATTTTAACCGTACAGTTGATGCACTTTAATGAGATTCGATAACTTTGGTGGTACCACTTTAGAATTGAATATATTTATCATTGTTGACTTCCGAGTACAAAGTGCGTTATTGTGATTGTGTACATACCTTTGAATATTAATTATATAAAGACTGTGTTTTCAGTAATACAGTGTGTGGACATTCCTTTGTGGGGGTTCGGGGACTACACTGTACTTAAGAACCAGCCTTCATCACCTCCTGAGAAGCTAGGCCTTGATTGCTCGTCCATTGCTACCAAATATAGAATCTTGGCTGGGGTCCTCTGTGCCTCTCCTCTACCATAGAGAGTGGAAGTGCAGACACCCCCTACTAGTCTTTACACACTTCACATGGGCTGATTTACCACTAACAAACCAGGACTGAGAATCGCTCCTCCAAGAACTCAACACCACCTTCACAACCAACATCATCCTCCATGCCCCAGTAAAAGAACACACCCTCAAGCCTAAACTTTCTGCATCCTCGTAGACTCAGGAACTCAATGTCAAAAAACAAGAGAAAGCTTGGTGAAAATCCTGCACTGCTTCCGCCCTGATAAAGGAACTCCGTGTTACATTTGGACGACTGATCACCACTGCCAAGGCCAACTAAGGCCAACAATGAAAGCAGTACCCTCTTCAAAGCCATCAAGCACTGCATCAATCCTCTGTCTGACCCACCGTACCTCACCCCATCAAGGAATCTACACCATCATCTCTGTCTTCATCAATACGATCAGCAGGATCTGCCAACACATAGACCACAATGCTTCAACTGACTGCACACCACACATCCCATCTCGCAAGACCACAACTTCCTGCTAACTTTCAAGACACTATGGAAGACCTCACTGCCATTCTGGGATCCCTCAAGGTCAAATCGTATGCAGATGACATCCTCACTGTCGCCATACTCAAGATGTTTCTGACTGAAGCACTCCTACCTTACCTGACAATCAACACAACCCTAACTCGAGGCACCTTCCCCTCAGCCCTCAAGACCAGACAAATCCTCCTGCTTCTCAAGAAACCAACATTGACCCCTGATGACCAGAGCAACTACCGTCAGACCCAGATGCAGCACAGAAACGGCTAACATCAAGATGATTGACAATACCCTTAAAATCTTTGATGATCTACATCACCTCATGGAGATCAGTGAGATCATCCTCAGCTGGTACCGTGCTAATTGATACTAGTTTATACAAATGAATTCCTCCAGATCACCATCTCGACTCATCTTCTGTAGACTCCCACAAGGATCTATCCTCTCCCCCCATGATCTTCAATCTTTACATGGAACCAGAACTGGTTCAAACTCTCATCATTCCAAGCAACATCCCCACTCCCCCAATATGCAGAGGACATACAGCTCTTCCTCAAGATATCCTCCATCGAAGACATCCACAGGCTCAAGGCCTGCCTCTCATTGATTCAGTCGTGGATGTCCAGTGCTTACCTGAAGCTCTACCCCTCCAAGACTGAATTCCTACTGCTGACCAACAACACTGAACACCAGAATATTCAGACCTAGCTCTCTGTTATGCATCATTAGGGCTTCATACCTGTGCCACATCCCTTGGGTTTGACATCGACAGACACCTTTCCTTCAAACAGCACATATCAAGGAAGGCAGAAACAACATGCTACATTGTTTTCTCTCCTGTGGAAAATCAAGCCCTTCATCCCAGAAAACAACTTCAGATCTGCTGTCCAAGCCGTGGTCCTCTCCCACCTGGATGGTGGCAATGCCCTTTTGTAAGGCCTTCTGGAGATTACACTGGCTCCCCTGAGATGTATCCTGCAAATTAAACCACATCACCCCAACCCTAATCAAACTGCACTGGCTATAGCATCAAGGCTGTTTCATCTTCAAATCTTGCTGCATTAACTACAAAGCTATCACCCTGAAATCCCCTCCTCACTGAGCAACTAGCATCTCTGGAGGCCAACAATCCATAAAATGTAAGGTGTTGGGGTGGTCAATAAAGGTCCCAATGGGAAAGAGGGGTTTGCATTGCACGTGCCATACTCGTGACTGGGGTGACAGCAATGTCGGGGTGATGTTGCGATTTAGCATGTATCTAGTGTAGTTAATAAGAAGAGGATAAGGATTACTTTTAGCGTTACCTTGTGTTTAAGTTATTACATTTTAGGTTCACCCATGTGCAGCAAGTTAATGTCAAATCTGCCAGTGCAATATAAAAATAATGTAGGTGTGTGGTGTGCCACGTAGCGCCTAAAAGGTGGGCAGCAAGGACCTTCATATGCACCTGTGAGAAAGCACATTTGGAATGAAGACATCTCTGTGCAAGGACATGGTACTCTTGAACACACATGTACAAACATACATATATAGTCGTCCTTAAGGACATGTGTTTGGGATAGTTGGCGTACATAGGGGATATGGTGAATGCACAAATCTGCATGCCTCAAGTCCTCTCAGAGCTAGGGATTGTGCAGGGCCAGAACAGAAACCTGAAGTAGCAAGATAGCCTCTGTGTGACTGGGAAAACTGGTTGATCAAGGTTGAAGGTTGAGGAAAGGCAGAGAGCAGCAGTGATAATTGATCTCCTTTTACTCAATGGAGTATTTTGTTTATTTGCATTTATAAAGCGCACAAACAGCCCTGAGGCATCGTGGAGCTTTTACATGGAATTGATTTAGTTGCAGTTGTAGGTTATTGTGCATACATAAAAACATGATATGTTACATGGAGGCGATATGGCTACATATAGGGTTACAGGTGTATGGCATATTGTGGCATAGCACAGTACATTTAGCTGTTATTACATGAGAGTACATCAAGGCCTCGCATGGAGATGCTGGTTGGGTGGGGTGTTTAAGTGAATAGCCTAGTTTTGATTGCCTTACGGAACGCAAGTTGTGATGGTTCAGATCTGAGGGTGAATGGGGGGACTTCCATAGCAGCGATGAAGGCTTATGCCACCCCCTCTGGCGTGCCTAACTTTGGGTACAAGCAACAAGTTAGCTTAAGGTGTTCTTGTGGGTCTTGAGGAAAGGAGTATGTTTACTCTCTGTGATAGGTAGGACGAGGCTGTATGAAGGATGCACCTATGGGTATGGGTATGGGCAAGTGTTTTGAAAATGACACGTTCACGGATGGGCAGCCAGTGGTTGTATAAATACAGTAACATTAAATTGGGCAATGTAATGCAGCTATTGTCACATCACTTGAAAGCAGGAATGAAGAATGAAGGGCTTCATAAAAACCTAATGTAAAAAAAACTATTATTACTTTTATATTTTAATGTTTGCACATTTTTAAATTGTGTCTATACCAGTATTAGCACATGTTGTGCATGTTGATTAATCCATCTGACAAGGTACTGGCAACAAAAAGCTTTCGGCAAAGCATAAAACGATTGGAGTGCAAAGGATGATTTAACGAAGTCCACAGGTGATTGGATTCAAGCTAGCCTGCTTTAGGGGTCAACTCCCTGCTCCTGAAATGAGTGGACATTTCCCGCCTGACATCACCCCCAACGTTCTTTGTGCTACATGAAGTGGAAGGGACAGGAAAGAGAAAGTGAGGCAGAAAGAAACAAGATAGCTGAGGTTTCCAAACCTTGTACAGATCTCCCTTGTGCTAAACTAACCCTTTCCCCTCCCGTTCTTAATAGAATCAAAGGCCTTTAGATATGTAGCACCCTGGTGTGTGGCTACTCCCTTTGAATGGGAGTGTTCCTTTGATGCCTGAGCCCATGGCAGTTGCCTGTTGTCTGGTTGTCCCTGGCAGAGGTTGTTACCAGCCCTCACAAACAGATCAAAGAGAAGGCATGGCCATTCAGGTTCCTGGATTATCATGTGATAGGATCAACTGATTTGGTCTGAATATACATCACCTTCCACAGCTGAGCTTGTCTCACAGGAGCTCACACATGTTTGATATCAAATTGGATGTGGCTGCAATCATCATAAGTAGTGCTCTGAACTATGCTTTAACTCAGGCATAGCTTTATTATTAGAGTTTATTCTGCCACCATCACGGGCTATTTATTATCATCATAGTTATGATACAGGGGTGCATATCTGAAATGGCTGTTACTACAGCTGTCAAATGGGCAACTGTGACCTCTGAACCTGCTCTGTGCCACTGGTACAGTAGATACTGCTAATTAGGATACTGATGCACCAGAACACAAATACACAATATGCCTATGGCATTGAGTTTATTGAAAGGGAATCTGTTCAGTAGATTCCCTTTCTGAGATTAAATGATCTGCATCATTTTATTATTTATTAAAAAGCAAAAAAGATAGGGCCTTCACACCCTTGTGTAAGGAACTCTTGGTGGCAACAGTAAAGACAAATACAAGTGATCACAGTTCAAGGGTGTGTATGAATTGGTGAGAAACACACCTAATCTAAACTTAATTCTGGGAGAAAGCTATGACCTTCAAATAATAATAAGCCAGTCCTAGTGACATATTGGGCCTCATTACACGGACGGCGGTAAGGGTTAACGGTCACCGTTAATGGCAACGGTGACCGTTAACCCTTACCGCCGTACTACGAGGTCCCTTTGCGGGTTGGAGGAATTAACGCCTGCTTCTTGCAGGCGTTAAGTACCAACCCGCTAAGGGACCTCGGAGCTAATTACGGCACCGCAAAATTGCGGTGCCGTAATTAGCGCCTTCCCCATTCCCATAGAGCCCTATGGGGCAGAAATGGGAATGGGGAAGGGCAATGGCGGAAAGGGGATTTACCGCCCCTCCAACCTTGGAATGGGGCGGTAAATCCCCTTTCCGCCAAGGCGGTGCCGGTAATTTACCGGCATGGTCCAGGGTGCTAATAGCACCCTGGATTACCGCCTTCCGTGTAATGAGGCCCATTGTCAAATAAAAATGGCCTATACTAAGAAGACCTATTGCCAGTCCTTACTGCTAAGTCTCTTGCCTTTGAGGGCCTGATGTGTCAGCAATAATAAACAAATGTTCCTTTCCCTAATCTTTTATGTTGTCTGGTGACTCTTCACCCTCGATCCCCTCTCACTGCACTCCGATCCTTATTCAATATTAGCCTCCCTCTGTCGGGTTCACTATAGACAGATACACAGATCACTTTGCTTTCTCACAATGCAGGATTATCTTCCCTCAGCTTTCCTCTTAACAACGTGTCAAAGACTTTTGATTGCACAAGGGGTTTTACTCAACCCTTGTATGACCAGTTTGACACTCTATGTCGGGCTCTCCTATGGCCTCCAGGTATGTGTAGTTTAAACAAAAGGGAACCAGCCAGAGTCTTTCAAATGAGCACCCATGTAGCACGGGGCCCCTCTCTGCAGCTGGTCTTTCCCTGGGCTTTCGTAACAGTTCAGTAACACACAAGTTCTTTGTTCATAAGTTCTTTCAATTTCTATCAGGTTGCTGTTTGCAACCTTCGGTCAACACAGTCCGGTTTACTATTGGCTCTCCCTCTGACTCACCGGCTGTGCTGAACTTCTTGGCATTTCTTGTCTCTGGAGTCAAAGGATGATACCACAGTAGCAAGCGTGTCTCCCCGCCTTGTTTATCAGTGCAGGAGGGCCCCATGCACTGTTGACATCTGAACATCACACACCAGCTGTAGTTCCCGGTCTTATGATTCCTTTCACAGAGGCTTTGCTGGTCTGGGTCAAAAAGGGCAAGAGCACTTCCCTCCTTGTCGTCCTTTCATGTCTCGCCGCCTTTCTCATCCGTTTGATCTGCCTTCCTGGAATAGCTGCTTCCTCGTGCGGTTGGCCTTGCTCCATGTTTGCTCTTGTGCTCTGCCTTTTATCCCTGAGGGAAAGGGCAAGGGCCGTCAGGTGTGTGTAGTTATTGTCAATTTCCTGACTCTGCCTGACCCTTGTGTTGGGACATGTCAGGTAAATGGCTCTGGTGTTAGTCTATTGTCTTTCATGGTATGCAAAAGTGTTCATGTTGGAAAAGGGGAGGGTAGAGCTTCTAAATATCCTATGGGGTAGGATGGGGATAGGGCGTTATAAGTAAAGGGGTACCGCATTTCTCCCTTTGGTGTCCCACTTCCACTCCCCAAAGAACCCCCCATCCAGGTGATCCTCCCGCACTGGTCCACTCTGAGGAACTGCATCCAATAGTGATGGCCGCATCCTGGCCACCTCGATGACAGATCTCCGGGGAATAGCGGGTAAAACACCTTCAGGAGTCTCACACTTGCCAGATGGCAATTTATCACAATCATTATGCTGTGTTGAGCCGGTCAAGCCACATTCACCATTGAAGGCAAGTCTCCACTTCTCTGCACCCAGTGACACTGAGTCTATTAATATCACTGTCCGGATACCAGCTACCATTCACAGTGTCTTCGACCACCGTGTGATACCCACTAAAGAACACTGCATCATTGGAGTCCATACCTGCTGCTCCCTCACTTGAGCTTGGCTCAACCTGAAAGCACCCAGATACCTGATTCGATGACGAAAAACCTGAAAGACAGGAATTGAAAGGTATTTGAGGTGGCTCTGCTCCAAGCACCCCTTAAAATTCCCTAGTGACTCTTAAGCCCCTTCCCTACTTTTTTACATGTCTATTTAATATCTTTGATATTTTTCTACTGAGGTGTTTGCCTGAGAACACCAGTTTACAAACTCAGAGTGCACATGTATGCCAAGGCTGCTTTCTCTGTGTGTTTTGGGGTCGGCCACTGCTAAGGTTGAATTTTAGTAGTAATAGTGTGGATTTTTGTTAATTAAATTAAAGTTCCTATTTCTTGATGAACCTTGGTTGGACATGCTTTTCTTTTGGTATCACCATACTGTGAATGTTTAGATTACTCCTGTACCAGCCCACTACCCTCCTGAAAAGGATAACCTGTTTTCGGACCACATTTAAAATAAGAGGTATGCCTATCAAGATGTGCCCACTTCACCTTCATGATTGGAACCACTGCTGGTATAGTACAAGTGTGAGGGTGATTAGGCATGATAGCCACTACTCTTCCCTCTACTCCTGCAGCGCAGTAGTCACTTTCTCACATTTCAATGTTAGTGAAGGGAGGTGACCGGAGGGCCCAGTGAGCAACTTGGTGCCTCCATATTGTGTCCATGGTGACATCTTAGTAGGAGGGCCATTGGGTGATGTCTCAGTTGGGGTATCCTCCGGGTGAGGAAATTGTGCAGAGCTGTCCTGAGCCCAAGCCCCCCTCGGAATGGTCTTGCATTTCCGGCAGTGGATAGTGTGCAGTGATTGGTCCTTTATGAGAGTGGGAGAGCACAGGGAGGAGTGGAAGACATAGAGGGCAGCAATGTTTACCAAGCAGAGAGTGGGTGAGAATAGTTTCCAACGGGTCTGTAGGCATCATTACGAGTATGGTGGTAACAGAAAAAACAGAGCTCACATTATTAGTGCCTGATTTCCTGGTCTGCCTGACTTTAGGTTTCTACACCCATAAACTGTAAAACCATCTGCATATACACAGCGGTATTACCTCCAAAACATTGAGGTAATGATATTGTCTGTATTGCCACCAGTGTTAATACCTCAGTTTTCCTTGTGAAGTCCAATGGAACTTCAGAACGGGGAAAACGGAAACTCAATGGGCCTCATCACAAGTTTGCCAGTCCGGAAACAACGGTGCCAGTAAGCTAACCGGCACCGTTGTTTCCGGACCGGCAAACTATGAGTCTGCTGGCGGGTGCCCTTTTGCCCGCCAGGTCTCAACCTGGTGGGCGCAATGGCACCCACCAGCAGACTTTGACGGAAGCACCAGCACTCTTGCGCACAGGGGAGGTGCTTCCGTCCTCCCCATTGCCGTTGAGTCCGGGAATGGGGAGTAACAATTGCCGCCACCTGATTTACCGGACTGCCGGGGGTGTAATGCCCAGGTTATTCCAGAAAGTCAGGCGGCAGTAATTCATCACGAGTCCGGCGGCAGCCTGCCCAATGTTACCAATCTGGGTAAGGGTAATCCTGTTTGGCAACCGAACTCGAAATGAAGCCCTTTGTGTATACAATGTACTGGGAGACGTTTAGAAATGTTTCAGCCTGGGCCCTATCTATGCCTTCAACACACATTTTAAAATCAGTATTTTCTTTTCTGAGATCATTTCTCATTTCTCTACTTCTTCTCACTGGCGACCCCTCTCTCCTCCCAGCGCCTTCATCACAGCCGGCCCCATAAACCTCATACGAACAGACTTTTAATGGCATTCCCACTGGGGCCATTAAACACAACATCTCACACCTGGTATCATTAAGGAGCAGAAATTCACAGCCTCCAACTGTCGTAAATTGTGTGCTTTCCTGACAAGTGGCTCCAGAGGAAAGTGCATCAATATGGCGCTGTCAGAGCCCAGCTCTGTGCTTCGCTGTAAAGTTCTCCCTTGTTTCTATGAGCCTGCTTTCCAAAAACTATTGTTGAAGCGTCAAATCTCATTGGGGTTATTAGGAACCCGAGTAACCAGGGCTTTGTAACTGTGCTACATCTAAAGCCCCCACAGGTAAAAAGCCAAAAATGAAAGGTGCGAGGCTGTCCCAGAGGCCAGGTTCTTCTATCTGCCTGCATAAAATAAGCAGGAACAAAACCATCTTTTTTTCCAGAATTGATCCTTTTGTTATTCCTGGATAGATGCATAGATATAAGAAAAGGATGCAATGTTGGCCACCTGGAAAAAAACAAAACTGATACCACACCCAATGGATGGGGTTCTATCTCTGCATGCAGATCCATCTTCACAAATTGCAGAGACAAATCAGCTACTCTCTGCATGAATGGGGAAAATCCCAGCCATCTTTGGCCTTTACAGCACGCATGCAGATCACAAAAAAGGCCACTACCATTCCACCATTGAGGATGAGTGGTTGTGACTCATTTTCAAATGGTTATCAAAATGATGTACGATCTGTGTCATGCACTTAGACTGTTTCCTCTTGCGTAGCAAGTTGGCTTAACTATTAGCACCCGGGGCAGGGGGCCGAGCCAATCGGTTCTGCGGATCGCCAGCTGAAACCTGTAATATCAGCCCATATTCCACAGAACCTGCAGGCTCCGTCCACCACCGCGGCCGCCATCTTTCCGCCCACCCTCCTGTAACTTTTTTTAAAAAAATCACAGCCACTCTCCCCTCCCTCCCCACTTACCAGTCTGTTTCAGCGGCAGCGCCGCCTGCCCCAGCTCCAGCTTCCCTTTTCCGGCCACTATACAGAGTCCCTCTTCTATAACCATGGCGGCCATCTTGGTAAAGTATTTTGCCCTTGGAATGGGGGATTAATGCCATATCACATGCTGTGATCGGATAGGTCAGGGAAAAGCTGTTCTGTCTGGAAAATGTGTCAACCAGTATCAGAATGAGGATATGATTATTTAAAGATCTGGTTTCCTGCAGCTTTGCTCTAGGTGCTTGTATCTAGTATGTATTGAAAACAAAGTCTTTTTAGTTTGGGCTATTCAGTGTCACTCTTCATCAAGGTGATTTGAGTTTTCAGAAATATTTGGGTTAGTAAATTCAATAATAGTACTTGATCAGCTCTCTGATTGTAACACGTTTTCTTTGTATAATGATCCTAACAATCAGTGTTCTGTGTTAATTCACCCTATTTCTGCACTTCCTCTGGTTGGTTTCATTGGGCTATCCCCACCCTTGTTGAGGTGGATTCTCATCCATGTTCTGAACACTCTTTGTGTAATTAATTATTGCTGCATGGTTTGGACACTGTCTAATGCCCTTATTTTGATTTACGGAATGAGGATACCTTTGTATCGGCTATGTAGAGGGTGGACCTAGCTAGGAAGCAACGAGTGCTGTACATGCCAATGATGGTGAGGCAGGGAGTTACAATATGTGGCAAGCGATGTTTCAGCCATAGGGGTGGGGATGGATGTGGCAATGCAAGGAGTCTAGTTGGCTCTTCAGTATTGACTGAAGAGTAAGTTCTTTGGTTAAATATCAAACTACAAGAGTTTTGGCACAGTCCAGAATGCCACAGGTGTGGTGTTACAGTAGACATGGGCATAGCAGGGGAAGGCCTTGTGTGCTTGTGCTGTCTTGAGTAGTGAAGGCCTGGCTGCTGGAGGAGTGTGACCCACCTGAGCTACAGAGTTTTGCAGTGTTCTGGCTGGGATGGGATGCCAGTGCAGCTCCAGTGTGGTTCAATATCTTATTTCCCATTATGAGTCATGGCTTGACATGTTGGGTGGCCCTAAGTGGGGAGCAAGGCCATCGCCTAAATGCTGGTAAAGGAGCGTGTTCCCCTATTTGATTTGGAAGATTATCAAGGTCTGGAGTGTGGTCTGAACTCCTCGGGTGGAAGGAAGAAATGTATCTTCCAGAGAAGGATTCACGGTAACCATGCAGTTTGGCCATTTTTCTTAATATTTGTTGATATGATATGATATAAAATGATATGATTTGTGTTTCTAGGCACCACAAGACAAGCAAGGAGGAGACAGTGGGAAGACATGACTTCCTATCCTACTAGGTCTTGCATCATTTGGATCATGCAAGTGTGACAGGAAAATGCAAGGGGGAAGAGGAGAGGGGAAGTGCAGGGGAGAGGGTAGGGTTAAGTGTGTCAGGGCACCATGGCTCTGAGTAAGTGCAGTCAGGGCAGTGCAGGTAAGTGCAGGAAGGCATGGGACAGTAGGGGTTACAGATACATCCCCTAACTGTGTTGTGGGCCAGGAGGCAGTGCAGGAAGACTGGTCATGGAGGGGCCTGATACACTGTGAGACTCTGAGGTTACCCGACAAACAGTCAGGGCAGGCAGACAGGAAGGTTAGAAAGGAAGAGAGAGAGAGAAAGGGCAGAGGGGAAAAGGAAGGTCTTGAACAGCTTCCTGAACTTCAGGTGGCCTGGCTCAAGTTTGACAGGGGCAGGGAGGCTGTTCCAGAGGGAGGCACCTGCGGAGGAAAGAGATCTACCCCGCACTCTCTATTTGAAGAAGTATAAGACCCTCAGAGAATTCGAGGTAGCTCAGCAAAGTGCTCTAGAAGCAAGGTATTTAGGCAGTTTGAGTTGGATTTAGTGCCGTCTCTGGCCCCAGAAAGCCTTATAGATGATGCAAAGCCAGTGCTATGCGGATGACACTCAGCCCATTTTCAGGCTTCCCTCTGCCACCTCTTCTCCCTCTCTCATCTCCGACTGTCTGTCAGCCATCCAGGAGTGGTGTGCCGCCAATGATCTCTGCCTTAATGCCAGTAAAACCAAGATTCTCCTCATCGGCACACCCACACACACCTTTCCTGTCAATCTCTGGCCGGCCTCTCTTGGCCCTCTTCCTGCTCCCACCTGTGCGGCTAAAATCCTTGGGGTCATCTTCGACTCCACACTCTCCTTCTCTCCTCACATCTCTGAGGTCTCTAAGAAGTCACACTACCAGCTGTACCTCCTCAGAGGTATTCCTCCTTTCCTCTCCTTTCCCCAAAAGCTCACTGTTAACAAAGTTTTTTCACTGAATTTCATAGGTTCTTAGTAGCGCAACTTAACCATAACATCCCTTTAACAAAGTTTTTTTACTGAATTTCATAGGTTTTTAGTAGCGAAACCTAACCATAACGTCCCTTTAACAAAGTTTTTTTACTGAATTTCATAGGTTTTTAGTAGCACAACTTAACCATAATATCCCTGACTTTAAATACATGTAACATAGAACATACTGAACCCCTAGCTAGTGATTTCAATGTCTGCGGACAACCGCCATGTCCGGGGACATATCGAAAATCTGAGCGTGGTGAATGTAAATTTAAATAGTGTGCCCCATTTCCCCTTTGAGGTTGGCTCTGAAAAGAGCAATTTTTTTTAGGTTTTTTTTGCAGATGCTTGACAGACACCTGTTATTTTGTATTTGTTTTCTTCTTTTTTTCTTACTTTACTCCTAAAATCTTCACATAACCTTCTCCAAAGCAACCCTTACATTCCAAAACAGCATGGCATTTCCCATAAAAGATAAGGAAATGCCATCTTCTTTAAAATAAACAGCATTACTGGATTCAATATTCTCATAATTACAGAAGAACATACCAGCTCTAAGCATGAAGGCACACATGCCTCGGTTGATTACACACCTAGCATTGTTTTGCTGAGGACAAAAAACGGAACTATTGTCCTATATTGCCCTAGGTAGTAATCCAGAAAAAAATACTTTGGCATTTGGAAGGATGTTCATTACTGCTTGAAGCAAGTGTTCCAAATCTGCCAACAAAGTAGGGGCAATTGGCATAGCCCAAACGGAAAGCACCATAGTGCAAAACTACCACATGGGGACTCTTGATCCTGCCCGTATCTTCACAAACTTGTACAATTCCATGTACATTGCAATCAGGCACAGCGCTCCACACGACCTCCACTCCTTTAACATCAAAATTCTTTGCAACATGCCTGCATTGAGCATACTGTTGTAAACCATGCACAAACATATCTCCGAGCACCAACACCCTGACTTTCTCCACTTCTGCCATCTTCACTACACACAGTCTCTTTCAACACAAATCCACAACCTCAACATCTGATTGGCTGATCCCTACAGTCTTCTTTCCATGCTGGATTTGCTGGAAAACCCCGGATGTAGCACGCCCTGTCCACAGACAGCCGCGGTGTCCGCGGACCACGTAACTCTTGGACAGCCCTTCTACCATTTCCACTTCACTCTCTGTGCCATTCCCTCATTGCATACAGCTAAGCAGTTACACAATACAGAGAACGTCCTCAGAACCCCCCCATTTTGTTTATTTTCGAACATTTCAGGGCACCGCGAGTGTTCTTATAACACATGCAACTTGCCAGCGAACAATATGGACAACGTCCTCAGAACAACCCCATTTTCATTATGTACGAACATTTCAGGACACTGCGAGTGTTCTTCTGGATCACTCTTCTTTTCTTTTGCTGACATATCTAAGCCACATGGTTTTCTTCAGTAACAGTCTGAAACTAAAAATTGTATTTTATTTGTAGAAATATCCTACAAGTAGGTTCTTATAGTAATTCCCTTAGAGTCCAGTCACATCATATGAAACATATACATAGGGGAAGACACAAGCTTTAAAGACAGCATTATTTTCAAGCAAATAAATGATGATTTCTCTGTTTCAAAGCTGCTATTTACCCTATGTATATGTATATTAGTATGTGTTCTTGTCTCTTTCTGTTTTCTGTATAGTAATGCAATTATGTAATACATGGGTTTTATTAGTTACTTATTACATATTTCACAGTACACAAAAATCTATTAAGAAAACAATTATCATTTCATTATTCAACTTATTAACATTACGAATATTATACCTTCATCTTGTACGCTGCACACAATGCTATGTTTCTGCATTAGTAGCTTAGTATACTAGATGGAACCCCATAATAGAATGCTATGTATATCAATGCATCGTTCAAAGCACTAATTAGAGTATGATATTTATTGCAATGATCCTTGACACATTTTCCGCAACAATATAATAAGAATCCCTTGTACACATATTTCATGAAAAGTACATACACATGTGATGTCATCAGTGATGTCATCAATGACATTTGTGATGTCATCTTTGATGTCCTGGGTGTTAGTCTTAGCAGTGCACGGTGGTGGCGCGAGTTATGGTTGCTTAGCTTACCATAACTGGCGAATTTCAGGGGTTTTTCGGTTTTACTTGGAACCATAACGTCCCTTTAACAAAGTTTTTTTATTAGCACGCAAACAATATACAAAGATGGAGTGTAAAAAGCAATTTCTCAGAGATGTCTGAACACAGAATGTTGCAAACTAAGAATTTATGGTCGTTTACAGTGAAGGTCAGCTGCTTCCATTTTTTGCTCACGTGCCGGAGAGGCCCACGACTCACACTATAAGGTTCTATTGTTTTTTGACCTTGACAGACAGGGATCGTGCTAAAAGACTTGTTTTGAAGGAGTGTTGCAAAAACGTAAGACGATAAGGATGACATTTCTGAAACAAAACCACTTTTATATATTATATCACTATGAGAAAGATCGTTGGCACAGACGGAGTCGTATTTTGGGACTGCACTACGCTTAGACAATGGAAAATGCCAATATAACGTAAGTAACCCTTTAGATTATTTTATACCGGAATATAATAACAATAGCGTGGCGTTAAAGCCCGGTTAAGTTGTACTTGTTCGTTCAATGTGGCATAGTGTTTTCTACCGTGCACTATCACCGCCGAATCGGAGGGCTCTGAAAAAGGCAGAGGACAGAGGCTGGGTTAATGGGAATAAGTTTACATACTCCGTTGCACTATCCTCGCTAGCAAATAGTTTCACGCCCTAATAAATAAAATGAATATTTTTAATGAAGATCGGCTCGTGAGACTAATTTATGTTTTTTAAAACAGGTATGTCCTTCCGTACTGTCAATGCCACGATTTTCAGGCCCCGGCCGACAGATTTTTTAAATGCCAGGTGCAGCTACTTCTAAACAACTTCATGACCCTCACCATTTTATGGGACAATCGCCAAGGACCAATATGCCCTTATGCGGTACTACAGGCTAGAAGCAACATACCAACCATTATGGTGGTCTAATGCCTCGTTGTTGGAACAGCCTTCCGATTATCAGTGCAACCATAGTGCTTCTTTTATCATAAACCAACACCCTGTGTAACGCAAAGGAACAGCGCGTGACTCAAGATGAACTTTTGCGGATCGCAGCAAAGACAAATACAAATCGCTGAATATTCTTTAAACATTTGATGTCAAATAAAAGTACTTTACGAAATGTACAATCTAGCTGTTTGCTTTTAAATCACAGTTTCATATTCCAAATTGTTGCGCGCTGTGTTGTGAGATGATCTGTGTTGTTGTGTAAAGTCGCGTAGGACTGCTGATGACTGGGCGTGTTTGGCTACGCACCCTGTACTGTCACGGAGAGAGACAGGGAATATGAATGCTTTGATAATGTCAGGCTTAGGGGCGGGAGATATGATTTAGTGTCGCAAAAGCAGGTCAGCCAGGTCGATGGGACAAGTGATAGGATTATCACATAATGTCGACGCACAGCAGCCTGATTTATCGTTTGTTTAGTGGACAAAAAGTCGGGTAAGGGCCATAGGAAATTGTAATGTCAACAGACATAAGGAGGGTTCTTAGAACACTTTCAACCTGACAACGAACAATACGAACAGCGTTCGCAGAACACCCCCATTTCGTTTAATTGCAAACATTACCTCCACGTCCACTCTTCCTCGTCCCAGTACTTACTTCATGAGGCCGACACAGGACCTTCTTCTATGTCTTTAAATTCCTATAACTCCTCCCCCACATCCACATCACTCAGTTTCATATTACCAAGCCGGAGCATGGGACCTTCCCCGCAGGGAGGGTGAGGAGGGTCGTCAGTACTGTGACGAGGAAGAGTAGGACTAGGAGTAATGAAAATTACCGGTAAGTAATCAGAGCATTTCAGGACACCGCGAGTGTTCTTAGAACACATTCAACTTGCCAGAGTACAATACGGACAGCGTCCTCAGGACACCGCCATTTTGTTTATGTACGAACGTTTAAGGACACCGCGAGTGTTCTTAGCTCAATTTTAGCTTGCTTGCGAACAAAACGGACACATACTCCGTCCTCAGAACACCCCACCATTTAGTTTATATAGAACATTTCAGAACAGCCGTGTTGTTCGCAGACAAATCGAACACAACAAAAGCGTCTAACATATAAAAAACACAGAACATTGAACCTATCTCATACTCCCCCACCCTCCCCAAACACTCTTACACACCAACACACTCCACTAAATACAATTTTTAATCCAAGTTTCACCGCACTGTCCGCAGTCGTCCGCGAATGCAAGATGGTGGGCGCCACAGAAAATCTGACGCGCTTCACGCACCACTCCGTCCAATCAGCGAACACGTCGCATGTCTGCGGACATCACGCAAGCCGCTCGGCCAATCAGGGCACTGTCCGCGGAGCGAACCGGTAAGTCCATCCGTGGAGCGAACAGAGATATAACTAATTTTTTTGCCTTAGATTTTGGTCATTTTAAAAAAAGCTACTGGACGGATTTACACCAAATTTGCAAAAGCACGCTTTCGGGACCAAGCCCCCGCTCCTGCCGCAAATCTGGTGTAAATCTGTCCAGCGGTTTGGGCTGTAGGCGTGCGCAAAGGGTTTTCCCATTATGTCTATGGGAAAAAACAAAAGTTTTGGGACCTCCCCTATAACTTTGCTCCCCCTGGACCAAACCTCTCCAAACTTTGCAGTGGGCCATATACTTTATTTGCAAAGTTTGGTGAGGATTCGACCAGGGGGAGCGAAGTTATAAGCCACTCAAAAAATGTTCTTCCTATGGAAACACCAATTTAACAATAACTACATGGACGCTTCCGCGTCCATGTAATATCTCATGTCTTTCTATATGCACAACTATATAACAGTGTGCTGGTCTACTAAGAATAGTGCCCAGATGCCTGCGGGTTGGTGCGCTTTACAAATTGAAATAAATAGATATTAATTTCATGTGTGGAGTCAAGTCTGATACATGTAGATTTATCCAGTAAAAGTGCTAGACAGCTTTCTTTGTAGACGCCAGTATCCATTACAACAATGGCACCACCTTTATCAACAGGTTTGATTATCAATGATTCATCTCTTGCTAAGTCATCAATCATGGAACGAAGGTTGATATCTACTGATGTTTAAGGGGGATGTTCTATTGTATTTAACATGTCATAAATGATTCAGTACTTTAGATTCAAGCATATTGAGGGCAGTGCTGTTAATGACTGGATTGAAATTACATTTTGGACGCATTTCCAAATAGTCCAATGTTGTGGTATCTTCATTTATTGGTTGTGAGTCAAAATCCATCTGTAATCTCATTTTACGAATTAATCTGTATGAACAAATTATTTTGAAGTAGAAATGTGTGCTATTAGTCGATACAAAACATATTCCTTTGTTCAGTAAATACAGCTGTTGTTTAAGAAATGTGCTGTTTACTACAATATTATAGGTAACTAGAATTGTGTATTTGACCACAGATATCTTTTGACCTCTTCTTGTCTTTTTCTTAGATCTACAAAAGAAGCGGAGGATGAAGATGTGGTATGATTTGTCAAAGGAGTGTTAGAAAGAGGTACTCTATCAATAATGGATGCCCCGTCTGGAGGCACAGCCACTTCACTTGGCCGAACGGGTATATTATCACGGTTGCCTGGCCTGCTATTGCTATTTGGATCTGTACTACCTTGTTGTTTATTCTGTCTTTTGTGGTCAAGGTGTGTTTTTTTGAACTGATAATGGTCTTGCAATTATAGAGTATGTCATGCATGAACACATGGGTGTCCCGTTTGAATGTATGTACTTTTCCTTGTTCAATGTCTTTCTGATAATAATATAATTTCTGATTAATATTATTCAATATTTCTTGTACCTCAGTCTCTGAACTTAAGATGGTAACTTTTGTTTTCAAATCAATTATTTCTTTATCTACTGAGGAGAGAGATTTAGATATGTTGAAGAGGATCACATTACATTTTCTAACCTTATCCTTGTGGACTTCTCTGCTGCCTTTCATATGGTGGATCACTCCTCCCTCCTTCAGGCCTTTGCTGACAAGGGTATCCATCATGCCATTCTCGGATGGACTGCCTACTCCCTTTCTCCTTTGCCTAAAACATTCTCCATCTCATGGAACACAACCATCTCTGATCCGACCTCCCTCCCTGTTGGTGTCCCCCAAGGCTCTACCCTCAGTCCCTACTCTTCGCTCTCTACATCTCCTCCTTCTGACAGCTCGTCTACTCCTTTGTGTTATCCTCTCTCCTTCTCGTGGGCAACACACACATCTTCTTCTTCCCACTCCTGATCTCTCTGCACAAATCTCTAATTGCTATTCACCAATACTTCAATGCATGGCACTTCAGAGACTCATGCCCAATTCCTCAAAGAGAGAAGACGTCTGCCTCCCATCCTCCAGTACCCCTTTCTCCTTATCTCTCCTATCTAGTTTCTCCTTGTCCTGCTCACCCACCCTTAAGCTCTTAAGATGTGCAACCTTTTTTTTTATTCACTACTACCTCTGCTGCGGCCAGGTTTTAGCTGTTTAATATTCGGAAAGTGCAGCCTTGGTTCCCAGTTGCCTTGATTCCTTCTATCCTCCTTAACTGGTTCTCCTCACTTTATAACATTCTCGATGTTGCCACTGGTGCTTTCTAATATCTCCCATACTCTTCTACCAATTACCAACAATGCATACATGTTGGTAATCTCTCTATTCATAACACGTCCTTAAGTGTTCATTTCAAGGTGACTTTAAAGCACCACCTATAAGCCAAAACTATGGCATTAGAGGATAGCTTGGGAGCAATAGCATATGCACACAGCTTGTGGGTGTTTTTGGGTTATTTACCCACCCAGTAACTCCCATGGCCATGATAATTACTAGCACATTCCCACCCCTCCTGCCCAAAACAGATCCTCCTGGGATCTTTTTGAGCTAGCTTTGTCAACCCGTATGACGTATATAAGGATGGTTAGTCGGTAAGTTTACAATAGGCTTTATTGTTCAGTGCTCGGCTAACACCTATAGCCGACTGGAGCATCGAGATGGTAGATGGCAGAGACACCGAGCTCCCCACACCCCAAAGGCCCCCGCTGCTAACGCCAATTGCCAACCATCGTTTCGAACCTTCACATCCAAACCACGTGAGCCCACATGCGACACGCACACCGGCACTCACACGCTTGTGTATAACGCTACACCTACCTTATGACACCTTACCATCAAACTTTGTGCTTGAAAAGTATGCCAGTGTTCTTTCAAAGTATACTTCTGAGAGCTAATAACTTAATTGGAGCTGTAAACGCACTACTGGTGTATTAAAGATGTTCTAAACAGGTATGCCTTCAGCCACTCCTTTTATACGCACTGTACATATCCTTCACTGAAGTCCTGTTAAAAACGAGCATTGGCAAAGCCTACAGTTTCGGCTTGTGTGTAAGTATTAGGCATTTGCCAGGCAGAGCAATTATATCCCCAGCTTACTGCACCATTTTACAGCTGTTAGCATCAATGTACAGTTCAAACTACTACGAAAGTGCCTGGCAAATGCCTCCCCCATGCCTACACACAAAAAATCTGTTGGCATTGCTAATGCTTGTTTAAATTCCTTCTGCTTGTGTCCAAATCTATCATAGGCTTGCACCGCCCCTCCCCCTGACCTATTGGATCTCACACTATTGTCCTCCACTCACCCTCTCTCTAACACCCTTCCTAATCTCTCTTTCCCCCTCACCTAGCACATCGTCTCACATTCCCGCCTTCTCACTGTGTGGCCCTCTCCACTGGAATGCACTATCCCCCAACCCCCATCAGAAACCCCACTTCCATCCAATACTTAAATGTGACTGCCTAGGAGCATCCTCCCCTCCCTGTCACATCACACGCAACCCTTATTATATTGTCCCTTTCTGCACTTTGCATAGGACTCGTCACTTTCTCATCACTATGATGCTGGTTCTGGAACCTTTGGCTCTTCAGATGTTTTAGACAACAACTTCCATCAGCCCTGGTCAATACAGGCAATGGTCGGGCACTCATGGGAGCCGTAGTCCACACGTCTGGCAGGCTGCAGGTTGCAGAGCCCTAGGTCTAATATAATGCACCAGATGCAGAATTCCACTGATTGGCGCTGTTTCTGTTGGAAACGTTTCTGATCGAAACACCCTCTCCCCTCAACAAAATATAATACGATAATATACAAACCTACAGACGTCTTGGAACTCCTAGCTCCAATAGTTTGCACGTTTTGGGGCTTTTTTCTGGACTTAATAACTTCCAAAAAGGCTTAGAAGCACCGTTCATAGGAAAAAAGGTTTAGTTACATACCCCATTCTGGGTGGGGTGTCCAAATGTCATTTAGCCAGTAATGTCCAGAAGTTCCTAACAGGCGACTGTACAAACTTTTGTGCAGATTAGGGAACATACGCGAAGCCACAAACCCACACTCAATTTTTCACTTTTGCTGCGATCTAGGGAAAGGGGTCGGGTATCCAGATGTCATTTAGCCATAAATGTCTGGGGGAACCGAACAGGCGACTGTGCAAACAATTTGGTGCAGATTGGTGAAACGGTGTCAAATTGTATAGCGAACATACGCTTTGCCACAAAACTACACATTTTCATTTTTATATATATATATATAAGATTGAATCGCAATTGCTGTTTTTTGTTTTAATTCCAGGGGATGTGAGGTCAATAAAACAAGAAAAAACGCCTTCTGCAATTTCTCATGGCATCTTTGCTAGGGATTCTGCTGCACCCCTCCATCCCTGTTACACTCTGCATTCTTAATTCCACACATGTGCCTTGACTCATGGGATGGGAGATGTCAAACAACCGTAGCGGCTTAATTGTTCTGTGTTTTGATGAAGCAGTTTGACCTAATTGTTTCAGCAAATCAGATTAGCACAAAGGAGTATCTTTTGCAGATCCTTTCATTCTCAATGTAAATAAATCACCTGGTGGAACAATTCTTGATTGGTCTAGCTGTTCAATGTACGGGGAAAGTCGGGGAGAAAACAAATTCTGCGAAACAGAGTGGGACATTATGGCATTTCCTATAAGCAATGAGTCTTTCCCTGGACACGCTACGGACACCGCTGCTTCACTGTGTTGTTTCAGATGTTTCAAACTACAAATCCCATCAGTTCTATCCAGCATAGTCAACGGTGAAGGATAAACATCTGGAGAGCCTCAGGTTGCAGACC